>NC_056735.1:1323554488-1323586988 GCF_019279795.1 Protopterus annectens
CTTTCTCAGTGTATAACAACACAATTTCAAATATGGCCTTGTATTCTGGCCTCTGGCCTCAACCTATATACCAGGCTTTGTCCATATGTCATGCAGTAAGAGGTTGTTAAGTAGTGGCCTATCATTATGTCTTGCTGCCATTCCTGCCATTGTTCCAGTGATGTTGTGGTCCTCACACATATTGCGGGGTAGGGTCCATATATATGTGGGCTAGAGCTGGACAAATCATGTGTGCCCTTCCACAGTCCAGAGGTCAGTGTATGTAACAGTGTTATATGCCCCTGTAAATCAGTCTATGGAGAGGGGTATGCACCATATATAACCTAGGCTGTTACAACATGTGAGGGATATCGGTAGTAAGCCGCCTTAAGATATATGGCTGTACATTTTCAGACATTTCACCTTGGGAACATTGGTGGCCTAGTCCTTACTGTCATACATACTGTTCTTTTTGTCAGTGTGATAGTGATGTTTTCAGTTAAGCATTGTTATGTAACAGATACATTCCCATTGTGGCAACCTAATTCTTTTCCCCCTAGGGGTTGAGTACAGAGTGTAATTTGAGGCTGCTGAACCATACATCTGCATTACTTACTGTTGATTGATTGTTATCCTCTGGCCCAGTCTTTCTTTACTGTTGTACTACTTGAAGGCCTTTGCCCGGACAGCAACATATGTTATACTTTCAGATCACTGTAAAAAATGATATGCTTGATAGTTGCATTATTCAGTTAGTATGTATTTGAAAGACCTAACAGGTATATGACATGGCAATTACAACTGTAATAGTACAAAAATAAAAATTTCTTATGTATGGAAACCTGTGTGTGGTGCCATATCCTTTGACTTCTCTGTGAGTATATGTTTCATGCAACAATTGTCTTTTGTATGAGTGAATCATACACTGTCTATTTGAAAAGGTGGCAACTGTAGGAATACTGGCTGTTGAATATGCTGTGCACCCTCTAAATATCTATCTTCCTATACATATCTATGTTTATGTATGTGTATTTACATATATACGTGTATGTATATATATATATATATATATATATATATATATATATATATATATATATATATATATATATATATATATATATATATATCTGCATAGATGTGTGTGTGTATATGTATCTTTGAAATGTTTATTGTTTCCACATTGTACATTCCCTATGGTAGCCAGACTGTACTGCATGATATGTTATTGATACCACCCTGACATCATACAGGTGTGATGGTTGTAAGATCTTGGGTATGGGGCTTGCAACAGTTGGTATTGTTTTGCAAGGCAGATCTGTTTGGCTGTTGGGGAGGGAGTGATATCAGTACTTACAAGAGGTACTTAGCTTGGGCCCCCTCACCCCCATTAACGGGGCTTTTGGTCATAAATGTATTTGTTATGTTCTTTTATATCTATAGATATATATCTGTATATACATATATAAATATATATTTGTTTACATACATATATTGCTATATATATATATATATATATATATATATATATATATATATATATATATACACATATACATATATATGTAGACATATATAACTATAGATATATACATATGTGTATATATATATATATATATATATATATATATATATATATATATATTTATTTATATATAAATATATAATATATATATATATATATATATATATTTATATTTATATTTATATATATATATATATATATATATATATATATATATATATAGGAGCACTACAGAATCCTGAAAGACCAAAATCCTGAAAGTTCAAAGTACTGAAAACTCAAAAGACTGAAAACTCAAAATCCTGAAAACACACAGGATACCAGCACTCACTATATTCCAGCACAAGTACATGCAGAAACAAATAAAACACAAGCTATATTACTGTTCTCCAAGTATAAGCAGGGGTTCAAGCCCACCTGCACCCCCATGTGGGAGGGCTACATCCCAACACTCCCTGCTCCTTAAATATATCATCTCCAAGACTGCATGCAGTGTAGTGAAGTGCAGTCTTGGAGTTGATATATTTAAGTAGCAGGGGGTGTGGGGGTGCAGGGGTGCTTGCTCTCCTGCATATAGTTGAAGAGTAATATGTTTCTGTATGTACTTGTGCTGGAGTATAATGAGTTATGGTATCCTGTGTGTTTTCAGGATTTTGAGTTTTCAGTATTTTGAGTTTTCAGGATTTTGAACTTTCAAGATTTTGGTCTCAGGATTTTGGTCTTCAGGATTAGTGGCAATTCTTTTTGACTATGGTGTGCATGGTTCTGGGTTTGAGCCTTGCAAAAGCTGTTTATTTTGTTGCTTGGCAGAACAAGGGCCTTTGGATACAGAGTGATTAAGGTACTTTTAAGCAGTTTTAAGTGGGTTTGCGTGGGTTTGCTCGAAGGTAAGCACTGCTAACTTCTGGTTACAGTTTCTTATACTCAGTTAGCTTCTAAATTACTTAATCTGTGTAGGCATTGCTTACCCCCATGCAAACAGGATTAAACCCATTTACTGCTGCTTAAAAGTGCTTACTCCCGCTTTACCCCTGCACTCATTTCTTTAAAAGAAAAGAAAAACGGGTTGATAGGAAAGTGGTGAAAAAGGGACACAATGAGGGAAAGACAGTAGAGAAAATAACTAGGGATGTGCAGGACAGGTGTAGGGAATGTCCATAGCTGCCCATTTCTTCTACATCAGCAGCTGTGCATATACACTAATTTGGAGGTAGATTTGGACACTCATACCCCTGAGAGAGGGTTGAGGAAAATAAT
This sequence comes from Protopterus annectens, assembly GCF_019279795.1. Lineage (NCBI taxonomy): Eukaryota > Metazoa > Chordata > Ceratodontiformes > Protopteridae > Protopterus > Protopterus annectens. The sequence goes on from NC_056735.1 coordinate 1,323,557,250, forward strand.
AAAATGTTGTGAAGCCAATTAGACTAGATTACATGTGTCCAGTGGACACGTGTGAAATGGACAGCTATCTATATATATTATATTTTCACTGTTTTCTGTCTAAGTCTCTCTCAGTTGTACAATATGACCTCTTCTGATTACAACAGTCGCATATAGACATTCCTACACATTTTATTTATGTAACAGTGCTTAATGCAACAGTACTATTAAGAGATTGCAACACTACATTACCGTATGATACTAGAGTAAACACAAGCAGTCTAGCAGGTAGACCTTTATTTCAAGGCTGTTAACCTTTTATTTACATACAACCTATATGAGACTCTTCCTGCCATCTGTACAAGTAAGCACGGAACACAAGACCAAAAGTACCAACACTGACTCTGCTGATACCAGTAAAGGCTGTCCCTCTGTAAATTTCTTCTGTTCAGAAGAATAAAGTCTGAATAACTTCACAGGCAGGCTCCCCCAATGTAATGAAAATATTTAACAAACAAAACAAAAAAATAATAAACACAGCAGATTAATCGCTTTCATCTCCACTCGGGAGACTTCATCAGAATCATCTGCTAACAAAAAAAAACATACATTTAATATACTAACTAATTACTCTTCATTGGTCAGCTAATTAGTTTAAAAAATGTGTAATCAAGTAAATTAACCCTTCCTAGGTGAAATCCATAAATAATATTGTAGTCATGTTAAGTATACATAGCAATATAAATATATATAAGCATATATAAATGTATATAAATATATATGTATAAAAATACATGTAATACCTACTGAAAAATGAATATTAGTTCCTAAATCACTATTACAAAATCGTTAAAAAAATATATAATGTATGTTGTACAAAACCCAAAACACATTTCATATGTGGACCACAAACAGTGCAGACCAAAAACCATGTGTAAACCTAAGAACCTGGGAATGAAATCCACAAAAAGTGCAGACCAAAAACAATGTGTAAACCTAAAAACCTAAAGATGACATGTTAATAATAATAAATACCATAAATTATTAATAAGGGGAAAAAAATACCAATTCCCTAAGGAAATTACATGCTTAAAAGTTGATGAACCTATAACTACAAATATATATTTTTTAAAGTATGCATATTGAATGTTACCATTATTGGGCATTAATATATATATATATATATATATATATATATATATATATATATATATATATATATATATATATATGTATACACACACACACACACACACACACATATATATATATATATATATATATATATATATATATATTTAAAGTATACCAAAGTTTAAAGTTGAAGGATAAAAAATTATTTAAAAAATTAATGAACAATATTATAGTGGTGATAGACTGGATTTGACCTAGGAAGGGTTAATTTACTTGATTACATGTTTTTTAAACTAATTGGATGACCAATGAAGAGTAATTAGTTAGTATATTAAGTGTATTTTTTTTGTTAGTGGATGATTCTGATGAAGTCTCCCGAGTGGAGATGAAAGCGCTTAATCTGCTGTGTTTATTATTTTTATGTTCTGTTTGTTTAAAATAAATATTTTCATTACATTGGTGAAGCCTGCCTGTGGAGTTATTTGGACTTTATTCTTCTGAACAGAAGAAATTTATGGAGGGACAGCCTTTACTAGTATCAGCAGAGTCAGTGTTGGTACTCTTCCTGCCATATTGCCTGGTTTATTCAGTGCATGCCATACACAATACAGGTTTTATATTGGCAATTAACTTTCTACTACTTTTAGATTTATTTCTTATGACAGTACATACAAGATTATTACTAACCTGCCTTGCGACGCAACCTCTGCAGTCTACAGGCATGGTCTTCCCGGTTTACAGCCCGCTCGTCTGCCACTGTCAAAGACATAAGAGGAATATTTTGCTATACCTATCTATAATATACATGAGCTGGCAATTATTGAACAGGTAGTAGACTAATACTTACACACAGCTGGGACATCACCTGTCTGCCTAGCCTCTTGGGTCCACTGATCCAAGAGCTCCCTCCTTCTCCATTTCAGGTCGGCATAGTGATGCTTGACCTGCTCACCAGTTCAAGTGATGCCAGTGGCACTGATGAGGTCAAAGGCAAGATGGTCCCAGGCTTCTGCTTTATATTGGGAATCCTGGTACTGGCCCAGCAGCAGTCTCTGGTCATGGTCTATAACAAGGAGTCCTGCCATGACTTTGGACTCTGTGATGCCTAGCACTGTGCCTGGAAGTGCAATCCTTCACCCACACCAGTCATAGTGCCTACATGAGGAAGCTACAACCAGTTACGAGATGTATTCCCAGCTGTGGGGTTTAAATAGGGCCGATTTCCCACACTTTGCTGTGATTGGACGGTTTTGAAAATGCTAAGCTATGGGCAAACCTGCTTACCTAAGGATAGCATTGCTTAAAGTGTATACCAATGGGCAAACTGATTTAGCTGGCCTACACATTGCTTACACCTAGTAAGCAGGGATGTGCAATGCTTAACATTGCTTAATTTTTAATGTGCAGACTACTTGCTGTTTGGCATTTATTTATCATTCACTACAAGTTATATGTCTGTTTGATATCCATGACTCATGTGTACGTACACTGTATGGGGTCCTTATGTTTATTGGGGGATTTCAACAATTTATTACAATGACACCTCACATCTGGACTTAATGCAGTACTCCAGTTCACATATTTATGTTATCTTGTAGGTTATACAACATAAAACTGTATATAGATTTCTTTCACATGTTAATGTTGATTTTTCTGTAGTGAGGATCTGTTTGGTGATACCTCAGTCTTCGTGATACCTCAATCTTACATACTGCTGTGATGGCTTACTGGTTAACTGCTGTGACTATAGTGTACAGGGTCCTAGGTTCAAGACCTGCAAAGGCTGTTTATTTTGTTGCTTGGCAGAACAGCGGCTTTTGGATACAGAGTGATTAAGGCACTTTTAAGCAATTGTAAGCAGGTTTGTGCAGGTTTGTGTGATGGTAAGCAATGCTAACTTCTGGTTAAATATTCTTACAGTTAGTTAGCCTCTAAATTGCTTATTATGTGTAGGTATTGCTTACCCCCACAAAAACAGGGTTAAACATGCTTACTCCTGCTTACCCCCACACTAGTTTAGATGGGTCATGGGAAAGTGGTGAATTTTTTCACAAATATATGTTATTTAGTATATTATATAACAAAAACATGGTTTAGAAATTCCTTTCACATGTACAATGGGAATTTGCTACAGTGAGGATCAAACCCAAAAAGACTGCTTGCAAAGCGAACGCTCTAAGCACTACACTATTGCAGTACTGTTTCTGGTTAATGGATCTTGTTATTTAACTGCTTGTGCCATTTAAGCTGGAGTATGCTTAGCTAAGCGATGGGCAAACCCATACAGCTACGTTAAATTTAATCTGGTTTATAAAAAAAAAACGTTTATATTATTATATTTTAAATATTGATCTTATAAACTTGGGGTGTTGCTAGGTTAACAGGATTTGGTTTTATGTACATTTTCTGACAGATACTCATATGTTTGCCATTATTTCAACCTTCATTGATGAACTCATCCCAGTGATTTAGCAGGGTAAATGAGGCACAGGCCAGATACACGAGCCACATATCTGGATATTCTGCATTGATCTATGCTGTTTGGGGTATGCAACCCCCTTTGAGCAGTCTTGCTCATTGTAACTGCCAAATGGCAGTTCTTGAAAGTGGGGGCATGTGTATTGTGAGAGCTCTGCTCTGAGACACACCCCCTGCACTCGTCCATGCTCTGTGCTCATGTAGGAGCTGAGGCAGTGCACTTTCATTACTATGCATTGAGCACTGCTGTGCTGCTCCTAAACATTCTCTTCCATGCAGGAATAAGCTATTCCTGCATGGAACCTTACTGAATCCCGGGGGATGTCTTTTAGTAATGGTTTGAAAAACTGATGGTATGAGATAGACCTGATAGATATAGGAATTTTGCTCCACGTTCTAGTTACAATAGTAGAATAGAGATTGACCCCAGCAGCCCTTTGAAGATGGTAAGCAGTTGTTTATTATTTGACTGAAGGGATCAGTTTAGAATAAAGTTTTAATAAAATAGTGTATATATATATATATATATATATATATATATATATATATATATATATATTTGGTAACATCCTTATTCTATTAACACAACATCTGGGATTCATAGACAGTTTACCTAATGTGTAAATCTGCACAAGGTGCTTTGAGCAGGCAGAGCTGTACTGATTATTTATGGACAAATTGCTGCTGACTAATGTTGTTCTGCATTATTGAGCAACATGAGTTTTGGTGGTGCATATATCCTGTGCTAAAGATGTCCATGAGCAGCCTGGTGCATTGTCAACTTAGCAAACAAGCATAGCATGCAAGTCATAGATGAGCATATAGAGAAGTCATACAAAATCACAATATACAAGTTACCTGCCAGAGCACTGCAGAAAATACATTAGTGTAAGTATCTAATGAGTAGCATGCACCTATGCATTTTAATGAGACGCAATCTATACAGGATGAAATGGGGCTGCTTTTCCCTGTACAGATTGCCAGTCCAAGGTGTTTGTCCATGTGTGAGACTGTGTGTGTGTGTGTGTGTGTGTGTGTGTGTGTGTGTGTGTGTGTGTGTGTGTGTGTGTGTGTGTGTGTGTGTGTGCGTGTGTGTGTGTGTGTGCATGCCTGTGTGTGTGTAGCTACAAAAGGAACAGTGTGTGAAGGTGGGTCTGTGAATGCACGTGAATGAAGACTCACTGTGAGTATATTTATATGTGGATCTCTGTGTACTGGATGATAGCTGCCTGATGAGCTCTGTGGCTGACATGAGTGGTGAGACTGTGACTGTAGTGTATGCGTGCAATTGATGAGTGTATGTCTGCATGTTTGTGTGTGTGTGTGTGTGTGTGTGTGTGTGTGTGTGTGTGTGTGTGTGTGTGTGTGTGTGTGTGTGTGTAGCTACAGGAACAGTGTGTGAAGGTGGCTCTGTGAATGCACGTGAATGAAGACTCACTGTGAGTATATTTATATATGGATCTCTGTGTACTGGATGACAGCTGTCTGATGAGCTCTGTGGCTGACATGAGTAGTGAGACTGTGACTGTAGTGTATGCGTGCAATGAATGAATGTAAGTCTGCATGTTTGTGTGTGTGTGTGTGTGTGTGTTCAGGGCATATGACTGTGTCTGTATGTGCTGGAGGGGGATTTTGTGGTGTGTAATGCCCGTTAGGAACATGTGCTACATACTAGCACAGGATGGTAGGGCACTCAAATGGGCAGTGCAGACTGCTTTAGCTAAGTGAGTCATAACCATGCACATTCCCTTTCAATGAAATATTGTGCTACAGATAGCATGGGTGACAATAAATTGATAAATGGCACTGCAGCATGACCTGACTCATTGGTGTAGTACTTTGCAGTTCCTCCTGGTGTCATTTTCTTGATCATGTTTGCTATTAAAATGCTTAATCTCTGCATTTACAGTTCACAGATACTGTATGTTCACACTTATAAGGTGTTTCCCCTTTCTGCACTGCTGCAAATTACTGAAAACTCATTTCACTGAATGTCATTTCACTGAACTAAACTTAGTATATATGGCACTGTGTGGAGTACTGTAAGGCAAGTAAAAGGTATATGTTCTTTTTACCACTGTAGTGTGATCTTGGAGTTAGTATATATATATATATATATATATATATATATATATATATATATATATATATATATATATATATAAATATATAGTTAGGGGGTGTGGGTGGCGTAGCCCCCCATCTTGTTTATTTTATATTGTATTTTACCAAAAACTTCAAAACAATACATTTTAAACAATAGACATACATAGTTACAACACCAATGACTAACTCTCTCCAGAAGACAATGTGTACTCAAAGCAACACCAATGACTAACTCTCTCCAGAAGACAATATGTACTTAAATTAAGTGGGTGGCTATACCCCCACCCCACCCCCCAATTTGAGGGGGCTGTGCCCCCCCACACCCCTAACTATATATACTAACTTCAGGATTGCACTACAGTGGGGAAAAGGGCATATACCTTTTACTTGCCTTGCAGTACTCTACACAGTACCATATACACTAACTGCAGTTCAGTGAAATGAGATTCAGTGAAATGAGCTTCAGTGAAATGAGTTTTCAGCAACGTGGTCGGGGGTGAAATGAAATGCAGTGAAATGAGATTCAGCGAAACAAAGTAGACCCATATGAGTCTACTTTGATTCACTGAAAAATCTCTTTTGGTGCTTGAAGCAACCTATCCCATTTTGTGTTAGATTGGCCTTACCAAACTCATTACCCCTAGTGAGAATAACTGGGATTATATCATAAATAGTTTCAGGGGACCAATGCATGAGTTAATGCATTTAGGAGTTGCCTCTGTCCGGTAGTAGTATTACAGTCCTGAGGTACATTTTCAATTTCCTATCCAAAGATACAATTTACAGTTAAATATGGACAGGGATAATCTTTGTTTTACGTGTATATGGAGTCTGTTCCAGTGCAGTGGTATCCTCTGTGAAGTTTACCTGCACCTCTAAACCATTCTGTTGATGTTGCAGAAGAGGTTTAGATCCCTAGATCGAGTGTTTCTGATGCCATTTGACTTGCTAATGTGCAGTTGGTCATCAGTATTGGGTGGGAGGATGTCCTGTATGCCAAACACAGGTCACCTCTTAGTAGTCTACATTATAGGGAGTACAGTGACAAGGCTTTGAGATAGACCATGTAGGGCATATTGTTTAGGTTTTATATCCTTTTAGTAAGGTACCTCAATGTCATGAACTGAATAATTTAACTACTTTATACGTACACCATTATTTAATCATCTGCAAAAGTAGATCATGTTTTTGTACACTGCAACGTTTTGGCTGCGATCATTAATATGAACTTAAGAAAACAGAACATTTTTCAATTTTGCAATACCGACAGAATAATAACAACTGTAATTAAAAGCATAAAAAACACTTCAGGTTTGAAAAAAATGACCTTTCAATAATGTTTTGTTAGCAAATACTTTGGATAATCTGTGGAGATTATCCTGTTCACAGTTTTAAATAGCATAGTAACCTTTTATTTTAAAATTGACCTGCATGAAGTCAATATGAGAAACTTGCTGTGAACACCTGTTACCTGATACATCTTGGCTTTTTCTCCTAATCTTGATCTGGTTGCTGATGTCATACTGTGATAACATAAAAAAAATATTTGACAAGTGTCATAACCCTGAAAGTATAATCCAAATCAAAAAGAGAAAATTAACATTCTTGAAGTACATTGATGAGGTAAGACTTAGAAAATGTTTTACCTGGGCAATGTCCTTTAGGGCTGTTGTTTAAAAAACATTTAAAGGGCCATGGTTCAAAAACATTTAATGGGCCTAACAATAAAGATCTATTGCTGAATATTTGCATCTTAGAAGTACATCAAAAGAAAAAAAAAAGAAACAAATGCTTGTATATCCCTCTACTGTCAGTTTTTTTTCAAATGTCCATATTTTTATCTTGTATTTTTAGTCAGTTTCTCATAACATTTGTGGTTTTCTGGTAACTCACAGAGAATTAATGTCATTTAATAGTGACAGACATTTGAGTTTCAGACTTCATTTCCTTCTGAAAATGCATGATAATGTAAAACTTGTTATCCTATCAGCTTTGGTATTTATAAGAGCTATATTTTTAAATCTGTTCCTATATTTGGGCCTTTATGTAACCATTATTTTGACTTTGCCCAGATTTCTTCAGCTAAGAGGTATGAGTACTTGACAATGCCAAATGTTGACTTGCACACCACTAAAATGCAGTAATATTGGTTAAAATGTGTTGTCAGTAAAATGAGATATAATGAAAACTGGCAAACAGAAGTTAAGACAGTAATCCTTCAGAACACTGAAAGCATTATCTTACATGAGGTTTAGAATTGGGGCCTCTAAGCACTACTGGCTTGAGTAGGATTGACATTGAACTTGTAACTTTATTTACTTAAATTTAATATGGCATACTAAGCAAGAGAACCAATCTGCATTCTGAGTTCAAAAGCAATACATGGCTAAGTGGCTGGCTCAAAGATGCATAATATATAAGTAAAGGCAAAGGGAATCAAAAGCAGGTCAGATGACTACTGCTTATTTGCTAGTCTCTATTCTAACATTTAGTTTATTCTTTATGGTTGTCTGATTTGCACGTTGGATCATGCACTCAGTAGTGTTGGCCATATCCACCTGTAGAGGGGACACAATTAAGAAAGACAAGTTTTATTACAAAGTGAGCCTTAGAAATGTGCATTTGTCTACAGACAGCATCCACATTATTATTTCATGCTGTAGCCAGCCAGACTTTTATAGTATCATTTGGGCTACTTACAGTATATGACACATCAGTATCCCGGTTGTGTTATTACTTCTAATTGACAGCCACAGTGAAAATAAAATTGCACTGACAACTTTTGGGTTCACTCTTGTTTTATATGCTACCTGAAGTAATTATTCGTACACAGTGAAGACAGATAGCTCCTTAGTGATACTATTGTTTTCTTCAAGGGGCAAAGTATTTTGAAATGTTCCCAAGCATGAAGACTGTGCCTCAGGGTTTTCAAATAAACATAAAGCACTGCATATAAGCAGAACTCATACTCTACTTCAGTATGTTACCACAATGTTGGAAATCATGACTAATTAGGAAATGATAAACAGTCAAATCATGCAGCTGAAATTATTTACATGTATCAGTACTGTTTTTCTATATTAGAATGTACCTGAAGATATTCCTTGTAAAAAAAAAAAAAAAAAAAACTGTAGCATTTGTAACTAAAGTCTGTATTTTAATCTTACTGTAACATTGTTAACAATTATACAATGACTGGTCATTAATATTCCAAAACAAGCACGTTAATTGGTCAGCCCAGTCAGCGTGCTAGTTGTAAATCCTAGCATATACCAATGGAAAAAGGTCTGGTCATCCAGACTTTTTTCCATTGCTATATACTGTAACTTTGTACTTGACATATCAGAGAGACAGGATGGAGAAAATACTAGGAAAATCAGGTACATTATTCAAAACTAAACACACATACCTGATTTTCATTCTATTTCCTCCATTCTGTCTCTCTCCTACCCTTAAAATGCCCAAAACTTTTTTTTTTTAATTAAAAAAAGAAAACAAAAATGGAGCAACTGAGACCTTCTTTTCTCCGTTGCTTCCTTTCCAAAGCACTGATGTACTGGGTATGCATGGGAATGCAAGTCCCATACACATGTGCAGTACATCACAAAAAGCAACTGGTTATATACCAGCCATGGAAGGACAGCATGGCACCATTATACAAACACATTATTTAAGAAAAGTAAGTATTTATTTTCTTAAATAATGTCATTGTATAATAGCAATAACTGAATCCATGGTGTGGTATATTAAAATTTACCCATGGTTGGCTTTATTTAATCACTCAGGCTTCGCCCTCAAGATTAAACCACAACAACCATGGGTAAATCTTAATATACCACACCAACGTCGTCGGTTATTGCTTAAATAGTAATGGTTTCTAGCTCATAACTAAAACTGCCTTTTCTATCTCTGTAAAAATCAGCACCATAATGTGACAATTAGTATTACACATTACTCCACAAATGCCTTCTCAGAAAGCATATCAGAAGAACATACCGTACCTGCCAGTTGCATGTCTTAATTAATAGAATTACATGACATGAAATGTGCTTTAAAATATATCTATACTGATAATCTATATTTATCTATCTGATAGAAATAGTCAAGTCAATGTACATTTTGTACTTACAGTGATCCATTTCTTCTTCAAGATTAAAAGCTTATTAAAATCAAAAGGCTTAAATACACTACATTGTTTTATAACCAATCAATGTCAGCTGCTTAGTACCTCTTCACATAATTACTGTATTATCTTTCTTGTCCTAATTTTTGACAAAGGCATTAGCAGAAGTCCTTCATTTAAGCCTACACAGTTATGTGTATCAAGTTTATTTTACCACTTGGCTTCAGGTTTTGCTAATGTATTTTTATTTAATGTTATATATGCCTTCTCCATTTTTTTTCTGTCCTGTCTTTTCTACTTAAAAACAGCCAGCAGTACGTATAGGTAAATACAACACAAGAGCAGACTGACAGTTTAACACAACACCATGGATTAATATGGTCGTCATATTTTAGTACCTTTGAACATTTTACTGACATTAATTATATAATTACGCATACTACAATGGCCAGACAGAAGCATTCGTAGCACTGGAACAACAGTTGGTCTCCTTACAATATATTCTTACCAATGGTCAGGGTTGTCATAATGGTTAAGGAGTCTACCTCACAGCTTAAGGTACAGGGTTTGATTCTCACATTAGATCATTAACTAGGCATGTAATATCTGTAGACTGCTGCAGACTGCTTGCCTTGTACTTACATACATGTTCTTATTTTTGAAACCGACTCACAGCACAAGTAAAAAAGAGGGTGAGAGAGAAACATGCAAATGCACATAGTGGAGGAAACCTGTTTGAGAGGAGCAAGTGGGATGTTACATCTCTGGCTGGATGTTTAAAAAAGTTGATACCAGAGAAAAATGACTACAAGCATGCCTGCAATTAGCAGCTTTGAATATATACTGTAAAATGCCACAACATCCTAAATCTAGTCTCGCCTTTACCAGGATTGCAGTCTTATACAGAAAGGTAATTTGCTTGCTAGTTGGAAGAATACAGTGGTTGAAAATGCTTATCTTTGAACCAGGTGACTGCACTCTCCGATTGCCATCCTCCTCCTCTACCTGTTTTCAAGTTTTTGATTTACTATTAATAATCCTTAACTGTTTTAAAAATGCTGCAATGGGATTTTTGTGCTTTTTAAACACTTGGCTTGATTTAAAGAACTGAGAAGAGTTTCAGATGATCTGGCCAACACTGAGTGTCAGAAAAGCTATTGGAGTTACAGTACAGATATGGACACTGCACATGGACCATGAATACAGTTCAGTAAGGTCTACTGTTCTTTCCATTTATCACACTGCAGTGCATATCATGTGCATTAAATTTTACTAAATCAAATGCTAATATGCATTTATTTGTATAGGTCCTTCTTCCCCAAAATATTTTACAGTAACATGGTGCAACCCAATGAAAGCTAAAAAATGTTTTAGTAATAAACTCTCTTACTAACTAATGTATTTTCCCTCTCTAAGTCTGTACCATAAAAAGCAGGAGTTGGCCACTTAAACAATATTTTGTACAGTTTTTCCCACCCAAGACTTCTGTTAGTTTCTGATTAAATGTGTGTAATAAAAAAGAAAGAAAGAAAGAAGGAAGGAAAGAAAGAAAGAAAGAAAGAAAGAAAGAAAGAAAGAAAGAAAGAAAGAAAGAAAGAAAGAAAGAAATGCCAAATAAAGCATGCTATGTACCCTTTCACCTCCTTCAAAGAATTTCCATTGAGGCAACCAGTTTATTTCTAAAACCAAAACTTATTTAGTAGACCTTAGCAAGCAGTCTGTTTTATTATACTCTTAGAAAATAACACATATTAAATTAAAAGCAGTGTGATTCCTAAAACAACACTATCTTCAACAAAATGAGTTCCGTACATGATTTTGCTGTAGGGTTGTTTGAACTGTTTGTATGTGTTGGGGGCTATAAAGAGTTAGCATTCAGACTGAGCTTCTAATACAATGAACAGTTAAGCATTTATAGTCTTTCAACTCAGTATTTCTCATATAAATACATTTATTAATTAACACTTGCCCTGTATACTTTTTAAGAAGACTCTAGGCAAAAACCAGGTATGAGATGTTTAGAAAATGACATAGTATGGTTTACTGTAAAATGCAGTTTTCCACAGGGCTAATTAATGTAAGAGACTATAGGAATAATTTTTTGTTTTACATATTTTTAATTTTTCATTTGGGTAGTACACTGACTATAATTGTCCATTTTGCAGGTACATACAGGGTGAAAATGTTCACATAGATGACAGATTTACAGTAAAATAAAATGGAGCAAGAAAAAAAATCTACATATATTATCAATTTGTATAAACAAAAGCTACAGTATTAATGAAAATGTATGTACTAAGTAAGACTTAAGTCCTTCCAGCAGAGGGGTCATAAATCCTCAGACAATATGTCAAGTGATAAACATGTGTGTAGTTGTTACAAGAAGCAGTCTGCATAAAAAAGGAAGGCTGAAAAAGTATGCAGATGATGGAAGAAGAATGAGTGATTACGTGATATGGCCAGTAGTGAAGCAAAAATACTCAGATTTCTTACAGAGATATTTTTTGAGTTCAGATCTCAAAGCAGAGAATATGGATAGTTCCTTTGGGAGGTGGAGAAGAGACAGATTCTCATAATCTCTGATACAAGAATAGGCAAAGAGTTAGTGTACATTTGGTTGGGCGATTGGAGGGAAGGGGTGGCTATGGATAGGTAATTGTGGCTGTAGGTTGTAGGGTGTTAGGGATAGATGATCATTGTTGTAGGTTGCAGGGTGTTAGGGATAGATGATTGCTTTTGTAGGTTGTAGGGTGTTGAGGATAGATGACTGAGGTTGTAGGTTGTAGAGTGTTAGGGATAGATGATTGCAGTTGTAGCTTATAGGGTGTTATGAATAGATGATTGTGACTGTAAGTTGTAGGGTGCTAGGGACATATGATTGCAGTTGTAAGTTGTAGGGTGTTAGGGATAGATGATTGCCATTGCAGGTTATAGAGTGTTGTTTTAGACCGTAGTTTGGAAGCACGAGGCAGGAAGGAGTCGGTCTGCAAGGAGTCTGAATCTGAGAGAACTTAACTCTATGTTCAACTGGGAACCACTTGGTTTATTGAGGCTGACAAAGTAGTACCCATGACAGTGGGGGAAGGGAGTTAAGATAAAGTGACATATTTTGTTTTCAATGAAGAAGTTGAGTTTTTTTTTAAAGCAGAAAGCCCTGTCCTATCACTTGATAATAAAATGCATGTATTGTTTATAATTCTGCATTTATTTGATCTAGAGATTGCATTTAGAAGTGTATCTGTGACTTGCCTTGAAATTAAACTGCCTCAGTACTGATTTTAAATGTTATTGTTCAGTTTAATGTTCAACTGTAGTGTAATATATACACTACTTTAAGGTGGGGTGTGGAGAAAAATAATGTTTTATAGAGTATTCAACAAAATATCTTTTATATGTTTTATCTTTTCAATGCCTACTGGCACTATGACCATGACCATTCATTCCCCATCACTGGGGCTAAAGCATGTAGTGAACATGGCCATAATCTATGCATCCATTCTCAGTTTTCCATTTTCTGGCCAGAATCACTCTCCAGCAGCTGGCGTGTACAGTCTCCAAAGCAGGGTCATATAGTTATTTTCCCTATGAGTGTACTCATAATTACATATGCTATGTGGATATTGTGTTCTACAGAAAAACACATATCCTTACATCATATGCAGCATGTGGTGCACATTTCTATACAGTAAGTGCTGGATCATTTTCCAAACATCAAAACGGGTGAACAGGTGTTGGCTACTCATTCCCACACCTCTTCTTCACTTTATCTTGTACCTGAATGAGTGAGGACTTTTTATAGTGTCTATGGAGCAATCATATGCAAGAAACTTTTGACAACTGAAAGAGTGTTTCTTACAATATTCTGGATGCAGAGTAAGTAAACACATTCACAGGTAAACAAACGTGTATGTGCAGACATCTACATGGTCACACACATATGCAGAAATGCACATGGACACACACAGATACACACACACACACACACACACACACACACACACACACACACACACACACACACACACGCACACGTGCACACACGCGTACACACACGCACACAAACACACACATGCATGCACACACGCACACACACACACACACACACACACACACACACACATGCACACTCGCATGCACGTACACACACACACACACACACACACACACACACACACACACACACCTACATATATGCACACTCAAACTCAGTCTAAATGGCACAAATGTTAACATATGAAAACAGCACTTACAAATTATCATTCTTATGACTTTTTTACTTTCCCAAAACTAGAAATGTGTAACATTTCTGAGCAATAACAACTATGCTATCCTGCTCAGTGATTTTCAAATATTTTTTATCTCCCTGCCAAGGCAACCATTTAGCCTTCTTGTCTTCATTAATCTTTATAGTCCATTCATTATTTAGAAGGTGAAACGTTCTGCTTTAGCCTGTACAACCTGTTCATTCCTTTAGAAAGTGAAAGTCACTCTACATTACCTTATACAGCGCATTCATTCCTTTCAACAGTGAGAATCATAGCTCATTCAGCCCTTCAAAAAGTGAGGGCTGCTCTCCATTACTCTATAAAACCTATTCATTCCATTAGGATGTGAGAGTTGAGCAGTGAAGAACAAAGTCAACACTCATCCAAGGACAGGGTTTTGTGGTTTGAAAGTCCTAACCCCACTGTGCATGTCCATAACTGCCCAGGGTTTGGCATGTGATGGGCATCAGCAATGTTTCTGCATTTACTTTTGGGTGTGAAGTAAACCCTTGAGACTATCCTGCCCTCCTGGGGATTCTACAACAGCAGTAGCATGGATGCATGGACATGCACCCTGCTCCTCCCCCAAAGAGAGGCAAGCTGGCAAAACTGCATCAGTGCTCCCTTCCTTCCAATCCATGCTTTTGCCCTTTTAGCATACCTTCATAGAATTAAGGACTTGATTTTAACTGAGTACTTTAATATTCTTAACTTTACCTTTGATTCACTTGCATTATTCACAGGTTATTAGGTAGTTATGTTATGCATGGTGTAGGAGGGAAAAATATGGTTTCCATAGATATAATTGAGGGGTACTCCCCTTTGCAACACATTTACCACTCTCTCTCTTTCTGATAATCATTTTATGCTGTTGTAGTTTTTTGGAAGGGATCTCAGGATGTTTCAGCCCCATGAAGGCATCTTTCCTCTCTTTGTGCACACATTGTCAGATTCAGAGCCTTGATAACTTCTGGTATCATTCCAAGGGGGTACAGTATTTGTCAGCATGGGAGCATACGACCAATAGATCATGTAACTTTGCCAAGGATAGTCTGCACATGTCCCCTCTAGGCTTTCAATTATTGGTGAAAACATTGTCCTTCACCACAGTACCTTTTTTAAGCAATGCCAAACTGATTAACATTCTGACATAGTAAAACCAACCAAAGGGAATCTGAAAGTGTTACAGCGCAATATCAGGAGCCTAAACAAGAAACTCCATTCCCTCCAGCCACTCCTCACCCTGGAGAATGGGGATGCCCATGCGGTCACTAAGATATGTGTTTAACCATGGGAAAAACCCCAGAAGTGCTGGGCTACAATACCTTCCACACATTTAGGTCAGTCACTGAACAGGCAGTGACAAAAGGTTGAGGTGTTTTAATCTGTATTAACAAACTCACCTCAAGACTAGTCAATCAGGATGATGTGCTTAAGCTTTTGCATGTCCACAGTTCCACTATGGGTCATGCTCTATGACCAAGAAACTCATTGTTCTTATTTGAACTTACCAACCCTATTCCATATGCATGGGTGACTTTAATTACCCACTATAAGCTGCGATACTTATACACCAAGAGATTGCTGGACTTTGTAAACACAAACACCTTAGACCAGATAGTCCATACACCCATAGGGGTGCAAAATATACTCAACCTAGTACTCAAAAACATGGGAAAACTCTGTACCCCCCCCCCCCCGCAATGTGGTATCCTTTCTGGTAAAGTCAGACCACAAAGCTGTTTCCTTTGTAATGAAAATCAGATCTTTGATATTGGATAATTACATAACATTTAGGAACTATTCTAAGGCAAACTTCCTACTACTAAGTGATAACCTGTCAAACTTTCAAGCACCCCCCCCTGGAAATCTGAGAACACAGCTGCCTATGTGGAATTATTAACAGAAATTCTGTACAATCATATCAATGTGTGCGTGTGTGTGTGTGTGTGTGTGTGTGTGTGTGTGTGTGTGTGTGTGTGTGTGTGTGTGTGAGAGTATGCATGCATCCTAGGAGATTGTAGGAAGTGCCCCAATAATGCACAAACTCATATCAACAATTACATGACATAGGGACTACAAATGAATGAACGTATTAGCCTATATCGTGGTGGAAATGGACTTAGAGGAGGGAGCAGCTTTGTGTAGTTCCATGGCCTAGAATCAATTAGTGTCCATTATGAAACAAGAATGCTGCCAGTTTTGGAAGACTGCAGCTGGACCCTCAGAATGTTGGGAAAACAGAGTTACTTCCACAGCAGTGAATGCCTGAAGGGTATATAAACATATAAGATGCAGATAGTCAGTAGCTACTACTACAGACATATTTACATACATGCATACATAACATTAAAATCATGTCCGTAAGGTATATATGATACATACATTCTTTCCACTTTCAAGTTCTTCTTCATTATGTAATTGTTATCCTCCATTATACTTATTAGTAGTGTTTCATGGCATGCCAGGCTGTGCTTTTATTTCTCTTCCATGTTCAAAGTTTCTCCACCTTTCTTCTTTTTCTTTATTTTTGATAAAGCTTTAAAAAAAGTAAAGGAAAAGCTGCAAACGTTTTATTCAAACTAACCTAATTTTTATTTTCTTTTATATTTATACAAATATAGCTAAGCATCTGTATCTACCTTTATATTTATAAATATATAAATATGGATGTATACTCTGTTTTCACCCTTTTTTACAACCTTTTACTGTAGGTGTTGTGGGCTTTTTCTGTTAGCCAATCTGGGGTTATTACAGTTTGGGAATGGGGAGAAAGCACTTCAATAGATATCAGGTTTGGTATGTTTTAAACATCAATATTTATTATTTATACTTTTGTCATTCATGGATATTATGCTAGATAGATAGATAGATAGATAGATAGATAGATAGATAGATAGATAGATAGATAGATAGATAGATAGATGGATAGATATAGCAGTTCACTTACCCAGATGCTCATTTGCTAAGTGAAGTGTGTGTTGTTTTTAACAAATATCCATTTTGCTAAACACTTGTGTTTCTGCATTTTGTTTTGCTGAAAGAGGTAAGAAGATCCTGTATACATTCTTACTTGTGTGGTAACCATAACTCTATTCCTGCTCTTAACCTTAACACTAAACCTGTACCCGCATTTCTGAAAAAAATAAAATAACTTTCCCTAACAGTACTACTACTTGGACATATTTGTATTGACACTATTGTTAGGTTTTTTGTTTTGTTTTATTTTGGTGTGTGTGTGTGTGTGTGTGTGTGTGTGTGTGTGTGTGTGTGTGTGTGTGTGTGTGTGCTGGTGATTTACTAATCGCAAAATTATATTACTGCTCTCTTTTTGCAGTCTTTTGCAGTGGGATTTGTGTAGTTTATGCGTTTTTCAGTTAGGTAAAATTTATGAAATTTGTTTTTGAGGTATTGTAGGTTTCAGTAAGCATGTTTTTTTGCAATTCAGGATTTTATGCATTGGATTTTTGATAATACAATCACACACACACACACACACACACACACACACACACACACACACACACACACGCACACACGCACACACACACACACACACACACACACACACACACACACACACACACACACACACACACACACACACACACACAGACTGAACTATACTCTTTTCTCTCAAGCAGTCTGTCTTTCTCAGTCTCTAGGATGAAGTTGAAGCCCCCCCCCCCAGTACTTCTCTTCCTCACTCTTCATCTGTTCCCTAGATTAAAACAAAGTGCTGAATAAATTCTCACCATCCTCATTTGGTACATATATGTTTCTTACGGTCCACCTACTTCCATTCATTCCCCCCTCTCATATAAAACAACATCCCTGTTCACTTTTTTACTGTCTGCATGACTATTTGAAATCAATTCCTCAAGATAGTTACCAGTGCCTTTTACCACTCCTGCTTTATTATTGCATTCCCATTTCTGTTATCTAGGACTCAGTATTTTATACATTTTCTTTACATTTCCCTTTATTTCTTGTAGCAGATCACTCACACACACACACACACACACACACACACACACACACACACACACACACACACACACACACACACACACACACACACACACACACTCACACTGTCGCAGATTTTCTTTCACGCAATATTTCCACCTCTTTGCTGGATGCCCTCGTTTCCTTCTTACCTTCTTCCTGTCTGTCCCAAATCTCCCTCACCAGATTGTCTTCTGCTTTTCTACACATGTGCCCATACCATTGTAATCTGTCCTCTTTGATCTTTTCTGCAATTGGAGCTACTTTGGCTTCTGCTGTTATGTCATTTGTTTGTCTGGTCCACAGTGTGTATCCTACCAGCCTTCTCAGGCACTTCATTTCCATCATCTCTAGCTACTTCAGCTGTTCTACCTTTACTGCCCAGGTTTCTTCTCCAAACAGCAGTACTGGTCTCACCACTGTTTTGTACACCTTATTTTTAATTTTTTTTGGCATTCTTCTGTCATAGACTACACCTGACACTCTATGCCAGTTGGCTGCAGGCCCTCTGATTCTAGCTTTGACCTCTTCATTCAGACTTCCCTTCTCCTCAACCACCCCTCCCAGATACATAAAGCTGTTTACCTGTTCCATTATCTTCCCTTCTATTTCTATTCTCAGCTTCTTCTGATGTCCCCAATTTGCTGCCATTACCACAGTCTTATCTGTGCTTAATTTCATCCCATGTGCCTTCAGTTTTGCATTCCATTCTCCTATCCTTTGCTGAAGTTCTAACTCTGTAATGCCACATCGTCTGCATACAGCAACTTTGTTGATCTGTCTCCTATGAACTGTTTGCTAATGTAGTCCATTGTCAGTATAAACAGCAGTGAGCTCAGTGCTGAACCCTGGTTCCCACTCCCACTGGGAACCTCTCTGTGAAGCTGAACATTGTTCGTTCTTGAGTCATTGGATCCTTGTACATAGCCTGCACTAATTCTACCAATGTATCTGGGACTTCAAACCACTGCAGTACTGCCCAGATCAGCTTTCTCTGGATCTTGTCATATGCTTTCTCCAAGTCTAGGAATGCCCAGTTGGACTCTCTCCTAATCTTTAGCTTTTTCTCAAGTATCTGTCTCACTGTAAATATCGGGTCAATTGCGCTGCATCCTGATCTGAATCCAAACTGCTGATCTCCCATCTTACGTTTTGCTACTCTGCATATCTGTTTATCAATCACCATCTCTAGAACTTTCATGCAATGTGATAGGAGTTTGATGCCTCTATACTGCCCACATTTGTGGATGTTCCCTTAGTTCTTGTACACTGGCATGAGTATGCTTATCCTCTAGTCATCTGGCATACGCCTTTCTCTCCATACTGCTATTAGTATCCTCAAGAGCCATTTCTCCCCTATCTCACCCAGCATCTTTATAATTTCTGCTGTGACCTCATCTGTGCCTGCGGCTTTCCCTGAATTCATTTTCCTTAGTGCTGTTCTTACTTCTTCTAGGGTGGGCTCCTCTTCTTCTCTCATCGTAGGCTGTTTCTGGGGCAGTACAGCTTCTGTGGGGTTTTCTTCATTCAGAAGCTGCTGGAAATACTCCTTCCATCTGCCTTTGATGCTCTGTGGACTGGTGAGCAGGTTGTTGCTGGCATCCCTTATGAAGGGTGTCTGACTATCTTCTTTATCTTTCTGTCTTTGCCTTGCAACCTGATATAGTCTCTTTGTGCCACTTACTGCATCACTTTCCAGGAGATGGTAGAGTGCCTCCGATGCCCTAATCTTTGCTATTGCAACTTCTTTCTTAGCTTCTTTGTTAGCCAACCAGTAGTCCTTCCTAGCCTGGTCAGTCTTTTCTGTCTCCCACTTCTTTCTGCACTCCTGATTTCTTTTGATGACTTCCTGGACTTCTGTATTTCACCATCAGCTTTCTTTATGTACCTTATTTCCATACCTGTCTCAGCCACATATCTTTTTTGTAGTCCTAACACATGCTGTTTTTAGGTGTTGCCATTCTTGTTCAACTCCACCTATTTCCTCCTCTTCTTAGGGTGCTAAAGTCCCAAGTAATTCCTTGAACTGTTAAACTTTCTTTCCAGTCAACTTCCAGGTCTTCAGTCTGGTCTCTGTTGACCACAGAGCCTTCTCTGACCACTGCTTGTAGCTCATTGTGGCAACTAGTGGTTTATGCTGTGGGCTGACTGTTTCACTGGGGATGACTTTGCAATCATAGATTCTACCCCAGTGCCTTTTCCTTACTGGGAGGAAGTTTACCTGAGTTGCATGTTGGCTAGTCTTGTATGTGATCTTGTGACTGTCTCCCTTTCGGAACCATCTGTTGGCTACTATGAAGCCGTTTGCCAGACAGAAGTCTAGAATGGATTCTCCTTCTTTATTCCTGTTGCCCCACCCATGTGGACTCAGGCAGTCCTCATATCCTGTTCTGTCTGTCCTGATATGTGCATTCAAGTCACCCATTATCAACACCAATTCATGTTGTCCTGCTTTATCTAGTAGTTCCTGTAACTGCTGTCTTTTCCTCACTATCACAACCCTGCTGTGGGGCATAGGCTGAGATTATGAATGTTGCCTTATCATTACATTGCCTGAGTCTATCATTAATTCTGATGATATCCCTCACTGCCTTCTGAAACCTCTGTCTCAACACAATTTTTCCACCATTTCTAGCCTGTCCCCCTCCTGAGTAGTAGTCTGAATCCCAAGCCAAGTGGCTTTGCTGCACTGCCCTACCATGTCATCTCTTGGATACATAGGATGTCCAGCCTCCTCAGTCATCCATCATGTCATCCACTTCCAAGCTGCATCCTGTCAGTGAGCCTACATTAAGTCATAACCTTAAGACATAATCTTGATGTATACCTTTAACACATGTGATTTGCTCCATAAACTAGGTCTCAAGATGTTTTTAAAGTTATCAGCTTTGCTGGCATTTTCCATACCTTGAAATATAATTTACTAGATAATTTTATTGAAAGCAAAAGACAAAAAAGATGATATGAAATGGCTGAAATAATAGATAAAGATAAGTTGAACCAGCTAAACTGACTAAGAAACAAGTCAGATATATTCTGCCTCTCCTGCCAAGAATATTATATAGCACAAAAGAGCCAACAAAAAATCCATAGATAAAAGGATGAATGGTTTATCCTTGTGTATTTAATTCCATGTTTATTTATTTTCATTTGTTTACTGGGTTAGCAGTGCACTGATAAATATTGACCAATTTCAAGCTCAGCCCAGGTGAAATACAAAACATTTCACAAACAAAAAAATGCACAAATATAAGCAGTAGCACAGTAGTTCGGACTAATTACACAGAAAAAAAAACTGTGTATATCCATTACAGTGAACAAGTACAGTGCAGTATACAACAAAGTCTAATTTTATGTACATATACATTAGTTTCTAATGTAGGTCAGTCCAGTGAATGTTGAACGAGGAGAAGAGACTCAGAAGGGAGACAGGTTGGGTGATATTTCCTGTGCTGAAACAGGAGCATTTTGCTTGAATAATTAAGTGCTTTTTGAGTTGCATTCTGAGTTTGAAGTAAGTGTTGATTTCTTTAATGTCAGTAGGGAGCTTGCCAAAGAGTAGGTGCCTGAGAGGAGAAAGCATGTGCAGTTCTGTGGAGTTTGGTTATAGGGGTAATGAGAGTTGGTGTGACACAGCATATGCAGTGCTGTGGAGTTTGGTTCTAGGGGTAATGAGAGTTGGTGTGACAGAGCATGTGCAGTGCTGTGGAGTTTGGTTCTAGGGGTAATGAGAGTTGGTGTGACAGAGCATGTGCAGTGCTGTGGAGTTTGGTTCTAGGGTAATGAAAGTTGGTTTGACAGAGCATGTGCAGTGCTGTGGAGTTTGGTTCTAGGGGTAATGAGAGTTGGTGTGACAGAGCATGTGCAGTGCTGTGGAGTTTGGTTCTAGGGATGAGAGTTGATGTGACAGAGCATGTGCAGTGCTGTGGAGTTTGGTTCTAGGGATAATGAGAGTTGATGTGACAGAGCATGTGCAGTGCTGTGGAGTTTGGTTCTAGGGATAATGAGAGTTGGTGTGACAGAGCATGTGCAGTGCTGTGGAGTTTGGTTCTAGGGGTAATAGGAGTTGTTTCGACTTGTGAGTAGTGTCTCAAGTTGTATGAGGAAGTTTTTTCATGAAGTCTAGCTGTAAGAGGCGTAAATGTGTGGAGTTGGAGTAGTTAGTAGAGTTGGGATCATAAAAGTACATTAGAAGTTTGTTTTTTGGATACCATTTGACATTTTCTAGGGGGAGACAATGAAGCTCACAGACAGGTGAGTTTGCAATGAATTAGCAGATCCCGTTAGAGATTGCCTGGAGTGTGGCAATGTTTTTCTTGGAGGCAGAAACAAAAATTGGGAGCCCATATTCAAGTTGAGAAAGGAGAACTCCTTTGCCAATGCCTGCTGTGGCTGGAGTAGAAAACCTGAGATATTTTTGGGCCAGAAGGGATGGGTTATTTTGGCTCTCACATTGTCTATGTGGAAATGGAAGTTTAGTTACTGAGAAAGCCATAGTTCTAGGTATTTGAAAGTAGAGGTTGTGTCTATGCAGTGGTGGTGTATGCCAAAGATAGTTAAAGAGTTAGATGCTTGGTAAATTTTCTGTGGAGTTCTAAAAATTTGATCTTGACAGGGTTCAGGAGTAGTTTATAGTTTATGAGGCATTGGTGGAGCTAATATAAATCTGACTGGAGTTGACATTGAATGTTGGTGTTAGAGTGGTCTGATTGTTAAATGACAATTTCGTCAGTATAGAGGATAAGTGGGAGATGGGAAGATGACAAAAAAGTTTGTTAGTGAACCTGCAGAAAAGGAAAGGGGCAATAATGGATTCTTGAGGTGTAACTCTGGCAATAGGTGCAGATTCTGATTAGAAGAATTCTATTTTAACTTTAAAGTATCTGTTAGTGAGGAAGTTTTTAAACCGGAGTACATCATTTGGACTGATACCAATTTCAATTAGTTTGTTTTGGAGAAGATACTGATCAATGAGGTTAAATGCCTTTGTCAGGTCTATAAGTAGGGCACCTGTAAGGAGGCCACTATCAGAGTTTAGCAGGATGTCATCAGTTAGGGAACAAAGTGCTGCTGTAGTATTTCATCCAGGCCAAGAAACTATGTTGTTTGGAACAGAATAGGTAGTACTACTGCATATAGAGGGAGAGCTGGGTATAGACTAACTTTTCAAGAAGTTTGCCCAGAATTGAAAAGATAGATATTGAACAGAAGGGAGAGGTATTTTTTTAGTTTGGTTTGCTTTGGGAGGGATTTAATTAGAGCAGTTTTTCATATCTGTGGCATGATGTTTTGTGTATAGATTATATATGGGGGTGAGAGGAAGGCATAGATGCTCTCTAAATTTATATATGAACCAGGTGGTTATGTTGTCAGATCCAGGAGGGGTGTCAGTGGAAATATTTTCAAGTAAAATAGAGGTTTCATTAGGAGGTATGCTTTTGAAGTGAAAGAGGGATGAATGTTACTGAGGTGGACACTGCATGATCTATGAGACATATGGTGTTTATTGATGAGATATTGTTACAGTCTTTAAGGAACTCTTCTTGAAAAATTGTTATTGTGCCACATTGAATAGTGTTTTTAGGCAGGGTATCATGAGGAGGTTTTCTTCCTGTAAGTAGGTTAACTTCATTCCAAAAGCTTTTCAGAAGAATATAAGATGGCAACTTGTTTCTTTGTTTGGAGATTTCTTTTATACTTTCGGATGGACTTCTTGGCTAGGTTACACAAGATTATAAAAAATGTGTGGTTGACCATTGTGGGGTCTGTTTCCATTTCCACAGGGAAAAAAAAAACATTTTAAGTTGTCCCAATATTTTACAGCACCCCTGCTACCTTCTACATTTATCATATTAGGGATATGAACATTTTTTTTCCATTTTCAGTATAATGATAGTAGATGAAATAAAGGAGATTTGCTGTTTTTTGGAAAACATAGAAGCTATATTTTAATAAAAAAGTTTTATTTGCTTAATTCGGTTATACTGGGAAAGACTGCATATTTATCTAGTGTCTATATGTTGCCAATAATCAATGAAAAAAAAAAACACTACAAATATTTTTTCTTTTGTATGGATTTTAAGATTGCATCCAGTGAAGGGAGGAGTCTTGTATATGGTTAAGGAAGATGGAGGTTTAGGATTATTAAACCCAATCGTTTATACTGCTTCTCTGAATTTGTATAAAGTTCTGGTTTGGATAAATGATAAAAATGAAAAGTCAGAAGTACATTTTCTAAAGTATAAATATGAGCGGCATTTGGGTATGTTATAGAATTTAAAGAAGGAAATGCATGTTTAAATGAAGAAATTAGATGTTATCAAGAAAAAAATCTTTTATGGAAAATAAAAAATGATGAAATAGAAAATGAAAGGAAAGTGCGGTATAAAAATATTTCCATTGGATTGCATTATTGTTTGTGTGATATAAAAATATCATGATACAATATTCTTCTATTGATCCTTGGGCAGAGCTAAAGAATGAAAAGTTAAAGCTATCCAAGTACAAAAAACATGATGTGATAAGCAAGTAGAATGTCAAGATTTTTATTGAGATTAGTGATTGATAAATTATCAGTAAAAGGAAGTATGCCATATAGAAAATCAGTGAAAGAGTTTGTATATATTGTGGTAAAGAAGAAACTACAGAACATGTTTTCTTATAATGTATAAGGGTTGCAAAATTGTGGGAAAAATTATGCGATAAAAGTTTTTTGAAAATATAAGACAATTGAAATAAATATGGATATGATTATGTATGGATATTATAGTCATAAAAAGTAAGGAGTATATTAGTAAAATAGACAAAAGGTTATTTTACATTGTGTGGACCCTTTGGAATTAAAGGATAAATGAAATCATGTTTATGGTAAAT
The DNA here is from genome assembly GCF_019279795.1 of Protopterus annectens. Lineage (NCBI taxonomy): Eukaryota > Metazoa > Chordata > Ceratodontiformes > Protopteridae > Protopterus > Protopterus annectens. The sequence goes on from NC_056735.1 coordinate 1,323,582,216, forward strand.
GTAGATTAGCAGTAATTTTACTTTAAATTAGATGGTGGTTGTGGAAAAAGGAGTGGGAGTCAAATGATAATGAAGAGGGAAGTTTAACATAATAATGAAAAGTAAGATATTTATGACTGTATGACAATAATGGAAAGGACTAGAAAACTGTGCACTGTATAAACTGTAGCTATGTAAATATATATAGGTCTGTAAGTAATATTGTAAATAATGTTTTAAATAAAGAACCTATACTCTTTCCTGTTACTGTGACAGGCCAGATGGCAGTTACAGTACACACTGGGAATTGATGGAACTGTAGCTGGAGTCGAGCTTTGCAGAGAGAGATTTTGTTCTAATAATCATTTCAGAAGATAGTGGCTTGTCAGATGACAAATTGCTGACAATTATAGATGAAAATGAACCTAGTACAGTTGCTGCTGCTTCTTGGGGAGATATAAGAGATTTCTGTAACCTGTAAGGTAAACAGAATATTATACAATAAAGGTCAGAGGTAAAAAAGCATGGAGCATGCCCACACTCTGTTACTCTGAGATGCATGGAGCAAGTGCTGTTTTTGATCTACTGAAGGAAAAGCATATAATCTATGGAAGCATAGGTCAACAAAGATATTCTTGTAATTGGAGATTCAACTATTAAAGGAACTGATACTTATATTTGCAGAGATGATAATGAACATTGAATAGTGTTATGCTTGCCAGAAGCAAAAATAGAAGGAAGACTAGCCTAGACTAGACTAGATCACACGGATGTGTTTTTATTCATGTTGGTACAAATGATTTCACCTTCAAGGGTTTTCTGCCTGTTAGTAGGGAACTGACAGCCCTGTTAGATAGTATAGTGTGTACTCATATTAGGACATATTTTTCACAAATCACCTATAGAAAGAATAGTCAGGCCACTGTGAATGAAAATATTTTTGGGGTAAATACCTACATGGAAAAAATGTCCTGTTTTAAAAAATGGAAATGTGTAGGGCATCCAAGCCTAGTTTTGGGCACACATGTTCAGACAGGCTGGTGTGCATTTGTCAAGATCAGGGAAGAGAATTTTTGCAGCAGATATTTTGCAATATTTGACAAATACTAGGCAGGATTTTTGCCAGGTCGAAAATTTAACAGTTCACAGATAGCAACATTTATTGCATGTCTGATGAGCTAGGAGCATTAATAATAATTTTTTTTATTGGAAAATTTGCTACGTTCCTACAAGATTGATGTTGTTATTGTTTGTGAAACATGGTTAAAGAACAATGACTGGAAACCAGTTCTGTCAGGGTATAAATGTTTTTACTGTAATAGACATTCTAACAAAAAATCAGGTGGAGGTGTTATGCTAGGGATTAAACATAGCTATGAGACCTGTGATTATTTCATGTTCAGTAATAACACCAACACTATAGACTGTGTAACTGTGACAATGAAGACAACCCTGGAACACAGAAAAAATGCTGGAGTGTATAGACCACCAAATTCAAGTGCAGATGACCTAGAGGAATTCATATATTTTTTGCATGAAACACAGGAGGGAAGAATATTTCTAGCTGGGGACTTAAATTTACAAGGAACAGACTGGAATAATATTGATTCAACAATGTTAGTAAGGAAATTATTCACAGCATATATTTAGGAACAACAATTGCTTCAGATTGTAAAAAAAACTTACCAGGTGATGGAACATACTAGACATTGTTTGTATTCCCAAAGAAATTATTGTAACTTCAAGTCAAGTTTTGCCATCATTGATGTGCAATGATCATGGGGTTATAAAGGTTAACTTGTTGCTAGATAATTCTGCCAAACTGAAATCTAAGCCAATGCACAGAAGGTTAATTACAGATTATATGGAAGCAAAACAGTCACTATGTAAATCTAACTGGAGTGAGGTGTTCCATGGAAAATCTGCAGAAGGAATGTGGAAAGTTTTGAAAGAGAAATTGAGTGCAAACAATCAAAAAAAAATGTTTAACATCAGGATCTAGGAATACAACATCAAGAGGATATATTTCCATAAGAACAAGATATCTGATTAAGGTGAGAGACAAAAAATATAAGAAATGGAAGAGAGCTCGAACTACAACTTTGAAAACTGAAATAAATGAGCTGCACAAACAGATTAAGCATAGTGTGAGACAAGATCAAGAAGAATTTAAAGAAAATTTATATAAAGATATTGAGCATAATAGGAAACCTTTTTATAGATACATAAGATGTGGGAAGACACACAAATTGATAAACTGTGTGCAGATTCTAAAATGTATTCTCAGACGAAATAGATCATAGATATATTTACAAATTCTTATGCAAAACAGTTTGGCTCCACAAAAGGGGTGATAAGTTGTCCAGGTGATATCCAGGTAACTCCAGATACTGGAATCAAATTAGATTATATTTAAAAAGAACTGTGCAAGCTGGATCCTAACAAAGCACAGGGAGGAGACAGAATTAGTAACAATGACCTGAGAACACTTCAGCAAGAACTTACAGTACTATTATATCTATTATTCACTAGGTCATATAAATATAGGGAGATTCCTAAAGATTGGAGATGTGCGCTTATTAAGCCTGTCTTTAAGGGAAAGGGGAGTAGGACTAACCCAGAGACATATAGACCCTTAAGTCTACTTTCGTGTTGTGGAAAAATAATGGAGAAGGTAATATTGGATAAGTTATTGTCAGAACTGGATAGGTTGGGACTTGAAACCATATATTAGCATGCATATGTTAAAAACAGATCTAGTAGCACCTGTAACATGATGTTCTATAACAATATGATAACAGCTATGAATGAAAAATTGTGAAAGAAAGAACGAAAGAAAGAAAGAAAGAAAGAAAGAAAGAAAGAAAGAAAGAAAGAAAGAAAAAAAGAAAAAACACATTATATTTCACCTCAGAGCCAGCAATGCTGAATATTCTTCACTGGAATAAGTTATCATTTACAACAAATTGATGTAATAAAATATATATGAAAATGACAGTAAGAGCAGAAAATACAATGTTTCCATAGTTATCATTCTATGCATTGCGTAAGCCTATATATTTACAACTTTAAAAACTGGGATTTTTATTATATATATATATATATATATATATATATATATATATATATATATATATATATAAAACAATATAATACAATTTAGAAAGCCACAAGTTTTTCATGGCTTTGCCGGGTTATGTGTTTATTAAAGGACTTACTCTGACAGCTGTTGTACACATTACAAACTTTAATAACACTGAATGAATGAAATTACTTAAACAATAAATTACAAAATATATCTTTATGTGATATCATCTTCAAGCATGCTGTAAAAGATTAATATTAGTTAGTAGTACTTGCTTAATCTACTAGTTTATTTATAAGCCACATTTGATAAAACATTAAAATTAATATCCAAGTAATATCTTACACCTGTTTTTACATGCCAGTCATATGTGACGATCATATAAGCACATCAGTACACTTTTTTTAACTCTCTGCATAGCTATATTCAATGCAATCTAAAACAGAAAGATAGTAAAGGGAAATAATAATGAAATGAAGGGATATAAAAACAACAGAATACAGATATCTCCAGGTGAGTAATTCTTTAATGCATGACTGTTATCTTTGTATGCCTACCTATTTTTTATCTTTAATCTAGTAGGAAGTGAGGGTTAGTCTAGAAAGCTTTCTTTACTTGTAGGCAAGGAATACTGTTAATTTCATGCATACAATGTACCTGCAGTATTTTATAATTATTTTAGTTGCATATCCTTTGTCAAGTTCAACATGCTTTTATACACCAAGCTAAAATCCCAAGAGATGTCATGTTGCATGTTATCTTGCACAGTTTTATGTAATATTATTTCTTTCATAAAACTCATTTAACTTATCCATGAAATTAATGTTATTCTCCCAAAATGTTAATAGATTTAATAACCCAAAAAGGCAAACCTACTGGAAATACCTTAATACTAACAAATACAACTTAAATTTCTCTAGGAAACGCATTTTAGTCATTCATACAAAGTTATCTGGAATCCAAATAAATATGTAACACTGGCTCAGACTAATTTCAAATGTAGGCGTAGAGGAGTCATGATACCTCAGGTCATATATAAATATGAGGACCAAGACCATTTGATTTCCTTTACAATTATAAAATACAGTAACAGACTATGTACTCTAATAAACTAATGTTGATTCCTTGGGATAGTTGTTAATTTAGTGAAAAAACATGTGGGCATTATAGCAAATAATAAAAATTTTACAATCCTAAGTAACATATAGTGGATATAAAAAAGTTTACATACCCCTGTCAAACTGCCAGGTTTTTGTGATATAAAAAAGTGAGACAACAATAAATCATTTCAAAACTTTTCTCATCTGTGACCCATAACCTGTACAATTCAATTGAAAAACAAACACATCTGTTAGGGGAAAAATATATAAAATAAAAAAATACAATAAGCTGGTTGCATAATTGTGCACACCCTTAAACTAATACTTTGTTAAAGCACCTTTTGATTTAATTAGCAACAGTAACAATATTGAATGCTCAAGATGTAAACAAGTATGTATTGCTAGTAAGACACATATTTTTATGACTGCTCTTCTATTCATTTGGACTGGAGCAATATTGTGGATTTTCTGAAAGCTGTATGGATTGATTTTTTTCTGTACAGTAAAATAATTTATTTTATTTAGTGAATCATAAAATTACCATATTTACAGTGACAATAGCTATATACTATGGACAATCTTAGCAGTGGCAAGGAAGCACATAACAAG
>NC_056735.1:1323591988-1323711988 GCF_019279795.1 Protopterus annectens
GTGAAGAAATGTAAAGGGAAGGGCAAGAGGTAATACACTGCAGCCAAATGTAATTCATCACCAAAGGCACCACAATAGTAGTTCCTGTGGTAAAACACATAAGATACCCTGTAGCTACGATCATACATACACATCCTATGATATCATCAGTGTTCACAGCACAATAGTTTAAAGTGTGAAAGCACCTCACACACACCTGTGTATTCCCAAACACTGCACCATAGGTGTAAACATACGGGGAACTTTTACAATGTACATGTTGGGAGCTGCCATAGCTATGATTCATCACCATGTGTTAGTGACTGAAGGTGTTGTGGAGGATGGTGCTGACAACCACCACAGGCCCCGGAGGAGGAGAAAAGTGTTCAGACCAAGGGTAACCTACCAGTGGCTACATGATCTGGAGATAGTAGAGCATTACAGGGTGAACAGGGACATCTTACAGCAAATAGTTGAGCTGCGCAAGCCACGCCTGAGATCCAGAAACAACAGAAGGGAACCCATCCCAGTGGACACGAAGATATGTGTAAGCTTGCAAATACTAGCCACAGGTACCTTTCACAGGCCAACTGGAGATATAATGGGGATCTCACAGTCATCAGCATCCAGGGTACTACACCAGTTCCTGGATGCCATGTTACCACATGCCAATGAGCATATATACCTCCCCCGAACTCAGGAGGAGTTGGCCAGCAATATGAATCTCTTCCACCATGTGGCACACTACCCGGAGGTACTGGGTGCAATAGACAGCACACACAAACATATCAAGTCACCACCCAGTGAGCATGGTAGGTGCTACATAAACCGCAAGGGATACCACTCCATCAACTGCCAGGTCGTGTGCAATGCCCAGGGCATTATCATGGATGTGTGTGCTGGCAGCCCTGGAGGCTACCATGACTCCCACATCTGGCATGCCTCACAGCTGTATCAGGTATTTGTCAGAGGGCACATCCCACATGGCCACCTTGTGGGGGATGCTGGCTATGCACTGGAGCCATGGATGATGACTCCCATCAGAAATGCACACACACCCATGCAAGAACGCCATAATGAGGCACACGCACAAACCAGAATCATCATAGAGCATGTGTTCAGGATACTGAAATCACAGTTCCATTGCTTGGACATATCTGGTGGAGCCTTGCAGTACTCTCCAGGCACGTGTGCCCACATCTTCATAGTATGTGCCATGCTACATAATATGATCCTGCGGAAACAGCTGCAGCAGGGACATACTGGTGAAGGCCCTCACAGCCCACTGCTATTGCCAAAGCCATCACAGGCACAGAGGAATTCAGACCACGAACACCCTATGCCAGCCCCAGTAGGCAGACGGAGGCGTGCCCAATATGCCTACGCCTTGGCAAAGAGGGAACATATAGCACATACTCTGACAGTGTAGGCCCCTATGAACTGACACACCTCTCCAACTCCACACACAGTAAAATGGATGACACACACACACATGACCACCTGTAAGTTGTAATGTATAGGTGGCCTACTATGTGAATCCTACATAGGCAGCCCTCAGTCATTGCACACACAACAGCTATTGGAACAAGGAATGTCAACACCTGAACAGTACACGCACCTATTAGTATATGTTGGTAATGTATGTATAGGTTCCTAGGTACATCAGTAGGTACACGCCCGATTGTCAGAGGCCATTCATCAATTGAGGCAAAGAGTGTCTGCTGTCGCCACCTCTTCGAGTAACCAACTGACCTGCATGGGTGTTGTGAAGTTTGTCACTTCTGACTTGAGTAGCATGAAGTTGGCTTTGGAGAAGTTTTTTACGGAGGTTTCCTTACTGGGGGGTAGGGGTGGGATGTGGATGTCAAGGGTGATTTGCTTATGGTCAGACCTGAACAGTGAGGGGTAGCCACTGGTGTGGAGCATCTATCTCCCATGTTGGTAATGACCAGGTCTAGGAGTCCCTGGTGGGACAATGGATTAGTTGATCCAGGTCGTTGGAATTTATGAATTCCAAGAACTGTTGGCAAAAGGTGTTGGTACCCGAGTAGTTTTCCCAGTTAATGGCAGGGTAGTTAAAATCACCCAGTATTAGGGTGTTTGGTTGTATCTTAATATTTTCCAGTATGTTTAGAAAGGTGTAGTGAGAATCCTGGGGCATGGTGGGGGATCTGTAGAAAGCTACAGTTTGGATTGTAGTCTTACCTAGTGTTAGTTACACCTGGAGAATTTCAGATGCATTGTGTTGGGCAGCTAGCCTGGAGGTGTGAGTATCCTTAGTGAATATGGACACTCCTCAACCTTTTAGTGTTTCGGTCTTGGTTTGGTGGCCGAAAAGTGTGGTAAGAGCTGTAGCCTGGTATTGCAGGGGTGCTCTCTGGAGCCTTGAACCAATATTTCATTACTTAATATTCTCACTTTAACTATAAATATGTAGTGACAAGCAGTATCTTACATTATTCCACTGTACAGCAGTAATTATTTGCATGAGTTAAAGTACTCCATTTTTTTTTTGCATGTTTCACTGGATTCATTAACTCCTAATTCAATGTAGTCTGGAACATTTTCTGAGTTCATCTGTTCTACACACCGATGCCCTCTGGCTTTTTCTACAAATGTACATTTACCAACACCATCTGTTTAGCCTGGTTAAGTGATTTCAATGGATGTAATATTATAATTTAAAGTTAAGACAGGCCTTCAAGCAAGAACAAGTAATTGAAGCTTTGATATCAAAGCTCTGCAAAGACAATGACCTCAGGCATATGCTTTGGATTTTTGGCTGTTTGAATGTCTGGGTTATGAGGTTACAAACTTTTGAGTAAAATAAACATAATGCATTATATTTAAAGCTTTTAATACCATGGAATAGTTTACTAATTTTAAACTTAATGGACCTTAGGGTTTTCATTTAGTCCTTGACTGATTGCATTGTATCTGTATATTTTCTTCATCTGTTCAACATTTCTTTTTTATAAGGCAGTGAGGCAGTAAGAATGATACAGTCTGTCATGTTTTTTTTACATCAAATTACACTGGAATGCAAAGTGAAAAGTTCTAAAGTACACACTGATTGCAAATATTAAGAGTCTATGTATGTCCTCAGTGTGAACTGCACTCTGAGAAAGAGGGCTATTCCCTTTTTCTCAAGGTTCAGTGATCTCAGAGATGATTAAATTAAGGAAAGTGGTACAACAGGGTTGGGAGATCAGAGTGGCTTTGACCCATTCCACTCCCACCAAAAAAGAACAAATTCTAATGGAGTTTGAAAAATGTTGTTTGTACTCTCCACAGAACCAAGCAAGTCATGCACAAAGTATGCAGTATTTGACTTACTCATAAAAAATGCATTGCAGCTGAGACATAAATATGCTTTAATACAGTTTATTAACAGACTAGTTGCTTTCTATAATGTTAAAGTAATCAATGTGCTGTTATGTTATTTCGTTTCATTAAACCCTTGTTACGTACTTCAAACAGACCAAAACATTATAAGGATAATGCTTTACAAAGAATACTTTGAATAACATAGCTGCCAAACAAAGTCAAAGACTGGCTGTAAAAAAAAATTAGTTGTGATAATTCTGATGCAGCAGAAAAGCAGGCAGTGGCCTAATGGTTAAGGTGTTTGCCTTGCAAACACAAGGTGCAGGGTTTGAATCTCACAAGGGATAATTGGCTAGGCTTAAAAAGGCTCGCAAGGGCAGTTAGCTTAGTACTAATCTATGAATCTATGAACCTATGATAAGGTGTGCAGGTAAATACACCTGCAGTGAAGATCTTATCATGTCCATTCCCCCTGTAACTGTACAATTTATATTATTTTATCTGCTCTGTCCTTTACGCAAGTAGAAATGTTGACAGTGTGAGGGTTAGTAGGGAAATAATAACTACCCAGGGGGTGTTGTGAAGCCCAACACTGCTGGCAGAAGGCCTCTGTATCCCTGGAAACATGTTTTTTCTCCAATAACACTCACCTAGACAGGCATTACTGTACTTAGAAAATGGCCTATTTGTTAAATTATTTTATATTTGCTTTTTTATTAGTTTATACATTTCTGTTGTATTTTAATGTAGAACAGTTCCTCCTCCTAATAGGTTCATAGGTAAGTACTAGGCTAGCTTCCCTTGTGGGCCATATTAAGCCTAGCCAATTTCCCTTTCTCTGCTCGAAATAACCTATCTCATTTGGTTATAGGTTGGCCTTACCTATCCCATGGCCAGTAATTATAGAGTATGCCTAATAAGAATAACTGTGATCATACTATAGATAACATAAGGGAACCCATGCATCGGATAAAGCATTTAGGAGCTACATCTGTCCATTAATAGAAAATTTACTGAGGTAATTTTTCTATTTCCATTCATAGATCTAAGCTGCACTTGAAAATGGACAGGGATGAACTTTGTTTTATGTGGATGAGGAATCTGTTCCATAGCAGTGGTATCTTCTACGAACTATACCTGTCCCTCCAAACCATTCTGTTGATCCTTAGCTCCTTAGACTGAGTATTTCTGATGAATTGCTTCAAAGTTGATGTAGAATATGTAATTGTTGTTGCAAGAGGCATTTTACACCCAAACTATATATTGCACAAATATTTAATATGTTAGTGCTCATACACACACAGAAAGTCACACAGATAGATATGCAAAGGCAGAGACAGACACAGATATATAAACAGAAATAAACACATGCGATCATACAGGCATATACATAAAAACACACACACACACACACACACACACACACACACACACACACACACACACACACACACACACACACACACACACACACACATATACTAATGTGCTCAGCAATTACAGCCACTTTCTTGACTGAATATACCTCACCTGTCAAATGAATGAAAAACAAATCATATGGTGCAAAGCATTGCAAAGTCCGCCAACTGTTTCTGATTTTGCAGAATATCTCATTTGCTCGATTTATTTTCTGGTAAATCACTAAGAATGACACTCAATAACGTTATATTTTATAGTTACATTCTTATTGTTCAGATAATGTGTGTTGATGAAAAGCCACTTTGTATCTGAAATCTTGAGCAAAATATTTGAGAAGTATGTGGTCTGCTTCTCTCTCTCTCTCTCTCTCTCTCTCTTTTGCTCACTCATTCTCGCTATCTGTTATTCAAACACTCATACACACACACACACATACACACACACACACACACACACACTCACACACACACATACACATACTCACACTTTCTTTCTCTGTCTCAGTTACATTTTCATCTATTTTCCACCTTGGTAAATGTGGCTTTCTGAACTGCAGTTATTCAGCAGTAGGTGAAATGGTGAGTCCTTGGTACTGGCATTGCAGTTATTCTTTCTAGTTGAGTGTTTTTTACCTTATTTTTTATTATTTTACACTCACTAAACAGCAAAGCCAGAATAAGTGAGTGCAGAAAATGACAGCTGTCTGCTTTTTTCAGTCAATGCTTCATATTAAGTTAATATGCTGCCATGAGGTGCTGGACTTGTTTTTTACCATTTTTTCCTGTCCATTAACATTGTTGGAGTGCATTCATTCTCCAGTAGGGTGAAAGATGTACATTTAGCATATTGTCTGTGCGTGTTTAATATTCCACCTCCTGTATATTGGTTTGATGGCTAAACAGATTAACAAGAAGTATTGTATATTTTGTTGCATTGCTGACATTATTTCAAATATTGTTCAATCTCAGAGATCTCACCTTCCCACATTGAAGTTTCAGATACACTTTTATTCATTTAGTCTTTTAGTTAGAGAGCCTTTTTTTAGCACAATCTAGTTAAAGTAGGAGAAAAAAAACAGAGTACAGACCAGTAGGAGAAAAAAAAAAACAGAGTATAGCCCAGATCAGTCTATCAAATTAAGAATGTGGTATAATAGTAATTAATACTATGTTACAGTGATCATCCTTCAGGATTGAGAATAGAAATAAATAATTGCAGGAAACATATCAACTTGTGAGCTGTGGGTTAAAAATGCTGATATGAAGTATAATAACGTTTTCAAATATTACCAGCTCGTACAAGTTGGGAACAGGCACATTAGCAGTGGGACGTAACTATGGTTATACAAGGTAAAAGATTTTTATTTCAGGGAATGTGAAAAGTCGCACCACATCAAATACAACTTTTTTTTTTTTGGTGAATTCCTGTATAACATAAATCCAGAATATATTATACATAAAACTTAAATATAGTTAAGTAAAATTATAACAGTGTATGCTGACAGCTTTTTGATTCTTAATGGACTACAGTGAACTTTAACTGTTTTATAACAAAAAATGCACAGAATTATTGCAGTGTCATTGCTGCTCCAGCAAAAACTTGTTCATCTGAAGGTCTCAGATATAGTTTCAGTAAATCCTGTAATCCCTCATCTATTGAGCAAATAATATAGATTATGTCATACTGGTAAATTAACACTTTGAAGTATCCTACATTATAATCTTGTAATGCTTTGCAGAATGCAAACATGGAGTATCAAACTACCCTTAGTCTGACAGTTTTTATACGCAGCCGAAAGGCTGATGGTCCCCTTTTGTCAACAACTTACTTCTTCCCCTTCTTGTGAGAACTGCCTCATGTTTGCCATATGTACTTTAAATTTTCTGATTATTTTTGACAATGCTAACTCTTCAAAAAAGCAGTTCCAGCTACTTACCATGTTTGTGTGGAATAAAAAATTATATTTTTATCCCAAAGTGGTCGTACCATGTGCTATTTACTTAAATTCACTGAATGTCTATTCCCCATGCTGAAATGCTGAAGTATTAGATCCAAAGAGCAAGTCTGTAAATGCATTTTTATTTAAAATACTATATTAGTCTCTTAGCAGCATGTAGCACAGTCCTTACAATCCACCATCCAGGAACCCACTTTTGAATAACAATAACTCAAGTTCACCTACCTTTTAACATTTGATTGCTCCACTCCACGGTTGACATTATACTGATATCAGCAAATATTTATCAGATGTGCTGCCTTGCTGCCTCATCATTTTAATGGTGATATACTGGTAGGAGGCAATGAAAAAGTAAGTTTATTTAGCATGTGCCATACAAAATCAAAATTTAAAAATCATGATATGTAGAGGTTTGATCAGATCATGAGCTATAGGAGTTTCATTTCTACTTCCTTCACCATACTGATTCCTGGTTTATGATAATAACAACACTGCTTTTTGTAATGTAACAGTCCATATATGCTGCTAAATGCATTTTTGAATATCTTACTCATGTTAAATGCACTGCCAGGCTTTAGCACTCTTGGCAAACATCAAAGACTGAATGAAGTAATGTTGATTTCATGAATTGTAGCTATGGCCTGTTTTAGGAATGGATTCAAAACTGCCACAATTTGTAAAAACAAAATTTAAATCAGGGGAGAACAACAAATATAAAATTGTAAAGTTCTGACATATAGTTGAGTTTTCACCATAGATTGCATGGTATATGTTCCTCTCAGATCACTCCAGTGTATTACAAATCAAGTTCTCATCTGCCTTTCTGACAGAGCTCACTAAGTGCTTTATGGCTTTGAAAGCCTGGAAAACACTTCGCGTTTTTTCTGTTGTAAATAATAGTACATGGAATAGATAAAGCTCCATGCACTACAAAGAATTATGACGGGGTCTCCAGTCATAACCCTTAATTATATGTTCTTGATATGGATGCCAAGATTTACCTCTTGAGCTTCACTCTTAAGGTGAATTTCTGGACATCCATGCTCGAACACATAATAAACAGATTACCGTCTACATATTTCATAGATCTGTTAACATATGTAGACAGTAATCTGGTCTTTGATCAGCACGTGGCCAAGGGAGTAAGAAAATCATTCTACTGTATGTTGCCCAACTTATAAGTAAGGCCAATGAGTCAAGGTTAAAAAAAGTCATGGTGTTCTTTTATTTGGCCTTTATCAGACCCATCATTGAGTATAATGCCCCCTTTGGCATGTACCTGACCAGACATATGCATCAGTTGGAATGCCCACATAAGCTCCTTATCAGGAGAATCCAGGGTATACACACATTTTCCTATACAAATCACCTTAAAGCTGTACTTCTTTACTCATGTCTCTCACAGGTTACTGTGAGGTGATCTATGACTGGCATACAATGCATCCTTGGATCCAGCTATGATGGGCCTTTTGTACATATGCAAAATGAACAACATCAGAATAATTAGATCCAATTATTTAAATTTTGCTTATGACATAAATAAGGCATGTTGATGAGACAGATCTGTATTTTAGAGGAAACCCATACTCCGGAATAGGCTTCTCATTCATGTGAAGCAGAGTCATCCCTAACCTTATTTAAGCATAACCATGACCAAAGGATGGGAAATTGTAAATTCACCCCAGGGTGGCTCCCATGTGTCTGATAAACAAAGGAAAACAGTAATGCCCCAAATTAACATACCCTCCCATAACCTCTGGAAATTTCCTAGCATACTCCCTCTTAATAAATTTCCATGATACATAGGGTCACAGTTAGGTTGGATTGCACAGCTAGACCTTGGTGATCATTAGCCTAGGATATACCTATGAACTTATAAACCTATGAACAATAAAAAAATGTTTTTATGTATGTACTGAGGATATTTACTAGTTTATGTACTACTTCAGGTAGAAGGGGCCACAGATGTGCCTAGTCAGGTGATTGTACAATATCAGGCTTTGTTCTGAATATTACACTTAATCTAATACCAGTCTTGATGAAGTGTTTTAAAGGGTATATTTGTTATTTTTTCTAGCATCCACATTTTAGCTAAATGTTCCTGTTGAGAAAATATTTTGTAGTGCACGGAGCACAATGATTACACTCCAGTACTCAGAAAAAGACAAATCAGCTAAGTGCTACTATAGCACAATACTTGAGCTTAACAAATGTTTAGCAGTCCCTGCTTAACTTATTAAGGTTGGGTCTCACTCTCGGCAGTCAAATCTGCCAGTACTGACCAGCAAAGACAGCAACAAAATAACAGATAGATTTGTTTTTTCCTGCTATCTGTATGAGTAACGTGTCCCTGACTTGCAGTTATAAATGTAGAAAGAAGCGAGAAAAACAAAATGTGTGTTCGGTTGCATTTTCAGAAGAATACAAAGTCTAAAACTCGAGTGTATGACATTACTTAGTGACTTCAATCCTCTATGGTTTGTCCAAAAAGCAAATATTTTATGAGGAACAGAGAAAACATACCAGGCAAAAATCTGGACATTTCACAGGCATGGCAAAATGAGTGTAAACATAAAGGACTGTTACACTGCCTTTCTGACAGTGCTCTGTAAATGCTTTATGGTGTTGAAATCCAGTAAAACACTTAGTGCTTTTCCCTCCTGTAACTAGTAGTACACAGAACATATAAATCTCTGTGCACTGCAAAGAATCATGATTGGATCTCTGATCATAACCTTTTATTTATTCTCAACATGGATGCCAAGAGCACCCTCTCAAGCTTTGCTCTTGAGGTGAATTTCTGGTCATCTATGTCTTAAACGCATAATAAGCAGGTTATGATTGGTAACCCAATCATACTCCTCTATTTTCTAAAAATCAATAAAAGTTCATGTCCAAAATTTGACTGTGGTTGGTTTGCTTTGCTGTCTACATTTTGTCATCACAAATATTTTCATAAACTTTTTTGAGGACTTTAGCCAGAGGATCCATTGAATTGTTCATTTGGAAAGAGAAAGGCTATCATCTAAATGGTTTGCTTATCAACATTTTTATATCCTGTAAAGGACTTGCCAAATGGCTTCTCTCCCTGCTCTGCAATGGCTCATTTTTGTATTCTATGGATGTCATCTGCAGACCAGACATAAGGCCTACTGGATGTCCTGTCCAGGCAGTCTTATTAACCCATTCATTTTCCATGGAAGATGAGATTCATTAGGTAGGGAGCAAGCCAACTGCTCATCTCTTTCAGTACAACTTAGGTATCTTGTCGGCTCTACAAACACTGCCTGGTTGAAGAAAGACATACAAGCTTGCACACATGCTTAGAACCCCAACAACATGGTGCTTCCACCACTATAACAGCTTTAGCCTCCAGCTCTTCTTTAAAAAGCAATCACCCATGACCGATACATGTTGCTACTGTGGCAGAGCTAGCTGTCTCACTCTCTTTCAGAATGGTTAGCTGACATCAACAGTTCAAGCCCATCCACACCTGACCAGCCTCACCAACACCTATGTTGTTAGTTGAACATAGGTCACCTGGGTCATTTGCTTTATGTATTGACATTTGTTTACTCAGATAGTCTGACTGGGTTAAAAAAGCATATTTTCACCAGAGGCCCATGAAGAAAAGGTCAAATAACAGATAAAAACTGATTAACATATTCAATAAAACATCTGATTAGCATACATTTCAATTCTATACAATGTGATAAAAACACAGAGAAAATACATAAGAATGTTACATTTAGAGGGAAGAAAGGAAAAAAAAAAAAAACTATTATTCCAGAGACCATACTCTTTTATGTTTACAGTAATATCACTAAAAGTCAGCTTAGTGGAGGTAGGGAAGGGTATTGATGACAGGGACATATTCAGTTCAGCCAGGGGTGGAGCATGGACAGATCCAAGATTTAGATAGGCAGCCTTAATTGCTTAAAGGAAGGAAGATTGATTGCAGATCTAATAGTCAGTGAAATAGAGTTCCATTTTTTGGTGACAGTGTGACAGTCGAAGCTGTGTCCGTCTATAGATGGCATTGCTGAAAGCACTTATCCTTCTGTTGGCTGAAGACAGAGACTTTTTGCTGTTATACTGTGATTTTGTTATTTTATTTCTCTACTTGTGCTGGACTTTACTTGTATTAATGTATTAGGTGTTGATACTCGCTCTGGAATTATAAGAGTCTCTCTCTGTGAAGAAACAGCAGTTTGTTTTTTCTAAGAACCTAAAATTCAGGAAGAATACATTCTGCATAAGCTGGACATGCATAGGCAGCTCAGTTACTTTCTTGACAGAAATAAGCCCTTTAAAAAAGCTAACGAGTTATTTATTTCTTATCAAGGGACAAAAAATGGACACCCCGCACCTAAACAGGCAGCTTCTGGTTGGTTGTCCTCAGCTATTGTTTTTTGTATTCCCACCACGGCAAATCCATCCCAAGCAGTATCATAGCAAATTCTAGAGCATTGCCTTCTTTGATGCCATACTGTTTATTTATTGTTATTTAGCATTTGTTTACTGGGAAAATCCAATTGGGACAGAGCCCATTTTCAGGGAAGGCCTGGGGAGAAATGCTCCAGATGCATATTTTTGGAATGTGGGAGGAAACCGCAGCACCTGGAGCAAACCCTCACAAATGCAGGGAGGACATACAAACTCTGCACAGAAGGCCCCCTAGCTGAGAATCGGACTGGAGAACCTCTTGCTGTGACGTGACAATGCTAATCACTTTGCCACCCCACAATACTAGAAAGACCCTCTGTGCATAGTTTTAGAAAGTATTATAAACTAAATTTCTTTTGTAGGTAAAGGCAAACTTTGCTAAGACCATTCTCAAGGGGTTTCTGGATCCATATCCTTTCTCCCCCCAGAATGGATAGGCTTTGGTATTCAGCCCATATACCCTAAGGGCTAATGTGGCAGTAAGAATGGTGAACATAGGTACAGCTGTGTAAGTTGCACTTCCATAGCAATAAATGTTTGAATTACTCACTGCTGCAGTAGCTACACCCACCCTTCACCCACCTACTCTTCTATATAGTTTTAGTTGCAATATAAAGTAGGGTTATATTTCTTCCTAATTTACATGTTTTAGTGTTATTATTGCTTGGTTATTTCAGAATTGTTAGGTTTTTCTTTCGTTTTATGAGTAAGAAAGTCCTGAAGAAAGGTTCTCTCTGACTTCTGATTTCCTTACTTGGGATTAGCCAATCAGCAGTCACAGTGAATGAATGGAGGGTAACGGTTGCTGTTTCCTAGGGGCTACTGCAGGAATGATGAATCCAAGCAATTTACCATACAATTTACACATCTGAACTTTCTGAAAGTCCCTATTATCCAGTGAATGCTTTTGCTAATTTTAGTTCCATTTCTTCTGTTCTTTCTAAAACCAACTTGTAAGCTTGTATAGCTTGCAGTTTTCAGTATATTTATTGCCAGAGTCTAGCTTATAAGATCCTGAGCATTACCTTTATAACATGTGAAACAAGTGCAGTAGTTTGAAAACTCTTTAACATTTCCCTTGTCTTGAGACTGGGTAAGGAAATATACATAAATCAAACGAAGAATAAAACAATGTAAAATATAATGATGAGTATAATTTCTTCCACATACTACTTCTACTACTACTGCTAATAATAATAATAATAATAATAATAATAATAATAATAATAATAATAAAAATAATATAAATAACACTAATAAAATAATAGTAATAATAGTAATAATAATAATAATAATAATAATTATTATTATTATTATTATTATTATTATTATTATTATTATTATGCCAAATGCTCTCATAATATATTTTATTTATTGATTTATTTTTATTTATTGATTATTTTGTTAACTGGGAAGGTGGGCTGGTCAAATGATACTTTTCTGCCATAACCCATATGCAATGTTAAAATTTTCATTTACATTGAAGTGTTTCATAACAGGTTGGGTTGCAGCTAGATAAATTGTTAAGTCTGAGTAGCATTATGGTAGAGTTCATATTCACCCCTACTAAAGTGTAACATAAGCTGATTTTGAAGCATGCATGAGAATATAACACCGTGCTTAATAACATTTGCAATGAATCTTTTGAATACATGTCTAAGACAAGAGACAGAAAAAACATATAGCAGCAATCTAGTACGAATAATATTGTAGTAGGGGGAAAATAACTATTTATACTTTTCTTAATAAAGATCCAAAACTTACCCAGGACAAACTTTATTCATATAGAAGAAGGCATTAATTAAACCATTCAGAAATTATAAGAAGATATTAAGCTATTTACATATTTTCATAAGCATATTATGGTGGAAGGTAGGATTTCAACAAGTTATGTATTTTAGTGAATTTCAGTCATTAGGCTCAGAAAGTATTTGAAGACATTACTAGTAGCAAAAAAAATGGATTCTGAAAGGATTTGGATGTGGATGATATGCCAAGCCAAGCAGTTACCTCATACCCAAGTTCAAAACCTAAAGTTCCAACAGTCCCAATTCAGCTTCTGTCACTAGGGACTGCTGGAACCCTACATCTGATTTCAAAAGATTGATTGGGCTCACTATTCCAAAACAGTTCAGCATTGTGCAATGGGAAAAGACAACAAGGTGTAGCATTAGATACAGCAGAGTAGCCCATTACTTTTAATGAGCTATGTTGGTAAACAGAAGCTCTGCCAGTATGTGGAATTTGGCACTGCAGGCAATGCCTGGTTGGAAGCTAGACTGCCTGTAGTATCACGTTTCACATACAGGTGGTGCTGTACTGTAGTATCTGGAAACTGTGGGTGGAGCTGAGATCATGCACATAAATTATTGGATGGAAGTAAACTGTCCTTAAATTGCAGGGGGAAAGCTCACACAGACCTTTAAGCTAAAAATAGAAATCAGTTTCTTTTGGACTAGTGGCCCTATATGTCTATCCTCTTCCACGTATGGGAAGAAAGTATGCATGGCAGCCACAGCACCTTGTTGGCTAGGCTTACATAGGCCCTTGGGCCGATAGCCTAGTACCTACCTATAAACCTATGAACCTATGACAGTCATGCCTGCATTCTCCCAACTGTTCTGTAGGTGGAGTTCATGTGTGGGGTGCCCTCATAGTCAGGTAGCCTCAACTGTATGGCAGACCTGATACTGCAGGATGGTTCCATGTAATACATGAGTAGGATACAATCTGAAATACTTTAACAGCAAACTTACAAAGTATTTATGACATTGCTTTAAAAAGCAACATCCTTCCGATTACAAATTTTCTGAAAAAGAGTTTAACATGTTTTATTGAAGGAGGTTGCTTAATAGGTTTTATCTTTCTAAGTAGATATTTCTTAGAAACTACATAGTTCCTACAAAAAGGTTTTATAGGAGGATTGGTTTTACAGGAAGATTAAGCAAGTTTTATTTTATCAGATAAATGCTTTATGAGATCAGTAGCAGAGCTGCTAAACTAAAGAATGCCTGTAACATAGTAATCTAAAGTTGAGCCTTCAAACATTTAGGTGACTCTTCTAAGAGTTTAAGCTTTCCATCAAATGACAAATTCTGTCATTTCTGACAACACACCAGCTGAGCTAGAATAGCATTTTAAAGTTTAGATGCTTACAAATTCACCAGAGTTAGTCAAAACACCTCAGTGTTGCCCATAGTCTAGCATGCTGTTACAATGCATTTCGTCAGTGACATTAATGATTTTTGGTAAAACAGCGTATGTGCCATACAGTTGCTGACCCTAACAGATAAAAGTATGCTGTAGAAAAACAAATGTTCCTTTATGAACTGGAGGTTTCCTAAAAGGAAGGCTTTTTCTGAAAACATGAGATCAATACAAATTTCCTAGTTCAACTTTCAGATTAAAGTAGAAATGTATTGCCTTTTTCATATCCACATAGCAGATCTGCTGGCTTGTGTGCTGGTGACCAAGGCACTAGGTATGTGACATTCGGTTCCTAAGTCTTATTTGTATTTGTTGGAAGAATCTTCCTTTAGACTGTGGATCTTTAAAGTATATTGGTCAATTTCTTAAGCATATTTTTTTCCTCAATTAATTTCATTTCCAGTTTTACTCTTTATGTTAAAGTTGCAAATCATTTTGCAAAAAATGAAGGTTTAGCTTATTTTATTTGTGAGTTTCACTGTTTACACAGTTTTTTTCTCAATAGCCACACCCACAGATTGACATCACCGTAGATATTAAACAATGATCTGCACACAGTTGCAAAGCATTTTGAGTAAGCAACTCAAACTTATCTCTATAGCAAGTAGCTTCTTGCATATAGTGTGGTTTCACTACTTCTTAATCACAAGTTAATTTTCAGTGAAAGGTGTTCTATCTGCAAGACATAAGTTTGCAACATGATTTTGTAAAAAGTAAAAACCTTCTAAAGATGCATTTACCATGGAAATGTGTAATCTATAAATATAGTAAAACATTGTGGGTAAGTATTTTATGATCTCATGGCATGGTAGGGGTTTTCAGCCCAGAGAAAATATTTAGGGGGTCATCCTTATCAAAAAATGAATAAATAACTAAATAAATGTCATACACCAAACATTTGTTACTTACCCCTGCTTCAGAATTTGACTACTATACTTTAAGCATTTATAAAATTCTTCTTTTAGCTCAGATTACACTTTCATCATGGTATTTATCTTTTCAACAAAGGTACATATTTATAGGAATGAGCTTAGGAACTGAAAGAAGTCCTCTTGATTAGAGTGAAAAAAAAAACTGGGAGAACTTTTTGGAAGAAATGAACATTGCTCTCCTCCAGAGGAAGCAAGAGAGAGGCTTGTAACTCTTTTCTTCTTTGAGACTTTTGTTAGCACCCTTGTAGGTCTACTTTGATAGAGCCTGTACACAGATGTACAGCAGACATTGGAAGCCACCAACAGTCCTCAGAAAACAGAAGTAATTTTCCTAGTTGATGTTTTAAAAGCAACGTACAGTGCATGGGTTCTGGGATACTGTTTTATTTTGCATATGAAGAGTAAGAATTATAAACCAGAGAAATTGTATGTTTATGGAAATCTATAGCTCACCTACTCATTTCACTTCCATTGTAATTTTTAATATATCTGACATGTACAGATGTTGTTACCAATTGTCTGTTACATTGTCTGTTTCAAGAGGTAACATTTGTGGTAGAAGATCTGATTGTAGCAAAGAAACTAGTTGCATTTCTCTGTATTTGGAAGCCAATAAAGTAGCCATACCTGTCACAGAAATATTGATTGAAGGCTAGAGGGGATTCAGAATCTGTATGACAATAACATTTCTTCCTGTTAAAAGAGTAAGCTCTTTTCTGAATGATCTGCTTTGCTCTTTCAACCTTTTGCATTAAACACATGTCCTGTTTATTAACAATTATCATTCACTCCAAAAATACATAAATTTCTCATATATTCAAATCAAGTAAATAGTAGTTGCCGGAGGTGTGATAGGAAAGAGAGAGAGATAGGTAATTGAGAATATGTTTTTGGGAATGTAATGAGTTGGCATATTAAAAATTCCTTATTGAGTACTTTGTCAGAAATGTTGGGGGAGCAAATCATTGCAACTTGGGGTTTGGCATAATGGTTACTGTGTTCACATTATAGGCACAAGGTACAGGGTTGGATACTGACCCTAGATCTTTAGCTAGACTTAAAATAGTCCTTCAGAGCAGTTAGCTTAGCATTCATGTATGAACTATGATTCTTTTGAGCTGTGATATAGGATCTGAATTACCTCTACATAGTATAGCTAAGTTTCATGTTATGTGCTGCCAAAAAAGCATTTTTTAGAAAATGGAAATCAAAATCTAAACCAGATGAAACCAAACTACTGAATATTCTATATCTGAGCAATTTATATAATGTTTGGAGTGAATGGTAATTGTTTGAAAACAGAACATACATATAATGCAAGAAACTCATGAAAAAAAGTTCTGTTAATAAATTAATGTGATTCAGTATTATTTACCATGGATAGTAGTTTTAAAAAATTATTAACACTGGAAGTGTGGTAGAATTTTTTATTGTGAAATGGTAGGGGACATTGATTTTTTATGACTCAAAATGAGAAGCATTCCTTGTAATGAAATACCTTGAGAGGTATGTATGTGTGCTGCATTGTGTTTTGTGAGTCAGTCCCCTTTATACGCTGAGGATTACTCAAAACACATTTTGTTACTAAAGCCAAATTACACTCATTTGGGACAACCCCAGAGGATACCACCCTTGTACAATCATGTCTTATATTGAATGCATGACAAATATTTTCCCTGTTGTACATGCAGTATCATGGTTGACATACACTGAAACTGCAGGGACATCTTGCCTTGGATGTTCATGGTGGTTATGTAGTTAGCTCAGCAGTGAATGATTTACACCAGGAGTAAGTAACGAGGTTCATAACATCAAATATTTGTGAGTCTCATTACCTGCTCTTGTCGTAGCAGGTATCTCTAATGCTTGTGACTTTGACAAAGGATCGATTACTACAGCATATACTCTGGCCCAAGTATGATGTCATGCAGGGAGAAGAGTTGAGATTTAGTACAAATGTAGCCCTGATGTATAGCAAAGGCCATCTTCTTCTCTATTTCCAGTCCTTATAGAAATAAGACTTAGGTATTTCTTTGATTTCTTTTTTAAGGACATGAGCCACTTTCAGTTACAAATTAATTATTACCTTTGCCTCATTAACTAGATTAACCAATTTGTAATGCATGGGATGCACTTATTATGCTCCAGTATTCAGAAAAAGACAAACCAAGCACCAAAATGTCTCACAACCCAACATTAACAAGTCTTAAGCACCTCCTGCTTAAGCTGCTAAGGTCAGAGCTAATGCTTTGAGTGACTTGTTACAGGCTTCCAGAGGGTTTCTGGAGAGATTCCACCTGTTTCTTTGTACTACAGTTTTTCTTCGGTCAGCAGTTTGCTTTTGTGTGTCAGATCTAATGCTTGGCAGTAAAATCTGCCTGACAGCATCAACTTTACAAATACATAATAAGCATAATACATAATAAGCAAATTATGAAGAGCAACCCAATCATAATCCTCTGTGTTCATAGTAGTGTTATCTTACTAGTTTAATTACCCTGTCTGTACCCTTAACATGTCTATATTATTCCATGTGTTGATTGTACACATTTTCCCATATATAACTGTGTTCACCCCCCCCCCACACACACACCATTTTTTTACCCATGTTTATTTAAAACTGTTTTCCTGTTTATCTAGCCTCTGTAACATGTATAGAGTTTTTCCCCACTGGGTTTTCTCTGCAAACAAGTACCTCCCAGCTGAGTGAAGTATTTTCACTTTTTTTAATCTTTGAATACCTGAGTTGTTTAATCTATCTGTAAATGAATACACTGTATTAGTACAACTCAAAATGCGTTGTTAATATGTTTGTAGAATTACAAAAAAATCTATTAATTTCTCTTTTATACAATGTTGCTGTTCAAGGTAACAATGTAATTCAGATATGTGGCTGGAAATTCAAAAAATAAATATTGAATTTTGAAGTACATTTCTATTGTGCTGAGTAGTTCAGCTTATGTTTTGGGTGTAATATTTCTGCATATGCTTCCTTTGCTTCTGCATTATAAAATAAAACATTTTTCCCAGATGACTGAAAAATTCTAACAAAGCATAGAAAGTAGAATTGAATATATACTGTGTACTCAAAGTGACGTACAGTTGATCAAATTTCTATTCACCAGCATGTCATTAAATATGGGGTCTCCTGTGTGCTATCACTTTAGGGTGCATTCTATTTGCCATGTATTGCTCTGGGTTGTATTCTCTACATTGAGATGAATACATTAAAGGGTATAGATTGAAGATTTTCTTTTCTAGACCCATATTTAGGTTTGTAACACTTAGGAGATCAGATGGCATTAGAGTAGCAAATAGTGCCACAGCTGGTATCCAAATTAGGTGAATGCACATGTCCAGGAGGGTGCATAGGGAGCTGGAGTGTTAGGGACCATAAGTGGGTATTGTTTCAGAAAGGTTTGTGACATTAGGGTGGGGAAACTCTATTGTTGATACATGTCTATGCATCTGAGGCTTAGAAATAAACACTCCCCGGGATTCATGAAGCTCAGCTCAAGGCCGGCGTAAGGCTTGCGGCGACCTTGCAGCATGAAGGTGCAGTAGCGCCAAATGCATATTAATGAAGGCATGCTGCTGACACAGCCACGTGCACAGGAAAGGAGCACGAGTGCATAGGGCATGTCGAAGTGCCGCACGGAGGTGTGGAAATGGCAGCTGTCAATGTGCAACCTAAAATGCTTGCATATAACAAGTTGCAAGATAGTAATCACGTCAGTGTCCTTGGATACTGAAATGTATGCAAAGCATGCAAGAAAATACCTGCGAACACAAAGTGAAGAAGCAAACACAACTGCACGGTAGGGAATAACGGGTCCCTATCCCATGAACAAATGACATGGAAGACCTTGTGGCCATAGTCCAATGCAGTGTAGATAGCCATACCAAGTGGAAATGAAACGCATCATATGTTAGCGAGCCGCCAGTAGGTATGTCCAGCCCAATGGTGAGGGTCACCAGCTGACCCATAATGTGAGGGAGTTTACACAGCTGGGCAGATGTGTCCATAACAAAATACACAAGAAATGTAGATATCTAGCGACCGTATGTACGAATCATATCCCACAAGGCATGTAATAGTCACATACAAAAGGTATGTCTGTATTTCACATACCAAATGTGATAGGAAATAGAATAAGCATGTAAACAAAACAGAAGGAGCATATAAACAGCTACAACAATAAGGACACATGTAGGCTGAAAGGAACAGTATTATCCTTACCATCAACTAGGATTACCACCTGTCCCACTTTGTGAGCAACAGTCCCTCTTTGGGCAGTTGTGTCCTGACAAAAACCTGTAGAAATGGCAAATGTCCTGAGATTATAAGACAAAATTATTCTCTATACGTTATGTAATAGTTGCATTAAACAGTTTTTCTGTATCTAAATTACATAAATGTTATAAGAAACAGAATAAGCAACTAAACTGCTACAAGAATAAGCTTTTATATAAGCAAGAATTCTAAGTTCTATCCTGTGTACTGACCGTGGGTATGTGTTGGCCTGTAAAATGTAATGTTTGTACCAAAAATGCCCCACTTTGGCCAATTGAAAAGGAGGCAACCCTACCGTCGACTGTGGGAAGGTGTTGTCCACTACAGTCAGATATGTGTATGGAATATATCCCATCCTGGACATAGGAAAAGGTGGCATCCTACCAATGAGTACAACAGGCTGCCAAAATCCGGAAGTCAGCGATACAAGCCGAACTTGCCAGGATGTGTCACAGTCGAATGGGTAGTACCCAGGTATACCAACCATGTAATGAAAGTTAAGTATGGGCGTGTAGCTATGTGCGTGAGGTATAGCATGTGGAAAGCAAACATGGCAGGGTAGTCCACACAACCATACAGGTACCAGACACATGTAGGGTATTCCATGTGTTACTCTGGCCATGTCATGGTCCAACAACCAAAGCAGTGATGTATGGGGTGTGAGGAATCTGTGTGTGTGGGGTGGATGGGTAATGGTAGAATCCTCCAAGGTGATACTGTGTCGTATGCAGAATAGGTGAACCAGAGCTGTATGAGGGAGCAGCGGGTGAAGCTGAAAGAAACACAAACACATGTATAAACAGCTGCAATACAAGCAGACAGGCCATACTGTAGAACACAATCCCACAAACAGATGAATATTGAAATGTGCAATACAAATGTAGAGATATGTCACCGGCACATACCCACAGATTGGTCCCGATGGAACTGGCCATAACAAATGCAACACACCTGGATGGAACTGGCCATAAGAAATGCAACACACCTGGATGCATAATGGACTACCCAGCATCCCCTCCACATCACACAACCTGCTCCCATACCTGAACGTCCACCAAATCCAGCCGTACTTAGCCTACTGGTTTGGCACAGCCACAGCTACACATAGTGACCACTACACATATGTAGTAGGTAGTATCACCCTAGGCGGTTGCAGGATTGCACAAGACCTCATCACATTTTTGTAACTCCAAAAAGATGTTCGGTATTCCTCTTGTTGTCGATCGGTCCAATTTTTGGATATCCCTCATGGGATACGTAACCTGTGTAAACATTAGAACGGAAGACATGAAGTCCAGTCCTGTAGATATCTGGACAGAAGTTGGAATGTGCATTAGAGGTGCATGACACTGTCCAGCCCTAAGTGGTCATGCATAACCTACTACCCAGGATCAAACACTTGCCCGTGACGCACATGTCCCGACACGAATAAGCCGGAGAATATATTGCACACATTCGCATAGTGGCAAATGGTATAAGGGTGAGGAAGGCACTGACGTAAACAGGATAACCCTGATCTACTGTGTGAGGGACACTTAATGTGTGTGTAGGTGTGACCGACCATACCTGTCAACCTCTGAGAGCAAGATATCTGGACAAAGCTGTGAATAAAAGAGGGACAAAGGCCCAAAAGTAGGGACAATTTGTAAAGATTGCTCTTAGAAACTTAGAAAGTCAATAGAATAACAGTTTGCACATTGGCATTAATTACCTGAAGTGTATGAAGTCTGAAACTCAACAGTCTGTCATTATGTTCTGACTTCAGTCTTTAATGATTAGCTACGGATTTGCCAGAAAACAACATTGTATTACAGAGGTCCGTACATATTTACAGTAACAAACCTTCACATTTGTTTACTGTACTACTGCATACCTGTAGTTAACTCATGTCCAAAATAATAATCCTCACATGAATGCACACAGAAAATAGTCAAATGTGAATAGGAACACCCCTCACCGTGGATTACGTATTGTAACCACCCCCACCCATATTATGTATTGCCAACATAAAAAGCTGCTATCAGGTGCTGAAACACCGGTGTCTGTAAACACAGGTAAAAATCTATAAAATGGACAAATTCTGTCCATGTGCTTTGTCTGACATTTGAACTCGGTCAGGGCAGTTCCGTTCACCAGGCGGACAAGCCTAAATCCAGATCACCACGTGAACACCCTGACAATCAAAGACTTGTATGTGCCAGGACTATAAGCCTTGGAGTTCTGCATATCCTTGGAGTGATTAAATATGCAGCTTGGGTCCAGAGCAGTAGGGAATAGGGAATGTGTAATATGTAGTACCGCGTTATTCCCAGCAGGAGAATGGATGCCTGTGTTGTAAGTGAAGCGATGAGGCATATGTTAATGTAGCTATGTACTATGGGTATGCATATAAATGAGTCAGAACACCAATAGTATAGTGGTTACAGCATCCGGCCACTGAATGCAGTCCCAGGTCAACTACGACTACAGCACATATAAGTTTAAACTGTAATGAATGCGTCTGTGCTGTAAAGACATTTAAATATGTAAAGGTGAACGTGTGTTTCGCATATGTCCGTTAACCAGATTACAGATATTTTACTGGTACCATCACAATTAATAAAGCCCACGTAAGCACAAAGTCTTAGTAAACATATGTAACCCACAATAAGGATATGCATGTGCGCTTGCGCGTGTGCAATCCACTCACAGCATAGCAAACGAATGCTGTTTTCTACACGTTTATTTATATATCTATATATGGATATATATATTTGTGTATAGATATATATCCACAGACTTATAAACTAAATAAATATATGAAATAAAGAATGTACAGACATATATATTTATATATATATATATATATATATATATATATATATATATATATATATATACACACAATACATTAATTAATATATACATAACAAACATATAAACATATGTCCTCATAGATATAACACATGTACATAAATAGGTTACATCATAGCTATTATGGATAGACATACAGACATGCAAGAAAGGTAAATACACTGCTGCTTTCCAAACTATTGCCCAGAAAGTTCCACTGTGCCAAATCTGCAAGTTCTACTCTTTAAACATGGATATAGGTGTCCTTTGCAGGACCCCAAAAATTGGTCCACTACAGGCACCATCCTGTAATGAACGAAGCAAAGAAAGTCACATCCACAGCTACAATATAGCTGTACATGCAACAGTAGCTTGTGCAAGGGTAATAACACATGGGTTGACAGAATGTATGACATATGTCCCGATACGCGGAGAGAGGATAGTGCTTAGAAGTGTCTTCATACTTTATTATCGCTCACATTAAATATGTCTTATGACTACTGTGGAGGGGTGTCAGGTATGGGAATCATGGTTATGCAATAATGGGCCTAGGTTCCCAGGTGTTGGTTGGCACAGATTTAGTAGGTCCGCCCAATGGGAGTGATTAATATTCCTATGTGGGTATAGCACACGCCTATACCTTCCAGAATTGAAGAAGCCATCTACTAGATATTGTGTAAACCATTGGGGGAAGATGTAGGGACTTATATCAGTGTCATGTAAACGATTATCATGGACGTACATGCATATGAATAAGATGGTAACCATACCTCTCAACCTTTCAGAATAAGACATCTGGACAAAGGCATATTAAAATAAGTACAAATAGGGATTATTTTAAATATTCCTCTGACAAAGTTAGAACGTTGATAGAATAATGGATAATTCATTAGTATGAATGTTTTGAGGGTTATTAATTATAAAATACTAATGTCTGTCATTATTATCTAACCTCACAGTCCTTTAATGATTTGCCACTAATTTACCAGAAAGGCACAATATTAAGAAAAAAGGACAACATTATAAGTCTAAGTTCGTGACATTTACCCAAAATGTGTACAGTTGAGAGGTATGAAGGTAACCCTGTCCTAAATAAATGTACAGAACTAGTGAAATCAGGTGGACAGGTGTGAAGAAAGATGGGATGACAAATGACAAAACATGTATAAGTCAAAAGCATGTACCTCGATAAATGTGAATGAATACTTATGCCCTGTGATAGTCAATGTGGAAGGTTAAATAGAAACAAAATAAATATGTCCCTCAGGGTGTTATGCAGTGTCCCCAATACAGTGTTCAGTCTCCCACACTCGCATGTGAGTTCTGCCACTGACAGAAAGTGCAAATACCGGCAAACACATAAGGTAGATGATAGCATAATATGTTTTGATTAGCACCTGTTGGCTTTTGTGAGGAACACAACACTCTGGGCGGGTGTGTCCTGCAAAAGGAATGTAATGGCATCTGGCCTGTGATTTCTTCTTGTGTGTATTGGTGTAATAAAATGATATATCTTGTATCAGAAA
Source organism: Protopterus annectens (assembly GCF_019279795.1). Taxonomy (NCBI): domain Eukaryota; kingdom Metazoa; phylum Chordata; order Ceratodontiformes; family Protopteridae; genus Protopterus; species Protopterus annectens. The sequence continues at coordinate 1,323,615,908 of NC_056735.1, forward strand.
TAGATACATGTTATAGGACACAGTATTATTGACTATACTACTACAAGAAAGATCTGAAGGTATGAAAAGTTTTGAAGTAGTCAGTTTAGTATTGACCGCAGGTATGTGTTGACTTGTCAAATGTCACAGCTGTATATATAGTACCTATAGGGCTGTCACCTTTACAAATTATGTAAGTGGGAGCTGCTCTGTAGAAATGTCAGACGTAGCAGGTCAAAACATACCTACAGCCATGCATACTCCACAAATAGACATATTAGCACACAGCAAAGCTTAGGCCAGGAGTCATGGAGCCTTGGCCGGCGTGTATGAGTAGAGCAAGAGTAGAGCAAGGCAAGATGTCTGCCGAGCTATTCAGCAATATCCTGTAGGGGCGTGTAAGACAGCCCCTAAAACAAACGTTGCACGGACAATGTTAGGATATGCAAATTACCCCATTTGTAGGTGAAAGCTATGCAAATGATGTAAATCTGCGATACATGAAACAGTAAGCTGTCCGTGCAAGAGTAGAGTTATGTGCAGAAATGTACTCGGATGTTAACCAAGTTACGTTCTGCAAGTAGCTAAACGGAGCAATGTCAGCTGCAAATAAAGGATGAATTTAGTTGAAGAAGCATGCCAATGACTAAATATAAGGCCAGTGGCATATTTTTCCATTGGAAATTAATAAAACTCTATTTGTCCTCCCCCGATCTCCGGTGTGTAAGCGTAGCACAGCGGCGCGAAAACGCTCTGCGCTTTTAAAACAAGAATAATATTTAAAATATACATAGAAATTGTAATTTTAGTTAAAAGTTAGTTCGCCATGCAGGTGAATGGCAAGTTGAAGACAACATGGCTACTGAGTACTGGTTGCTATGTGTGGAAGCGCTCTGTCAGAGATGTAACCAAGCATTAGTAGGCAATTCGATGCAATTGAGGCTGAGGATAGTGAATCACAATTTGTCATGCCATATGGGCCAAGCCACTACAGTGTAAGAGTAGGTTAAGGGGACTATCAGAGTAGAAGATAGGTGACATCATGAGTGTGTATGTATAAAACACTGTAATCCTATCGGAGCAGTGTGTCACATGTTTGCTGTCAGTTACTCATCAGTGGAAGAGGCGTGTTATGATTTATCCTAGGTGGAGTCAGGAAACAGATGATGTACGCCATGGATATCACTGATGTTCCTTGCTACCCTGCAGTGTGTTCACGCCTGTGCATGCCTGTAAGCCCGAGTAAGCATGTGTGCATGTGTCAGCCCATGTGCACACGTTGTAGAATGAGTAAGCTAGTGTAAGAATGTTGAAGCCCGTGTAATGTCGCGTAAGCCAGTGTATGCATTTGTAAGCATTTATAAATCTGTACTACACACATCACACACGTACTGCACACTCTGAAACACATGCTGCCAATGCTACACATGTCAAGTCAAATGGCACATGGATGGATAATAAATCTGCAGAATTAACAGTGCTGTAAACTATACTACATTGATGGTCATAGCTGCAATACATCATGCCTGCTTACATACACCTAGAAGGATATCACATTTTGTGTTAACAACATTTTAACATTAATACAGTGCTATAAAGCCACCCTGTGCATCAGCACCATGTTAGTCTGTTCCTGCATCACTGTTACACATTACAGGTGGTGGCACAGGTGTCATCATATGTGCAGGGTATGGTGTTTCTTTTCCAGAGCCTGTCATTGAGCCATCCGATCAACATGTAAGTATGTGTGTGTGTGTATGTGTGTGTGTGTGTGTGTGTGTGTGTGTGTGTGTGTGTGTGTGTGTGTGTGTGCATGTGTGTGTGTGTGTGAGGGACAACAGTGTTTGCATGGCCCAATGTTGATGCAATGTGTGTGTATGTGTTAGCTCTAGCTGTTTGTTTCATGTGTGTGTGTCTGCATGTACACAGTTTCAGCATGTGTCAGCCATATACAGGAGGTTGTGGGACAATCACAGACCGTACCTGCCAGGCTGTACAGATCACCATTATTGGCCATGGACACACCTCCCCCCCATGCATTCAACAATATTCCAGTCCTGCACCTGTCAATGTATACACATACATTCTTGGGATCTGTAACACAACCAGTCAGTAATGTTAACCTGATTTGCATAGTATTGTCAGTTAAAATATAGTTATATGAGCCATACTCATCCTCCAAAGTAATAACCACTGCTGACTGTTGCTGAGATGTGCACACAACTGTTTAAAGGTGCTGTACTATCATTGTTTTCAATGTCCCTTGTAATACCCAGCAACAAAATAACTGGTCACTACACAACTATAACCCATGATCACTACAGCACACAGTATGTGCACTATCACAGATCCATAGCGGATTTACCTACATCAAAGGTGATCACGTACAGATAATGCAGCACATTCAATAGTGCTAATATCCACATGCATATCTATATCTATCTACATTACACATATATAACACAGACCAAACTACCTTATCACACTACAGCATTACGCATGTACAGAACGCACTACCGTGATTACTAGATCACAGCAGTCATACAGGCATACATCTAGCTTGCTGGCATCAGCATCAAAGGCAAAGACACCATACGGATTCTATGGAGAGTGAATATTGTAAAAGCAATGTACTGTTGTCATGCAGCAGGAAACATACAAACACACACACACACACACACACACACACACACACACACACACACACACACACACGTGACAGGATTGGTATTAGAACACAGAATTAACTACCTTATCACACTACAGCATTAGGCATTTACAGAATGTGCTACTGAGATTACTGAGCACAGCATTCCCAGAGGCATACTTCTAGGTGGGTGACATCATCCGCAAAGGCAAAGACGCCGATAGGAATGTATGTGGTGTGAGGCATCTAAAAGCATTACCATGTTCCCAGGCAGCTGGAAACACACACACACAGACACAGAGGCACACACTTGGCAGGGCTGGGAGTCAAACATACACCTAACTACCTTATCACACTACAGAAATACGCATTTACAGAACGCGCTACCGAGATTACTCAACACAGCACTCCCAGAGGCATACTTCTAGGTGGGCGACATCATCCACAAAGGCAAAGACACCGATAGGGAATGTATGTGGTGTGAGGCATCTAAAAGCATTACCGTGTCCCCAAGCAGCTGGAAACACACACACACGCACACACAGAGGCACACATTTGGCAGGGCTGAGAGTCGAACATACACCTAACTACCTTATCACACTACAGCAATACGCATTTACAGAACATGCTACCAAGATTACTGAACACAGCACTCCCAGAGGCATACTTCTAGATGGGTGACATCATCCACAAAGGCAAAGACGCCCATAGGAAATGTATGTGGTGTGAGGCGTCTAAAAGCATTACTGTGTCCCCAGGCAGCTGGAAACACACACACACACATGCAGACACAGAGGCACACACTTGGCAAGGCTGGGAGTCGAACATACACCTAACTACCTTATCACACTACAGCAATACGCATTTACAGAACATGCTACCGAGATTACTGAACACAGCACTCCCAGAGGCATACTTCTAGATGGGTGACATCATCCGCAAAGGCAAGGACACTGATAGGGAATGTATAGAGAGTGAGCAGTCTGAAAGCATATTACTGTCCCAAGGTAGACGTAGACAAACACACGGCAGTAGTGTACTCAGAACCAAAGACAAACGCCAACAATAAAAACGGATGAAGCGAGATGGAGGCAAAACGCCAATAAGGAGAGTAGTAACAGCAATCTACATACGATAATACTGCATCCAATATTCCAATACTGTGAAAGTTCTTCTCAAAAAACACACTGCCAGCATAAAAACAACTCCTTTATTTACCTAGGTTTCGTTCGCTCCAACGAACTTCATCAGAATACAAAGCACAGTTTGTGAAGCTTACTTAAATACAAAAACCTTCCCTAATTAATTACTTAATTGATTCCAACTTGCTTGTACACAACATATTTAATTGATTAATTGCATTTTAAAGAAACACATTAAAAACTGCTCCAAAAGTCATTTATCAAAGGACTGTATTGTAATAAAATGAATTGTAATGACAAATAAAATGTAACATGATAAATGAATTAAATATATATATATATATATATATATATATATATATATATATATATATATATATAGTGCAAGGTTTGCTACTTTTTGCAACTGAATATATTAATACAATTAATTTCAATAATCCTAAATAATTACAGTATAAAAAATAATGAAAAATAATAAATATTGTATCTTTAACTACTTAAATAAATAAATATAAATGCTAATATGAATATGAATAGAAAAAACTAATGAATATAAATAATGTATTCAAAACACATACTTATAATAATTCTTTCTAATATAATATTATGTAATTTATATAAAATTCATTAATTATTCTATCATTTGTACTAAACTTATTTCATTTAGAAAAACAACAACAAATTTATACATTATATTGACAATTGTTGATTCAATGAATGTATATGTTCTATGCATATGTTTCTATGTCCCTTTTAGTCTATTTATTTTTAATATAGGTATTATGGTATGATATTCATTTAAGCCAGGTAAATTATACGAATCCAAAATAATCTGCCATTTCAATTCTTTCATATCCAAATCATATTGTGTAATTTTACCCTGCTGGTCATATATTACTTGGTAAATAACACAAAATTTAAATTTATGATCTGCATTGCTAATAATATGCCTGGCCAAAACATTAGTTGTTTTTGAATGTTGAATATCTAATAAATGTTCTTTAATACGATCCCTAAAATGCCTGCTAGTTTTTCCTACATAAAAAGCCCTGCAATTTTGACATATAGAAAGATAAACAACATTTGATGTATAACAGTTAAAGTGTCCATTAAAATTAATCCTACAACCATTTACAACCATTTTGGTGCCAGTACAGTGAATATGACTACATACGGAACACCCGCCACATTTAAAATTCCCTTTGATTCTGGTATTACATCTTTCTAAGATATCATTATTGTATTCAAACAAGTTCTTAAATGACGGACTTTTTCTATATACAAATTTAATCTGCCCCTGAAATAGTTGACCCCAAGCCTTGTCCCTTACCAGCATATTCCAATTCCTTTTGATAATGGACTCAATGATTTCAAAAGTGTCATTATAAGTTGTTATATATACAGGAGTATCATTATGCTTAATTTCGTCCCTAGATATATTTGTAGTACATACTTGCTTTAAAAATCCACATTTTAATATTGCTTTGTATGTACCATTGTTCCTTTTTTCTTTAACTTCATTGTATATATTTTGACAAAGTTGTTCAGGGTAGCCCCTGTTGGTAAATAAATGTATCATGTATTGTAATTCATCTAAAAAATCCTGTTCCTCACTAACCATTCTGGCCACCCTGACCATCTGCCCTTTAACAATGGCTTTCTTCTGATGGTCAGGGTGTCAACTATTAAAATGTAAGTATGAGTTTGAAAATGTTGACTTTCTGTAAATGTTTGTTTTCAAACTAATTACTTCCTTATTGTATGTGATTTTTACATCTAAATAGGTGATGTCATTTTGACTAACCTGATAAGTAAACTTCAAAAATCTAACTGTCGTATTAATATATTCAAGGAACAAATTTAAAGCATTCTTGTCATGGTCCCAGATGATAAAAAACGGCAGTGGTGTGATCGGGGCAACTAAATATCTACTGAGCACTAAAACACCACTACATAGATACGGGATGTGCCACAGACAGTACACCCTGCAAGACAGTCAACCAGTGTGTTCAATGCAGGCATCCATCGTGACGTTGAAAATGGACATCTGTTGCCTGGATGTCCACCATCGCTATAGAGGATGTCAATGGCCATGCCCATACACAGAGGCACATCACCGACACAAGGTGTCACTGGCCATGCCCACATGCTTAGTATCACGTGTCTGTTTGGAATGTACTGTGTGTCCATCTACACAACGGCGTACTGGGCATGCTCACACACTTAGCAGTTGCAAAGGGCCATCTTGCATGCACACGGATTCTAAACACGTAAGGGCGCAGTTTAGAATGCACTGTGTGTCCAACTACAGAACGGCGTACTGGGCATGCTCACACACTTAGCAGTTGCAAAGGACCGTCTTGCATGCACATGGATTCTAAACACATAAGGGCGCAGTTTGGAATGTACTGTGTGTCCAGCTACACAACGGCATACTGGGCATGCCGTCTTGCATGCACACGGATACTAAACACGGAAGGGCACAGTATGGTATTACTGTTCCCACGTACATGAAGGCCACTCACATGTATTGACCAGTACACACTCATGAGCCATCACAGATGTCTCAGGTGCAGATCAGAGAGGTACACACCGCAGTCTACAATGTAGCCCTCAGACATCACCATGTCGTTGGACCAGCAATACACAGCCATACATCAACACAACACCGTGTGACTCATGACCAGTGGACTGTACATAGGTGTACAGCAACTGTGCAGACTACACATGTACCAACAGGGTTCCATCATGTGTTATGCATTGCAATGATACCACTGTAAATAACCAGGTCGGCTCTACATGTGCCAGGGGCCCTGGGTCTTACACAGCTGTGACAGATGACTGTCGCTGTTCTCCAATGAACACACATGTTTGGATTTGTCATACATGTAATTGCAGTGGATATGTACATGGACCACACACAACACATATGTACATAGTATAGCTTTTGCTGTCCTCCATGCAGACAAGTGGCTACAGCAATCATACGCACACAAATGGAAGGTGGGTCCATGGCTGTTGAATGCCAACAGTACATGAGGTAGCAATGTTGACCGAGGACACATTCTCTCTGTACTAGTTACCCATGACACCCATCCTATCATACAACAGTCCATGTGTTATGTATGTCAACACATATGTCCACTAATTGCAATGCATACAAACATGGCTACATGACAGGCATGTAGGATCAACACACATGTACAAACTGTATTGTGCATGCAGCTACCATGCATGTGCAGTAGCTGATGTAAGTAACTCATCTATGCCCAACTACAACATGCAGTTGCAATGCAGCCCCATCATTGACACCTGTATATGGTGACATACTGACAGTACGGTAGGATGTACATCAGGTATGTATGGATGTGTGTTCATAAAGTGGTGATCCACCAGTGTAGATGGATGTTCGCTGGGGACAGCTCACAGGTGTTTCACACACCATCCTACCATTACATGTGCAAACAGTATGCTATGTTACTGTTACTTGACAGTGAAGACATAAAACCGACACAGTGGTCGGGTGTTACCAACTGTACGTCACTTGACACCTGTAACACTTACATCCTCCCGTGTGCATATAGCAGCACAATTGCCGGACATAGCATTGGTACACATAATGCGGCCAGTACTGCTGCATGTCTGTCAGACGTATCATCATATAGCAGGTGTATCATTCACAGTACTGCCATGTGTGTTTGCATGTGTGACCATATATGCCACATATGGTGGGGAATACATCCCAATTGTTACACACCCCTGTACACTGCTGTAGACATCTGTACATATTGCAGTGTGGAAAGCATGACGTAGGCAGGTGTGGTGTGTGTATCACACACATCAGCTATTCGTATGTGTATGACAGTTGTGGTCTCCACAGTGTGTGTGTGTGTGTGTGTGTGTGTGTGTGTGTGTGTGTGTGTGTGTGTGTGTGTGTGTGTGTGTGTGTGTGTGTGTGTGTATGTATGGCTGTCTGGTGCATGGAGTGACAGTGTATGCTACCATACAGAACACACAGGATTCCTAACCCCTCATGGTGATGCAGTCTACTACCCTGTTGATGCCATTGGTCTCAGCCATACTGGCTACCTGTACATGTCCTTTCTCTGTGTCACGTCGTGTGGGTGCACACTACTGTGAGAGTGATGACCACATAGGCAAGTGTCCTCACCTCAACACTATGGGGTGTGCGTTATAGTGTTGTTGACCCCGTGAAAGTGGGCATGTTCCTATAATGTGACAGGGTATTACTGCTACACAGTGAGGCCTCATGCTATCAAGTGGCCTCTAACGTTATCATTGGCCAGACTGCTGTGTACAACTCCTGCACCATGTCAACATACCTGTGATGTGACCTGGTATGGATGTCACGCCTCTAGCCACTGTAGCCTATTACACTGCACACATGCTGCTGGATCAGTATATGTGTGGACATCTGTGGTATGTTAGACTTTCCAGCTGTCCAGTTGAGGCTATGTATAGCATGCTGAGATTGTCATACGTGCTTGTGAGTACTCCACAGTTACACATGGGAGACTGCAAACACTGCTACCTGTAGGCACATGCAAGTAGACCATAAGGAGGGAACCAGGGCATCATTACCAACATGCTGTTACTGAGACACATACTGTGAACATATAACAATGCATGCTACACCTGTACTACATGGTATGTCTGGTGCGTGTCAACAGTACACAACTAATGTGATATACACGTCTCTCACTATTCTTACACAACTAATGTAATATACACTTCCCTCACTAGTCATACACAACTAATGTAATATACAATTCTCACTATTCTGTTCACCCTGTGCATCAGACCATTTGAGCATGTCCCTGCACCAATGGTGTGGATGACAGGGATGCGGCACAGGCTTCATCATATGCACAGGGTGAAAATGTTTGCCAGGGGCATAGGCTGCACCAATGGGTGACATCATGTGTGTGGGTAAGGGCCGGTGATATGATTGGACATGTCTGTTCAGTATGCATGTGGGTGTTGTGGTGCCCTACAGATGTGTTTGCTGTGTGCGTGTATGTGTGCACACAGTTCTGCCTTTTGTGAGGCCTACACAGAGGTATTATTGACAGCTCCAGATTGTACAGACCAGGTTGTACAGCTCACTGTGTCCGGCCATGGCCATGTGACCTGTGCCTGCCAAGGGTTGCACGGGCACTACCAGGTGGAGGTACAGATTGGCTACTGTCCTATGACACATGTCCACTGGAACTGTGTCCCTGCTGGGAACATACAGGGCCATGTCCACATGGTCTGCTGTGTCCTGGTGTGGACAGCGCAGCAGCAGCTGCACTGTTACTGCTACCGGCACTATGGGAGTGGGCATGTGAGGTGGCACGCTCACGTCAACCTGCACTAGGTGGCGTAGCTGGCCTATGTCCACGTGGCCTATGCCTCACTCCTACCAGATGTTCTAGCACAGACAGCTCACGCTTGCAGGTTGCCATGCCATGGTCAAGGATTCCGACAATGTCACTCAATCGCCTGTCCAGAACATCAGCAATCTGCTGTTGAGCATTTGCCAATGCCTGGATGTTGTCATTTAGGGTACGGATATCACAGCCTCTGCCCTTCTCTGTTCTGCCATTCAGCACGTGCCTGTGCCGCCATTACAGTCTGGAACATGCGTCTGGTGATACCAGTTGCTGCGCTCTGTCCTGCAGGTGCATGTCTGCCAGAAGTCCTCCTACGAGCAGCACTGGCCACATGCCTGTGTGGCACATCTGCAGACATTACACTGACACCATGGTGTGGAGACATACCTTCTGTAGCCACCACACATTCCTGTTCCACGCTAACATACGCTGACTGTTCTTCCTCTATGGCCACTGGTGATGCGGTATGTGTTGGCAGCAGAACTGTGTGTGGGGAAGAGGGGGACATAGCTGGGATGGCAACCATTGGCACAGATTCAGCCCCTGACAACCCTGCCTGTACCTCATGCATATGTTCATCACTGCTAGTATCTGTGGGGACACTAACATCAGATGGACCGCAGGAGGGTAACGCACCAACATCGCCTGTGAATGCAAAGAAAGACTCTAAATTACAATAGACACACGCACACACAGACACACACAGACACACACACAGACACACACACACACACCATGCATGTGATTTGACAGACCGCATGCAGCATGCCTGTGATACATCAGACGGCATGCAGCACAGACATTAATAGTGTTAGTAAGCATACCCCCTGGGGTGCACACTACAACAAGCAGGTGTCATATCAGTAGCCATGCCGTTCACACAATCATGGTAGTATGCATGCATCCCCATGATATACCATGTGGACCAGAACAGGATAACAGTACACATGGCTGACATGACGTTGACATGTAATCTGCTGACGTGTGCATTAACATGCATACATGTCTGACACAATGGCTTCCTGACACATGTACAGCCTCATAATGGGCATCACAATGCGTTGTTGTCTATATGCCCTACAGATAGAATGTATGTTTAGCAAATGTGCATGTGGATGGAAGGGTAGTGTGAGCCATCTACATTGCTCTACAGTGTGAAGTACAGACACTGTGTCATTGCATGGCATCATGAGGCATCTATATTGCTATACAGTGCATAATATGTACACATTGCATAGCCATAACTGCATGCATAGCCATGACTTAACTGTGGATTGTTACCCACGATGCTGAGGTGTATACACACCAAACCATGCTGTGTCATGTGACAGGTCACTGGAGGACCTACAGATGACACCCCTGCACAACAACTACAGAGTCTTAGCTGTCTGGCAACCATGTCCACACATAGCGGACTTGTCAATTCACCATGTCCCACATGACAGTGATGTACCACACACACGAGGTGCACAGCTAACGGTGTTGTCCTACAGCAGCAAGGGAAATGTACAGTATCTGTGGTCTGATGTGATGTCAATATCTATGGAAGCTGTAGAGGTGACAACTGTCATGCTATGACACAGGCGTGATGGTCAACACATCTTATATGGTAGACGTCAGTGACACCTCCACTGGCTGTGCACAGGCTTTTAGGATGTCCAGTGTACCACATCAACTGTATAATCAGTCAACTAAGGCTATAATTGGACCATGTGTGGACAATGTAAAACAGGGTGTATACACATCACATCTACTGTGTGGCTACGTATCTCTGGCCATCCCCCATGGTCATGTGTGCACATGTGTTGGACAAATGTGTGATGGCCATCTATCACACGTGTCTCTATTGTCCCATATGACATGCACCCATAGATGTCAGATATGTCACCATCCACAGGGCTATGCAGACAACAGGTTGTATGTGGGGTATGGGTTATGGGATAGTGTGACTTTATTGCAACCAATGCAGTACGTGTCTGGGACATGTCAGATGGCACATCACAATGTGTGCACCCATTGCAGGGGCATATAACACAATGGTGACTCCCGTGGGCTGCCCATATCACAGCTCACTGTGTGGTACTGTTTGCGTACCACATGTATTGTTCCAATGTATAGTACATATGCCTCCATGGTAGAACACCTCCCACCGTTATATGCACTGCTGACCACACATGTAGCAATGACAAATACTCTGGTTTAATGTCGGTGTATCATTTAGTTTGTATATATTGCACATGGGTGGCCTGTGTGAGTGATGGGTGACGGGACCTGTATATCATGAATGGAATGAACATCAAGTGTACAAGTGTTAACTGGCCACATGGCGAATAGATCTATGGTTTAACATGCCTGATACTGATGACAGTCTCACCTGCAATGGACTCATGTCTGTGCGGCATGCCAGAGGTACCTGTATAGGGGTGACACAGCAGTATGAACATTATCCATAACTGTATGACAGCCACAGGGTGCACTGTGCATGTTAACACATTTGCCTGTACAATAGCATATAGTATGCACATGTGTGCATACACAGGGTAGCATACTGTAGTATGCAGCATGTGTGTCCAGATACCATGCATATGTTGTTACATTACATAATGTACAGTGACACATGCACATAAATGGGATATAGTAGCCACATGTGCAGTACTGACTTACCAGGAAACTCCAGGCTCATTGGTTGGGAGACACCCACCTCCACGATGGCAGCTAGTGTTTGTGGATGCTGTTCTGAGGGTGTCCCCAGACTGGCCAGTAGCTCCTCAGTGTGTGTGAGTGGGGGCTGGGTTGGTGGCCCACCACCTGTTCCACTTTGCTCCCTGGCGATTGCAATGGCACGCTGTTTTGCATGTCGTATCAAGTCCATGCAGTGTCTGCGCACCTGCTGGTAGGTGCGGTTATGGCCACCCACATTGTTCACCCTCCTGCGAAGATCCTGCCACAGGTCGTCCCGCTGCTGGGCATGCTGTGGCATATGGCAGAACAACACCTCATAGTTCTCATGGAGGTACAGGATGAGGACATCATCCTCCTGGTGGCTGTATGCTGGAAGGCATGTACGAGGCATTATCTGTAAGACATAATGATGGTGACAGGTCACAGTTTCAGAGAAGTACAGAGATACTGCTGCACATACATTTCCATGACATCTAGTACATCTGCACAGTTATCTTTGCAAATCATCATGACACTGACATGCCTGACATGTTTGTGTCACACACATGTAACAATTGTTATGCATTGGATATCATCACCATATATGTGTATCACCTAATTACAGTGTTCATACTCCATGTGAATGCTGTCTTGATGTGGGCATGTCTGTTTGCCTGCACTGGTGTTCTTACCTATCTGCACATGCCTGGATGTGTCCACGGTAATGCTGTTGACCTTGATGCTGTGTATATGTCACATATCAACACAGACACAGCCTTAACGGACTTGAGCAGTGACAATGCACACATACGCATGGAAACCTGTACATGCATGTGTTTTGCCATATATATCTACAGAGCACTGTACAGCTGTTCAACATCCTGCCACGGATCGCCTGTGTTGCACGTGCAATAGACATGGGACAATGGCTAGTCGGATGTCATTCGCAGGGATGGCTATCAACTGTAGCATGTACGGGCAAGGTTTCCTAGCTGTATCTGACAGCCATTATGCCACCGCGAGGTGCATCAGTGCCACATTACTGATCCAGATAGTTGATACTACATCTACCATGCGGCCATCACACCATGTATGACAGGGATGACATGTGCAGCTTTGATAGACAGGGTTGCTTGGTATGGCTGGAGTATGTCACATGTATAGCACATGGATCTGTCCAGCATGTGGCGATCCTAGTATTAGGACGGTGGCTGTCCATGACATATGTCTTTCAGATCAGCATATGGACATGTAGCATGTCTATCATCATAGTGTAGCACATGTCTTTATGCAAGGTAGACAGCATGCTGCATAGTGGAGGTGAGGATTGTGAAGGCTGGTATTGCCCATCCACGGATGGCCATTACCCCTTAAAGGTGATATGTGATCCAACATTGGTCACCCAAGTGGTGTGTATGCCTGTCCAATGATCTCTGTGCTCATGGATGGCACCCTGTCATGACATGGGTACCTCGTATGACTACCTAAGGGGCCTGGAGACGTCACCAAGTCAGGGAGGTGTACTGCACAGCACCATCCCTTACACACTGTCCATAATGTTGACCACAGCCTAGGTGATAGTTAATGGGTACAGGGATGTTCACCTAGCGGTGACAATGCTGATATCATCCATCAGAATGTTCACATATGTCACACACCTCACCCACACAGCCCATTCTGTATGTTGTTCACAACATTGACACAGCTATTGCTCATAGGTCATGGCCATTCACATCCTTACATACACAGATGCCTGACATTTGTCTGTGTGGTATGGGCTACAATAAGGGTGGAGTACAACACATTAACCCTGTTTTACTGTAGCTGGCACTGGTGTGATATGCACATGTCACTCTGGCACCTTTTGTAGTTGTGAGTCTGTCAACAGACCACTGGTAGAACACTCCTGTGACATACAAAGGTATTTGTAATCAAACATCCGTACTGTCTTGTACATCTGTACTGCTAACATCTACAGTGATAATGGTTCATGAACATGCAGACCATACTCAGCAGGGTTATAGTGCGGTGCCACCCATTATGACTGTCGTCACCACTTATGGGCTGATATTATCCAACACCTTATCTGTATTGTATGTTCATGCTCAGCACTTGTTCAGAACATGTGAGCATGTCATGAGCTACTGATTAATATAGCACCCATTCCACACAACAGCTGTTGTACACACGTAACTCACATAACCTGTGAGACATGGTTGTATATACAGGCATGTCCAACTGTCACGTACTTATGCTATTGCCTGTCTATATGATGGATATGTTGTACATGTGGCAATAGAGCAATTGTCTCATGTACACATTCAATGCTCACCTCCCAACATACAACACTACAGCCTGTGCGGGATGCACATATGCAGCCCTGCTGGGGGTAATGCTGTCACCAACCCTGACTGCACCTGACAGTCATGTGGGGATGTGTAACATTTGCAACATACCCCACTCATCACACAGTCTCACATGATCTCCACTATAGGCCACACATACGAGGACAACTTGTGCAGTACCTCTTCATATTCTGTGTAGGCACCAAAGGCAGCCCCCATCACCAAACACAACATCACCAACTTATAGCCCACAGACTCATGTGTGCCCATCACATATAGCCAATAGGGTGTTATAACATACACAACACAGCAGTCATAGGTGACTCTGTAGGTGGTCACACTGCTGTTCCACTCAGCAGGCTGCACAAGGCAATAGTCGCTTACATCTTGCTGTCGGGTAACTGCTTCTGCAACATAACCTATGCACCCATGCCACACCTCACCATGTATGATGTGACTGTCATTCTCCATGTTAGTGTGACTGCCCTGGGATGCCACTTCACAGACTACGTGTGCAGGGACATGCAATAGCTCACCAGTCTTGTAGCCCTGAAGGTGTGGGCCAAGCCCTGGGGAGCATTATGCATTCATCCGGACCTGATAACACTGTACGATGACTGACTGTGTCATTTCAACAGTTGCCTATGCTTTTGCTGTCATTCCACAGGTATCTGGTATCTGTCCGCTTTGAATGACCTAGTCAAACAACACAATGCTTTGGCACAGATGACCTGCACCTGTCAGCCCTGGGAGTACAGATCACATGTAAGGCTCTTGCTGCTTCTATACTGCCTGACTTGCACATTTTCCAATAACAGTCACTGGCAGAATGGGAACTGGCATATAAAACATGGGGTCATGTGACACAATGCTTGACATCTTCCTCAGTGACGCACGAAGGCAAGGCACACCTTATAATGTACCACTTCAATATCTCTGCAGTGACTGGGACCTGCCTCTAGGCTCTGCAGAGCAAACCTGCAATGACAGGTTATAGACAGACCATACATTTCAGGCATGTACCTGGACCGGCAGACCCATGGCTGAGGTGTTCCCATATTCCACTGTTGTACACACATCCTGGCTAGTTACTTAGCACAATGCATCAGAGGTGCTCCACGTACAAATAACTGTGTCCGGAACCGCTATACACATTGTAACAAGCTACGGATTCAACAACATACCCCACGGTTACCAGACCTCATTTGTTGGTGTACTGGACACAAAGCTCAGATAGCTACTACTGATGTGAGACTGACACTACCCCACACTTAACTGGGATAGCCACTCATGTACTGACACATATGTGAGTCATAACCTCCACTCGGCTGGATCAACCCATACACACCACCTCCAAGACCAACATTATCCTTGACATGAACACTACCAGCATGTGACTGGTGTTCCACACCTGTGGTTATCTCCTCATTGGTGGATTCTGAATATATGCTAATCACCCTTGTTAGCCACATCCCGGCACCACACCCTTCATGGCATACACAGTACATGAGTACTACAACACCTACTACAGACGTCTTATGACAGCAGTAGTTAACGTCATGACACCCGTGCAGATGGACAATGCACATACAGATGCTGAAACATACCCCAGTGCACTTCATTACCATGTACACAACTGCATGGATCATGCTGTTCCACACAGAGCCATGATGGTACCCACCAGGTAACAGACATCACTCTGGTGGTCAAGTTCCATGGACATAATGTACAACAACGGGTGGAGGCTGTTGCACAGTGATGTACAATCCCATGAGTGGGGTAGCTCACTGGTCAGCCTCGGTAGGGCCACGGGATCCCTCATCACATACACCAAGACTAGCTATGTAAACATTACTGCGACACATTCCGGGGTGTACCACAAGGCATTATGGTGGTATATCAGTAGTCAATGGCAATACCCACATCTGCTCTCACATACAACAGTCACTCAGGAACATTACAGGACCAGGTGATGTTGGCAACATGCTGGCGGATGTATTCAATGCTAACATTACACCCTCTCACTCACTACAGGGCCACAATCCATGCAGGAACATTGCGGTGTCCCTGCAGTCACACCTACACAGTACTAACCTGCACTCTATATGTCCTGGGACACTGGCCCCATGTCATCTTCCAAAATCCCAGGCTGTGATGTCCACAAACCTCTGAACGACATGTCTCCCCACTAGGCCACCATATTCAGTAATAGCCTTGTATCAGACATTGTGGCCCCTGAATGGCACACAGCAACAGTTATCACACTACACACAGGTGGTGCCACAATGCACGAGTTAGACTATTGTCCTACACACCTGACTGGACTGTTCTGCATGGCTATGGGGTACATCATCATGGATGTCATTCACAGAGACATTGTTGGGCTCCGGTCCTTTGATGCCACCTGGGTTGGACTTGTTAGGGCCAGAGCATGGCTCCTACACCTGGTGAACTCCTTTCATACAGTTATCAGGGTAGTTGATGATGGTACGGGGGTCCACACAGCCTACATTGTCCTCTCATTGCCTTTCAGCACCATTCTCCATTCTGGTATTGACAACATACACATCCACCTGCACATCGTACCCTATGTCTCAGGATGTTATGCAATGTGGCTCATGGACAGGACACACACAATGAGTGTAGCATACCATAGTACCTACTGCATTTCAGTTACACTTGGCATACCCCAGTCCTCAGTCATACGGCCCCTCATGTTCAGTATATGCTTCCCTGAGGTACAGGCTAGCACAGAGGGACTTTCCCTGCCTAGCTGTACAACCCCCTGCATACAAAGTGCCATGATTGATCCACCAGCTGATACTGACTCCATCCATATGGGTGTCACTGTGATGGATACCTGATATGACTATCATGGCCTCAAGCTGCATGACACAAGGTGCATGAACATCACCTTTGCATTACACCATCCAGCCACTGACTATCACACAGGTGGTAGTCCCCTACATACATGTCACATTGTACGTGTTCGTAGTACACACGTATGTTGCACCCACTCCTGTGATTACCATATTGCCACTGTGGCGTGGATATCCTTCTACGTGGCCACACTTATCTGTACTGAGTGTGTAACTGGTACATAGGCACCCATTGTACCTCTGAACACCAGACTTCTACACACATTCAAGGGTACAACACCCCATTTAGGGTGTACCTTACACAACAGCTACAGCTTTACATACCACAACATTAACACGCCATGACGTTTATTGAGCTCCGACAGTTGAAGTATGCGGCTGAACTATGGACACCACGCCTGTACACATTTGCATACTACATACTCAGGGGTGATCTCTGCTAAACAGACAGGGCCCATGTCCACAACAATATTAATGGATATACTCCACATACGCGACATAAGCAAAAGCCACTGTGAGCAACATGCTCATGGATATGTGCACACACGCAACGATGAGTGGGATGTGCTTGAGGGTTACCTTCCCAAACCGGACACTCACCATGCTTTGGAACATGATTCCTATGTACATCACGCAGGGACACTCAGTAGCACTGTTCATGTGATACCTCACTTGGTGGATGGGAGACACATGTACACCAGGGATCACTGCAGTGGCTGTACTGTGCAAAGGTGCAGGTAACACATGGCTCTGCTGTTCACAGGACACTACCCTAGAGAGGTGCCACTGGTGTGAACACTGTAGTTGTGCTTACACATACACTTGCCAGACTGCATACTACCCCACTATGAACCTGTGAAGCTATTGTCATTTGTGCATGGTTACTTGGTAGCCCTTCCATTTAGATTAGCTTTCATGCTATTACAATGTCCCATGACTACAAGCCATATGTATCCTGTTATTGTACATGCCAATAGACGATACCTTTGGTATGCATGATATGCCTGTTATGCTGTGTAGAATATCTGACATATCTACCTACAATACTATACATTACACATATTTTACATAGTATCCCATAATGCAAATCATACTTGCACAGCGGGACCACCTTAGACATGTCATTGTTGTTATATGCCCATACACATGTCTACTGTGACAGTATATCAACATATACTATCCCCTGCTATGGCACCTACTTTTTGGACATACCCTACCGCTGACGGTGGGTTGTATGGAATTGTTCTGTTTAAAGCCCTCTTGTAGCATCCCTTGTGGTGTCTGTGATGTTTACCGTGTGGCCCACTGCTGGACGCACAGTTTCTACAAGCGTTAGTATGCTCAGCAAGACATCACTACATAAATACCTTTTCCAACTTTATGCATTGCGGACACTTTTAATTAATGCAAACCAGGCTATACATACACTAAATAATTAATACAAAACATGCTATACATACACTTACATACTGAGTGTTCTACATACCTTGTTATCGTTCTGGACTTTCGTCTCTATCTCTCTTACACTGTTTAAACAGTTATATGGTATGAGCATATGGTTTGAATGTCTGGCAAGTCATCCTTATATACGTCGATACCTGTAACATGTGGTTTCCTGCCGCCATTTGGTGTTCCTGAGTGACTAATTACTTGCAAATCAGCTGTGCAGCTACTCCATTCACCAATTGCATGGCAACAGTGGGGGAATAATTGAATTCTCCACTTGGGCGTTGCCCATTTGCCCTACCTTCGGGGAGATGGCCTGTATTGTGTTTTGTTGTGTGTAATTGCAACTGTATGTGTAGAGACAAGTATATTTTGGATTCATGTCCCCCGTGGATTGTGTGTGATGGCTAGAGTATGTGGTTCAACATGTGGGTGTACCTGTCATCCCAACCATCTGATAATGGACTATTGCAAACAAAAACTGTAACATTGCTGTTTGTTCCATTATACAACGGCTACAATTTTTCATGGCGCCTTTAATTGTGTCACTCACAAGGTATGTTAACGGTTCTGCAGATGTAATTGACTGATTGGATGTTTGTGCTGGAATTACAGTCTGTATTGCTATAGTTTCTAGTGTGGGGGATGTCGGTGGGTGTACGTAGCATATACAGGTTTGTGGGGCTTGCATTTCTACATATTACAGATATATATGTGTGTGGGACCCTTCCCTAATTAAAGAGTTATCAGTTAGTAGACTTATGTTACGGGATTTTACATTGGGCCATTGTTAATTGGTTTCTATATAGTATGCAGGTGAGGTTGATACTTCCATACTTTCGGAATTGCAGCGATATGTAAAGGGATATTTCTAAATGACAGCTATCCCGTGTATTTCTGTCCAAGATATTTGCAGTCATTGCAGTTGTGTTGGTGACAGAACCTCTTTGCCATGGGTTGCCACCTTTTCATATGGCCATTGTTGGACACTTGCAGGACACACAGCGGTGTTTACAGGCCGACACATAGCCATGGTCAGTACACAGGATAGCACATACTTTTATCCTCATTACATATCTATTGTTGTGGGACTTTGGCTACTTATCATATTGCATGTAACATTTACGTTTCTTATATACAGGCATGACTATTTCATGCAACTATTACATAATATATGGGACATAATAATGTCCTACAATCTCGGACATTTGCCCTTTGCAATGTTTTATGTCAGGACACACCTGCCCAGGGAGGGGCTGTCCCTCCTAATGTGGGACAGGTGGTAACCGTATGCCTACGGCTAGCTATACCCACACCTACCGTAATGATCTACCTCCGAGTTGGCACTAACAGACACATGATGCGGACACACACACACACATTACAGTCACACAGAAATGCACATGGTACCCTCAACACACACATACACAGACTACGGCACTCACAAACACAGTTGAACACAGTACCTAAGTGGACCGCAACACCGGCAGCAGTAACGATATGTCTCTTCATATCGTCATAGTAGTACTCGCGGTTCTACTGTTCCGGTACTGTGTTCTTTCAGTTTTTCAGCCTTGTGGTAACGTGTGTTGGTATGTTACACATTCCATAGCTGGCGGTATCCTATTTATTTGTACCTCCAAGGTGTTATGAATGTCGTTGACCTATCTATATATTTGCAGATATCGGTGAATCCGTATATATCAACATATATCACTCTATCGCCCTTTCTATATGTATTATATATATGTATATATGTATATATGTGTGTATGTATATATATATATATATATATATATATATATATATATATCTGACAGGGAAAGTGACAGGCAAGCTACACCTTTCATTGTGTACTTGTCGGTGTATACTGTTTCCTGGACTCCGCACATTTGTGTCTGTTCCTGCCACATTACACACCTGCCGTAGGTTAGGGTTACCAGCTGTCCCACTTTGCGAGGGACAGTCCCTCTTTGGGCAGTTGTGTCCTGCAAAATATTTGTAAACATGGCAAATGTCCTGAGATTTTAGGACATACTTATTTCCTATAGTTTATATAATAGTTGCATAAAACAGTTATTCTGTATCTGATCCACCTATATGTTATAGAAACAGAATAAGTAAGTAAACATTACAAGAATAAGCTTTTATCTAGGCAAAACAGTGAAGTTCTGATTTTCGTACTGGACGGGTTTATGTGTCGGCCTGCAGACATCTGACATATGTCCCACATTGGTCATTTGAAGAGGTGGCAACCCTACCGTAGGTACATCTTGGCTAGCAATAGTGTTAGGTGATTGTATACATGATTGCGTGTTCTACTTTTGGCAGTGGTTGTTTTACCCTGCAGAGCAGGTGCTATTAGTACAGGGGTGAATAATGCTGGTTTCACCTGTTCTGGACATCATTGACCGTGATCTGCGTGATATTCGGAGAAGCTTAGCCCTGTTTCATGCATATCCGTATAGTCATATTTAAACGTCACTTACCAGCAGTGGGCAACGCATATTCCCGCTAACGTGTGCTAAACATGATCTGATGATCTGCATCCGACATGCATTACTCGTGCCTTCAGGATTACATTACATCCCTTGCAGGACGTGGGACCGGGAACATGCATGATGGTCATTGCATTTAACACTTGGACATCTGGGATTTGTACACGTGTTATGTCGTTTTGTATGTGGAGTATACTATGGCTGTTACTCCATACTGCACTCACATGGGTAACTCAGTTAGTTTACATATTGATGAGTCCAGTTAATGGTATGTCCATGTGATGTTTACTGGATATGCTCTGGCATTGGGTATGTATATCACAGTGAGCCACACACGATACTGTGCTACACCTTCAAACGACCGTAGGTGGAGCATGCTGGGGTGACGAATACCTGTCATGGGTACACCCCATGCCTTGACACAACATCCATGATTACATTATGTGGAGCCCCTCATTAATGCAGCAGGGAATCCATTCTGAGTGTGTGCAGAACAGTGCTTACACACGTGCTCCCGCGATTGCCTCTGCTCCACTAAGCGACAGTTGATTACTTGATGTTGTGGCGACAGCAGACACTGTTTGCCCCATTTGGTGTATGGCCTCTGACAATCGGGCGTGTACCTACCGATGTACCTGGAAACCTATACACACAGCACCAACATATTCTGATAGGCGCATGTACTGTTCAGTTGTTGACATTCCGTGTTCCAATAGCTGTTGTGTGTACAATGTTTGAGGGCTGCCTATGTAGGATTCACACAGTGGGCCACCTATACATTACAATTTACAGGTGATCGTGTTTGTGTGCCATCCATTTTACTGAGTGTGCAGGTGGAGAGGTGTTTCAGTCCGTAGGGGCCTACACTGTCAGAGTATGTGCTATACGTTCCCTCTTTGCCAAGGCGTAGGCATATTGGGCATGCCTCCGTCTGCCTACTGGGGCTGGCACAGTGTGTCCATGGTCTGAATCCCTCTGTGCCTGTGATGGCCTTGGCAATTGCGGTGGGCTATGAGGGCCTTCACCATTTTGTCCCTGCTGCAGCTGTTTCCGCAGGATCATATTATGTAGCATGGCACATACTATGAAGATGTGGGCACACGTGCCTGGAGAGTACTGCAAGGCTCCACCAGATGTGTCCAAGCACCGGAACCATGATTTCAGCATCCCGAACACACGCACTATGATGATTCTGGTTTGTGCGTGTGCCTCATTATGGCATTCTTGCATGGGTGTGTGTGCATTTCTGATGGGAGTCATCATCTACAGCTCCAATGCATAGCCAGCATCCCCCACAAGGTGGCCATGTGGGATGTCCCCCCTGACAAATACCTGATACAGCTGTGAGACATGCCAGATATGGGAGTCATGGTAGCTTCCAGGGCTGCCAGCACACACATCCATGATAATGCCCTGGGCATTGCACACGACCTGGCAGTTGATGGAGTGGAATCCCTTGTGGTTTATGTAGCGCCTGCCATGCTCACCGGGTGGTGAATTGATATGTATGTGCGTGCAGTCTATCGCACCCAGTACCTTGGGGTAGTGTGCCACATGGTGGAAGTGACGCATATTGCTGGCCAACTCCTCCTGAGTTCGGGGGAAGTATATATGCTCATTGGCATGTGGTAACATGGCATCCAGGAACTGGTGTAGTACCCTGGATGCTGATGCCTGTGAGATCCCCATTATATCTCCAGTTGGCCTTTGAAAGGTACCTGTGGCTAGTATTCGCAAGCTTACACATACCTTCATGTCCACTGGGATGGGTTCCCCTCTGTTGTTTCTGGTTCTCAGGCGTGGCCGGCACAGCTCCACTATTTGCTGTAAGATGTCTCTGTCCACCCTGTAATGCTCTACTATCTCCAAATCATGTAGCCCCTGGTAGGTTACCCTTGGTCTGAACACTCCTCCTCCGGGGACTGCGGTGGTTGTTGGCATCATCCTCCACAACACCGTCAGTCTCTAACACATGCTGATGAATCACAGCTATGGCAGCTCCCAACATGTACATTTTAAAAGTTCCCCGTGTGTTTACACCTATGGTGCAGTGTTTGGGAATACACAGGTGTGTGTTGGGTGCTTTCACGCTTTATACTATTGTGCCGTGAACACCAATGATGTCATAGTGTGTGTATGTACGATCATAGCTACAGGATACCTTATGTGTTTTACTACCGGAACTACTATTTCGGTGCCTTTGGTGTTGAATTACATTTGGCTGCTATGGATTACCTCTTGACCTTCCCTTTACATTTCTGCACATTCCACCTACCATCTTCTGGCATGCATCCAGCAGCCTGCTTTCATTTGTACTTTCCTAGACCTTGCTTATCTTGCGTAATGTGTTCTATTGCTGGTCTACTGTCAGTTTGCTTTGCTCTGCTATGACAGATCTCCTATCTTTGCAATCTAATGCCTCCCCTTCTTTCTTTGCAATCCAATGCCTCCCCTATCCTGTTTTGCAGGTTTCTGCGAGCAGACTTGTCAGCTGCCGTCGATTGGCCACCGTGAGTTGATTGGTGTTAATTGCTCAGTAGTACTCCAATTACCCTACTTCGGCATTTCCTTCTTTTCTTCCCCTGTCCTTCTTGTTTGTGCTATTGTTCGTGGTGCGTGCATCCACTTACTGGGTTTTGGGCATGTTTTCATCCCCGTACACATGCGCTTTCGGGCACTGTATGTGCTCTCAGCTAAACAATTCTTTACTTTCCTCCCCACCCCTGTCCTGCAGCTTTGCTTAGCAACGTCCAGGCCAGATTTGCATTGCTCCAATGTGCTTCCTGCTATGGTGGCACACCCCTCTGCTGATGTCATGTATCTCCTCTGAGCCACTTCTCGGTGTTATAGCGCTGTGCTGTATGGTACATCCTTCATCTGGCGGGACGTTTGCGATTCAGTATAGCCTGCCTCATTTGCATGGCATTGACTGCTAATTCATAGTTACCACGCCGAACACTGTCGCAGGCCCTTAGCAACCCTTGCACCTTGGTTGTGGTGTAACATGCCTACCATTGCGTATTATGGTGAAAACATGATTTGTATTACATTGTGATTTTATGACATTTGTATATATTCTCTTTGTGTTCCTGTTTGCGCACACATGTCCTGTGGTTATACTGTGCGTTACTGTGGACATGACATTACATGTTGCTTTTTAGGTGTTGTGCATCTTTTCTTATGCCATTGGCTGTGTATTTAGCCATTGGCATATGTTAACTTTGTAATACATGAGTCTGGTCTGCTTCCATAGCTCTGATGTTCTGTTTGGGAAAATGTAAACCGTGTTTTTTGGTTTACATTTCCGTGGGCTTACGCTATGCCTGCACCACTTCATGAATCACTATGTACCTTCATTTGCATGGTGCGGCACTGTGCATGGGGTGATTAGCATACCTAAGCCAAGGGCTGCGCAGTTCTGGCATACGCCGGTAGTGCATGTGTAATTGGATTGTACCTGAATCGCTCAGTGGCCATATTTGGAGTTATACCGCCTACGCTACACCTGCGCCTGGCTCAAGCTTCATGAATCCTGGGGACTGTTATGCTAATATCTATTATAGTGACATGAAGAAATGAAACATAACTGGTTTATATATTTAGTGTACTTTGTTTTACTTACAATTTGCTTTTTTAATAAGTTACTTGATACTCCATAGGTGACATGATAAGACAATTGATGCAAAGACTTTTTGCATCACACAGCCATAGTCATGTGAAAGGTGATATGAATCCCAGTATTTCAACTCTAATTATTGAACTGTCCTCAAGACCTATCACTAACATGACAATATTTTTGTTAAAGATGTTGTGCTTCACCTCCCTATAGGGTCGCATGTGTTATTTAGGCAAGAGCTTTGGTCCTATGCATGACTGTACTGTCTATACTATTTTATTGTAAATAAGAATAAGACATGATTGGTAGAGAGCAGTGTACTTTACTCTGTGATGGTCTGGTACATGACCAAACAATCTTATTATGTTATATAGGACCCATGCTGAACAGCACCACATTTCAATATACTGCAACTCCAAGGGAGTTTCTTAAAGACTTGTGTTGAGAAATATTTCTCTGAAAATGGCATTTGTGCATTTATGTCGTGAGAATTCATTGAGCATTTTAGGCCATTAAATCAAAGCATGTGCCATGGCTTTGTTTACCTGCAGTAACACCACCAGCCTATCAACATCGTATTATTTTCAACAGACTCTAAATAACCTTTAGTGTCTCCTAAATGAAACAGATTGTATCATATTGCTTTTCCATAAATATGAACACCACCAACACACAACAGAGAGAGGGGGTTGGCTGCTAGATTAAAATCATGCATATTACATCATATGATTTCATGCATAATGCTTGTTTTAAGATTAAAGCCCCATTTGGCAAAAAAACGTACTACTAAGAAAAACAAAACTCTGTTCTCATAGATCAAGTGCTAAGGGTACACCTTTTCTCAGTGCACTGGACATAGCTTAATAATTAATAATAGAGCTCAATCATGTCATCAACCATGTGTAATTCATCACCTTCTGATATAAGGATGCCTGACATTCTAATGCATTTCAAGGCTAGGCTAAAATAATTGTTATTTTCTATGTTAACTTGAATTTATTACATTCTTTAATTAGCATTTAGTTTAGTTCATCCATCACTTAGTTTTGTCTTCTTCCTTTACTTTTTCTTCTACTTTCTATTTCTAATACTTTATATACCATCTCTATCAGCATCGTCGGTGTACAATATGGTCTAATCTAACTTAGCTGAAGCTTTAAATCTCTACTTGTAACTGGTACTCTCCTACCCCTCTGTCCATTTTTTTAAACTCTACTCTTTCAAAGCCCCTCTTCATGATCTTGATGACCCACATCATATCACTCCATCCCTCCATGATTCCTGCCAGAAACTGCCCAGTTAATTTAACAGTCCTCCAACTCCAGGGCATCAGTTGCCCATTTACTGGTATTGCCCTATTCAGCACCTTTCCAAATAGCTCCTCCAGGGGTCCTCCAAGTATTTCAGGTGGGGTTGACCAATTACTGGTAGATTGGAGCTTGTCCACTAAATCAGTTCCCTGAACTGCATTCCACAATACTGTTAGTCTTCTATATTGCCTTTCCATCATGCACTTGGTAGCTCACTGATGCTGTTATCACTTTGCAAAGGTTTTCTTCTGATCTCTAAATTTGAGTTACTTCCTCAGCTGTGCTTCACTCCTGGGTATTACACACAAAACGCAGTACTCTGCTTTCCCTGTGATCAATCTTGTTTGTTACCTGTTCACACCCTTGCATGTCCCTTAAGATCCATTCCTAGAGTCATCCTAAAAATCAAGCACTAGTTCCTGACTGGTGTCATTGGTGAAGGTGTTGATCTTCTTTTAATCCACTGCCATTTCAAAAACAATGATGCTGAAGACCACCAAGACCAACACTGACTCCTCTGGCACACCATTAATTGTCTTACTGTTTCATAAGGTAAACTTTACTGACACCCTCTTTGATCTCCCATCTATTACTCACTCTATTACAATGTTTCCTCTTACATAGCCCTTCAAGCATACTCAACAGCTTTCTATGTGGTACTGAGCAGATAATTTTCTTTTTAAGTCAAAATAGATTGTATTAACCAGGCTGTTGTCCTCTGTTTCTGTTGTGACCCATTCATAAAGTGAAATATGATTAGATTTAAATGATATTTTGCCTATGAACCTGTGCTGATTAGCATTCTGAAGCTTCTTATACTCCACTGACCTCTTCCTCAGAATCCTTCAGTCACTTGCCAGAAAGTAAAGTTAGGCTTTCAGGACTACAGTTTCCAGGGCTAATTGTGCTGTTCCACTTGGGGGCAGAATTATTATATCCATTTTCCCAGTCATCTTGAATATTAATGCAGGTCAGTGAAGAAATAAATACTTGCATCTTGGGCTTCATCAGGAATGGATCCATTTCTGATTCTTATAGGTTCATAGGTATTTACTAGACTAACAACCACAAGGGCCTTTCTAAGTCTAGCCATTCATCCCACATCTCTGATAAGTTCTTGTACCATTGATAAGTGTCTTGGGAGATGAAACATTTACAAACAGGGACCTGAGGGATAAAACATTTACAGGCTGTCTGTGTCCATTAGAAACATAAGTGCCAAACAGGAATGAATCTCCTGTTCCCCATCCAATTGTCCAAGTAACACTTGAATTGGGTTATGGAGAAATTCTGCTTCACATGGATGGGGAGCCTGTTCCATAGATGGGGTAGTCTCTGGGATGCATACCTGTCTCTCCAGAAATACCTATTTATATCACAGGCAAGGTTTAAGTCTTTAAAATGGGTAATTCTGGTGCTGTTTGTTTTGTGGGTCTGCAGAAGGTCCATCAGAGTGGAGTCTGACAATGCCCTGCATGCCAGGCATAGATCTCCCCAAAGCAGCCTGTAGCAGACAGAATACAGGGATAGGGCTTTGAGGTGGTCTGCATAGGACATTTTACTTATGCACTGTATTCATTTAGTGAGGAACCTCTGTAAATGTTCCATTTGTTGGATATGACTGGTTAGGTACATACCGAAGGGGCATTGTACTCAGTGATAGGTCTGATGAATGCTGAATACAGTGAAACAATAATTTCCTCAGAGCTAGATGCCACGCCTTTGTTTATAAGTTCCGCAACATACAATGATTTTCTCACTACTGTAGGCACAAGATGGTCAAAGGCTAGATTACTGCCTATGTGTGTCCTTAAGTCCCTGACTACTGGGTCAACTTTAAGGAGTATTTTATCCATATGATAATTACCAGGAGTGGATGACTTCCTGAAGGATACTATTATACATTTCTTGGCATTTAGTTTTAGTCCATGGCTCTGACACCAGTTGATTGTCTGTGTCAGCCCTTCCTGGAAAACATTGGTGTCAGTGTGGGATTCAATGCCAGCTACTAATTTGCAATCATCTGCATATTTAGTCAGCCAGAGGCCACTGACATTGGCCTTGATTCAGAGAAGTAAATACCAGAAAGGAGTGGCCCCAGGACTGATCCCTGTGGGACTCCACTAGTGACTGACCTCTTTGTAAGGTGAACTCCCCAGTTCTAACTTACTTAAACCTGTCTGTGAGCCAGTTGGCTGTCCACTGGGTGATGTAAGGGTTTGTACCTAACCTCTTGAGTTTGGTAACAATACCTGAGTGGGCTATTATGTCAAATACCTTGGTTAGGTCAGGGGTAGGCAGTATGAACCATTTTGCCCTCATCCATTCCTTTGGTGACCTTTCAAAGAAATACACCAGGTTGAATAGGCATGAGCTGCCCTTGACAAAATCAAATTAAGTTGGGTCCAGTGTCTGGAGGTTTACTATAACAGTATTGTTCATTTCCATGATAATTCTTTCCATGGCTTTGCATATGAGACTAGTGAGACTTATGGGTCTGTATTTTCCAAGATCTATAGATGGCCCACCTTTGTGCATAGGGATGAATGTAGCTTTTCTCCATTCATGAGGCAAGAACCCTGTTTTTGAGACTACAGTTAAACAGCAATTCCAGAGGGCCTGATAGGTCATGTTTCATGCTATTTAGAAGGCATCCTGGAATATTGTCTGGGCCCACTGATACAGTGTCCTTGGCCTTTGATAGAGCATTAAGGACCTGTTCCCTAGTGATAGCAGAGGGTGTTCTATTTGATGGTATTTCCTGAGGGAAGGGTGAGGGAGAGAGAGGGGCAAGTTGGACCTGAATTTGTCAGCCATTTGGTTTACTATATCTTCTTGCTCAGTATAGGTGGCTGCAGTTACAGTGAGCTCTGCACACAACTGCGTATTGCCTTTAATGTTATGGACATAGCTAAAGAATTCCTTGTGGTTATCTTTGGCCTGCGATGTCCAATTTACCTCAGATTTGGCTTTGGTAGACTTTAATTGTCCTCTGAGTTGTTTGTTTACTCTGATAAGAGTGCTTTTGTCTTGCTGGGTGCTGCACCTCACAGTTTTTGCCATGATTTTCTTCCTTTGTTATATAGCCTATTGATTTTGTAATTCCACCAAGGTGGCTTTTTTGAGTTAGTTCTGTACTTCTTCCTGGTAGGTGCAGCTATTAACATGCTATAGGGTTTCTGTGAAAAGTTCTGCATAAGCAGCAGTGTTCTCAGGGTTTATGGGAGCTTGGAATTTTGCCATGTTGTCACTTAATAGCAAGAAGTTAGCTTTAGAGTAGTTCCTGAATATTCCAGGGTTAGTTGGGGGTCCAGGTTTTATTTTTACTTCAAAGGAGACCAAAACATCTGCTCCTTGCCCTCTCTTCCCATGGTTAGTTCATGATCGATACTTCAGTCTTTGATGATGGTAGGTGTTTTTCCAGTTCTTCTCTCTTCATCCTTCCTAAGCTAACATCCTACATATTGCACCTTTATGTATGTGCTGTTTCCTGTTGAGGTATGTCCTTCCCTTGGTCATATCTGTCTAATTGTGTTTTCCTCTCCTATGTACAGAAGCAAATTAGCAGCTGTTCATGTACCTGAAGAAGCTCTTATTACCTTTGTTTTAATCCTGCTGTCAGTTTCTTTTCTGCATTACTTTCTCCACTTTATTATCTTTTTCTTATCTTCATTTTTTTTCTTTAAGTTACTCCCATTTTATTCACAGTCTCCTTTTCTGTTAGTGTCTCAGTGGCTGTTTTCTTATGTATTGGTATTATCCATGTGAATAAACAATGAAGTGTTTAGTCTGTAATGGGGAATGAAATGCACAGTCACTTATTGTGCTGTAGCAATGTGGATGCTGTAGTTTGTTTCATATTGAACATGTACTACTCCTGACATGTCCATTTTCTGTCTTCATTAATGTAAGAGTTTTGTACATTTTAGGATGCATATTGCAAAATATTTTTTTTTGTCAGATAATTTAGTTTTTGTATATAGTATTTATTGGCTTTTATCACATAGTTTCTGTTTCATACAATATCACTTCAGCCTCAAAGCATCACTCAATCAGTATTATAAATCAATGAAATTGTATGATCTATGCTGTTGCTGATAGCTGTGGCTTAATAAGATACACTACATTTTATTTGTGTAAATGCTATAAAAGAATTGGTCAATTAATGTGAAAAATGAGAAATCTCTACATAGAAAAATTGCTTAGAGGATGTAACTATATCTGCAGTGTCTACTTGTGAAATGGAAAGTTTAGATGGTGTAGCAATGTTGTTCACTAGTGATGCATGTTATGCACTGGAGCTATGGCTCAAGGCACCCATCAGAAATACACACACACACACACACACACACACACACACACACACACACACACACACACACACACACACACACACAAGAAAAGGATATAATGATGCCCATCCTCAAACTAGAACATCATAGAGCATGTGTTTGGTATGCTGAAGTCATAGTTCTGCTGTCTAGCCACATCAGGGGATGCCCTGTGGTGCAACCCAGGCACCTGCATAGAAATTCTCATAGTCTGTACCATGTTGCACAATATCACCTTGGGAAAACAACAGCAACAGGGTAGCAAGGGCAAAGGCCACATGTTCCTGGACTACAAGCAGGGCCAACACATTCAGCACACACAGATGAGGATTCTGAGGGAGTACCTCCAGCCAGAGAGGTAGCTGTCAGACAGGCATGCACAATATGCTCCTGCCCTGGCTAAGAGGCAAAGGATAGTACATACACTCATCACATAACTCTCAAAGGTTAGCATACACACTCAGCAGTTAATAGGCAAATAATAGCACACACTCACACCAGTGAAGGAATACGCATAGAAACCTAAACACATACAAATATTAAAAGCAATGCCATCCAAAGTCCACATACTTTACTTACCCATTTAACATTTGAATAGCATTAGAGAGAGACAGCCCCAAAGCACATGACTCATAACTGCAGTAATGTCAAAGTTAAGTGTGGAATCTGTATTATATGAACAAATGTGCAAGAAAATAAACATCTGCATACTCTTAGTCATAAATGTATCCAATCAGAACCTGTGTGAGGTGTCCAACAATGGCATTCTTGTCTTATAGGAATGGTATCTGCAACATACAGGTATGCATTGTACACAGTAACTGGCATCAAGCTGGTAACTTTCCCACTGTACACAAAACAGTCAACAGGGCAATTATATCAAAGTTTCACAAATTAAGCAATAAGCAGGAATGCAATGTCACTGGTTTGAATGCATGAATAACAACACTAAATGAAGAAAAAAGCATTCTGAAATGAGTAATTACAGAAACATCCACAATCATGTTATGTAATAAATATGCATATAATCAATATACTGAGAAAGACTGTCTTAGCTATTCCCTGTGGGCATCAGACATATATGAGACCTTAAGCCAAACCCAAATGAAAAAAGTACATAGCATAGTCATCATCATTTGCACATGGTGGGGTGGAGGGAGGCAGGGTTGCAGTAGGCCAAGGTTGACACAACTAGTGAGTGTTTGTGAGTATGAAATACAGAACATTCCGTAAAGTAGGAAATACCTCAGGGCCACTAACAGGAGATGTATCCCAATCAGCATTAAGGTTTTCTTAGCTTACATGCATGTGGGTCAGTATTGTCAGTTTTTGTGAAACGCATATGTGCCTACAAGTTCTGTCCTTGCACTGTGTCCTGCCATATTTGGCAGATGTAAGCCATACATGGTAGAGTTCTCAGTTCAATGTAGTCACTTGCAACCATGTGAACTGCCTCTACCAGGATTTGCATTGACACTTCCACATCCCCGTTTCAAAGTGGTGGTGCTACCCAAATGTGTGTGATGTCTGCTGGATGAGCTCTGTTCACAGCTATGTCCAGGAATTCAACCCTGTGGCCTACCATGTCAGGGTGTGGACACCTCACTGAAATAGCAGTGGAGGCAGTGCCACTATGGGAATGAGATCTGGTACAGCCATGTCAGCTATTGCCAGAGGATCTTGCAGCTCTTTAGACACATGGATGGCAGCCCTCCCCCATCAGACATTCCATAAC
The DNA here is from genome assembly GCF_019279795.1 of Protopterus annectens. NCBI lineage: Eukaryota > Metazoa > Chordata > Ceratodontiformes > Protopteridae > Protopterus > Protopterus annectens. The sequence goes on from NC_056735.1 coordinate 1,323,647,893, forward strand.
AGACAATGGCCGATCCAATGTGTCACTCATCCTATTCAATGAGTCACCCACATGGTTGAGGCAGTCATGCATGTCAGAATGCACCATGTTTAGGACTCAAACAGTCTCTTCCAAGTCCCTTCTGAAATGGGCTTGTGCCTCAATGATGGCCCTATACACATGTTGTATTGACATAACAGCATCAGTAGGAGGGTGGACAGTAGGCCTCATCTGAGCACTGTAGCAACCCTCCTGCATGATGCCATGCCCTAACAATGGCTATGGGCAGACTCCACCAGCTCTGCAACTGGAGTAACTGCACTACACCACTCAACCATGTCACCCTCAACCTGTCCTATATTTGAGGTCTGGGTGGAAGGGGTATGCTTAGCCATACTGACTGTGTCTGAAATAAGGTCATTGAATATAAGGGTCACAACTTCAGTGTCAGACTAAACATCTGCACCTCCTAACTTTGCTTCAACATCACCACCTATCCAGTTTTCTCTCTTTTTTTTTCTCACCACACCCCTTTCTCTTTCAATTTTTTTTTTTGGGGGGGTGGAATATTTTATATGGCTTAAAAATGGTCTGTTGTCATACATTTCTGATTACAAAACCTGACATGCAGCACACAGAGGTACACTGACACTGAGGATCAGCCTGCCATCCCTCCACAGGTTGCAGAACTGACACCCAGCACTTCAGGGTCCCAAGCTGTCAGTGCTGCCTCCATAACTCCTTCCCTTCCTACCTCATCTGCATCAAGTAGGTCTGCCCTGGCAGCTGGTCCACCTGCAGCTGAGAGGGCTTGTGGAGGGTATAATAAAAAGGGGCTTTGGTGCCAGAATCAGCCGTGTCAAAACGGTGCTTCATCACATTGCTAAGACTATGCCATGTTCAACACTGGTACAAAAAACTGAGACAGGAGATAGTGATGAAAGTTCTCAGGGTGAAGACTAGATTCTCAATGTTCTCAGACTTGATGTGGGTGGGCCTCTAATGTCCCCTACATATCCCGAATCATGGTGTCTCCAACTTTCTGTGTCCATCACCATCCTTGTCTGTTTTGTTTGTCCTGCATGTCTGCACCTTCTTCCTCACCTAACATTCCTACATGACCCTCACATTCCTAAGCACCTTCCCCAACATTCCACTCTCTTTGAAAGCAAAAAAAGTAAAACATGGACACCTGTTCCATAAAAAAATAATGACCCATAGATAGCTCTCCCCTTCACCTAAGTGTCTTGTTGACATACTTGATTTGATACAATTGACTGTACAACATCATTCTATTGTAATAACCTACCCTTGGCATGGTGACATTCTAAATGCAGCAAATTTTGGCTACACTTCTACACTCATGCTAAGAAGTGGATAGTTATAGTTATCTCCCACTACTTTTCTTTAAATTCCTCTGTTCTTTCCTCTCTGCCCTCCACTGTGCTTGCCTCCCCCCAAATTCCACCACTTTTCGAATCAACCCCATTTTCACATATTTAATCTGGTAAAAAACAGGATCACACACAACACACATAGCCAGAAATGGCCCATAAGAAAGCATCCATTTTCTGTTCTCAGCCTTTGTGTGGAGTTTGACATCACACAACAATGCAACATGACGATGACTGTTAATGTCCTATGGCAAAACCCAGTTAGTTGTTGCCATCACTTTCAGTATTTTGTTTATCCTCATGCAGAGATGCTTAAACAAGCTACACTATCAGAATATAATGTAAAGACAGGCTACAGGACATCACAGCATTTGTTTGACTATTGGATGCAGCCAAGTGCAATATCCTCTGTGGACTGTTGACATAAATCAGTTGTCTGAAGATTCCTTTTTCACCACAGCATCAGGGGTTCAATTCCAGATGTATGTCATAGTATTTCTTACTGTGTTGTTGTTGTATTTCTATATGCTTCGTGACACATCTTACTTTTTATCCAGTTAAACATTTGCCAACACATCCATAACTATAAGGAAGATTTGGAAAAACACCCTTATTCTGTTCATGTCTTTAGCATGTTTTTCCTGTCCTACAGCTTTTTGATCCCCAGTGCCAAGAGTGTGACATCCCACCTCTGGGCCAATAATCAAGGAATCCTTACCACTGACACTGGAGAGGGACGTTCACTCGGAACAAAAATAGATACATACATTATTTCCAGATGTAGCTCTCTGTATCAACCACACTTTTCCTTAAGAGCAGACAGGGAACACACTCAGTCTGAAGTTTAGTTTCTCTCTGTCTCTCCAGGCCCACAATAAGACAACTCACTGGCACAGCTGTAGAGCTGAGTCCTCAGCCGAGTGTCCAAGCCAAGTCCTCCAGCACCATCTCTGTGAAACCAATGCTTTGTACCCCTCGTCCAAGCAGCTGACATACACACTCTTTAAGATTTGATTTTCACACACACATACACACACACACACACACACACACACACACACACACACACACACACACACGGGAAAGGCTGGCACAGATTTTTGCTCCCTTTTGCCAGGACTATAAGGCAGTTACGCTGCCACCAGACACTCTAAAGCTAGCTACTTTAAGGCTCCTACAAGGGTACCCAATTATACTAAGTGAATTTAATATTAATACAAATGATAGTGTTGACCAATGCAGTAGGACTTGTAGGAGTGGCCACAGAGTCACCAGAAAGATGTAAGTACTCTCAAAGGTTAAAGTTTTCTCTGAAGGACCAGCCAAAATGAAAAGTTTAAATATATTTAATAATAAATAATAAAATAATATGAAAATATTAAACATATATTTACAATAAACTCCACAGTTTCAGAGGAAACATTAAAATAACACAGATAAATATATTCACACAGATACAGAAAAAAAACAGTACTCAAACTATTCTCACTATATTTTCCTGACTGATCTAAAGAATTACTATTCCCTGGTTACTTACTAAAGCAAGGCAAGATGAAGTGGGTGAGTGATCCTTCTATGCCAGGTTTCAAAAACAGACTGCACAGAGACTTCTCTCTCATCTTGTACTGAACATCATTTCAGTGATGGATTACAGAATGACATCACAAATATTTGGGCATCTGATTCTGTTTCCCATACTACCCCTCTCTATTAGAAACTTCTGGAATTGTCACAGATATGTTACTTTACACATCTTGAGCTTTGTCAAGATCTGCTGCACCTTCTGGAAATCAGAAAACAATTTCAAACTTCCACCATCAAAGGTAACAATTAATTCACTGCTAAGGACAATACAACAAAGTTTATTGGCCCTTGTTTTCACAGACATTTAATCTCTGGTTGCAGTCATTACTGTAAGATGCAATCTTTATGGCCTACCAGGAAATTTAGTTTCAAACTATTTTTCAAAGTTAGCTGGACTGAGATTAACCTCTTCTCTTCCAGTATTCTATGTTAAAATATTATTTTCAAAAGTTACCATATAGTCTGATATACAGATGCATTTATCTTTCTGTTCAGCAGGACCGACTGTTGATCCATTTTTAACACAAGCAGCTTTACAAATACATTTTTCAACACAAGCATCTGTACAAATCAGTTTGATATACAAATGACATAATTATTTACAAAACTCCAGCTAGCTATGCTGGCATACGTTATACATCCACTGCCCCACTTCTCCTCGTATAGCTGGCAATACCTCACATCATCACACAGAGCATGACAGACAAATACTGAGTATACACCATAAAGATGTCCATTGGTGACCTATAAATCCACCCTTTCCTAGGAGTCTGTATATTTGTCTCTATCTTCACTCCTCCTTTCTTACCAATTTGTAGTGTTAACTATTCATTAGGCTGATGGATGCATATGTCATGTTATGGCATTTTCAGACTGTCACTACTTTAATAAGAATACCTACATCTTCCATTGGCAGAATATGTTATCATAGTCCCCTTCAAAGATGTGATCTTAACATGTTTGTAGTATGATGCTCTTGCTGTGGTATAGAGATAATGAGCAAGTCTGTAAACTTAATTTTTCAACTTGACAAAATCCAGTATTAGGTGAAACTCATATTGCCTGTTTTTATAAGTGCCTTTCCTGTGAATGTGTTACCTGTGTATCTGTCTAAAACCCTTCTGTTTGATCAATTGTAGTCCTTAGCAGTTGCACAAGGTCTGGCAATAAGGAAATGAAGTATGTCATGCTAAATGACATTTCAGGTATTATTGCAAAATGCAATGAGTGTTTGCTTTACACCACATCATATACCCAGTTAACTTGTGATTTCCCTTGAAGCATGTCTCGTATGTATTAGGTATAAAAAAATATCATTAGCTGTTACACACACAATTTGGCCAGGCATCTTATTTAAAATAGTCAATCCTACATATTCTTAAAGTCATGATAACAAGTTATTATAATAATCACCATCTGATATGACCTGTACAGTTATCTTCTTACTGGAGTCAATCCCCGCTTCAACCCAGCTTTTTCATTTAGCTCAGAGAGTTTATACCTTGTTCCATAGAGAAGGCTAGCTTTACAGATGGATTTGCTCTACTACGTATTGTCCAGAGTGCTGATGACCACTCATCTCTGCTAAGCCTGTTTGGGCTGTAGAAGGCAAACTAAATTTAAGTTTTTCACTTTTTCCTTCAGCAGTAAACTTGTTTGCTCACAGTCTACCATTGTGCAAATGGGGAAGGCAAGCACAACACTTCATTTTTTTAAGTAAACTTTTGAGCTAACATAGAATGGTACAATACAATATGCTGAGCATATATATATATATATATATATATATATATATATATATATATATATATATATATGTATATATATATATATACACACACACATGTTAAGATAAAATAGATCTGTTGTACATATAATGCGATTCACAATATTTCCTCTATGATTCTTATTTGTACAAAATTTGGCAGGAAGTACCAGCGAACACAGCTAAACACTGTTACTTCACAGTTTGACTTCAACACATCAAAATATAATCACACATACATTAACATCTTGCCAACATCCACGTAAATACATTTCTCTGCATTGCACTTTAGGAAGACATTTGGAAGAGAAATAAGTATTGCTAATGGATTATATTACCTCATTACATGGAAATTGTTTACTGTACTCATGTGAAATGCAGTGATTCATGTGTTTAACTGAACACTTCATTCTGGACAGTTGAGTCTGCACTGCTGCACTTACACAAAGTATATAGAACCACATACAGCCTTGACACATAAATCATCATTTTTTTATCCCTCCTGCATTGAAATATTAAGCATTGCTTGGTACTGACAGCCCACATTTCCCATGCATGACCACATACAACTGCTAATATAAGTATCATTCATTAAGCTTTACCTACCATCATCATAACCTAGCGATCCATTAATGATTCATTGTTCATCCTGTCTTTCACATCTGTATCTATCTCATTTACACAAGGTAGGTTAGTACATCTCACTCTTAGCTCTGCAATATACACTAATGACTGAATTACAGAATGACAACACACACATATGGTCACCTAATTTTGGTTCCCACACTATCTCCTTTACTAGAGGCTGTCAGGATTTAGCACAGATGTGTTACCTTACACACCTAGAGCTTTGCTAAGATCTGTTGCAGCTTTTGTAAGTCATAAAACAATTTCAAACTTCCATTCTTCCAGAGTAGCAATTAGTTCACCTCCAAGGAAAATACAAAAGGCTTAATAGTACAGACTTTTTGTCTCTGGCTTCATTGAAACCTGTGAGATACAATCTTTATGGCTTATACCAAGTAATTTAATTTCAAACTATTTTTCAAAGTTAGTTGTACTGAAATTACCTCTTCTCTGCTAGTATCCCCTGTTACAATGTATTAATTCCAATAGTTACCATAGATTCTGACATACAGGTATACTTCTTTTTCTGTCCAGCAGGACTTACTGTTGGTACATTTTTTAGCACAAGCAGCTTTACAAATGCATTTTCAACTCAAGCACCTGTACAAATTAGTTTGATAAACAAATGACATATAATTCTTTAAAAAACTCCTGCTGACTATGCTGGCATATGTTATACATCCACTGCCCTACTTCTCCTGGCATAGCTGGCAATACCCCAAGGTGTCACAATATATATAGATATGTAAAAGAATGCAACATGTTTGATCATAATGCATGCCCCATTGTATATTTAGTAGGAAAATTATTTAATTGAACTAGGTTTACCACAGGGTTCTGGCATTTGTTTTGAAGGATCATTACAGTGGGAAGTGGGATTTTGCACTTTTCCTACTGTTTTGCAATCTTAGAGTTGGTATATATAATGAGGAGGGGCTTTGGGGACTAAAGGGATGTTTGTGGTTGATATAGCATATGCTGATTTAGTGTGTTGGTAATGTAGTGACATATAATCAAGTGTTTGTACATATTTAATAAGTAGTATTTGCTCTCTTTTAAAAACCAGCATGGATTTATCCTGACATTTGATTAGTGCATCACTCCACAACATATATACTTGAATTACTTCTCCAAGATCTGTATGATATAACTTACAGCTGACCTCTTGAGAAACAATAACAGAGATTTTGAACTAAGTTAATGTTTAATCTCAACTGCCAACAGTTCTTATATTTAATTGCATACTTCGAATGAGTCATTTTATTTCCATTTTCATTCCTTTCAAATGCACTAGAAGTGGTTTTATATGAAATTAATTGTATACTACTCAGACAAGCATAATATTTACAGTATTATTGGCAGCAAATATGAACAGGGAAGGTCTCCTATTAACAATCTAAATACTTAGTCATTCTACTTCAGATATGTTATCATTAAATATTACCGACTATCAGGTACTGCCAAAGAAGTATCAGTGTGGATGTTATGCCAGATCATGCATGGTAACAATGAAATTGCACTCTTAGCTAACAAAGAAGGAAGTGCACTCCATCAATATGTGTTATGCATTTGATTTGTTTAACAAGGAAGGTACCACAACTAAAACATTATAAGATCCATATATGATAATTAAAAAGAAAAGTGAAGTAGATGTTGGAATGAATTATCTATTTTACATTATTGACTAGAGCCTTGGAAAATATATAGTTCCTAACTAAACTCTAAGGTCTGCTCAGAACAAATCACTATTTTAAGGAACAACTCTTGCTATACATTCATTTTAGTTAGACTAATTGTGATATATCATCACCATTGATTTGGTTTATCATCTCAAGTTGGAGTATTGTATTCTTATTTCTTATTATAAGCTTTGCTCTTTGCCTCTTGAATGTCCTTCATCTCGGGATTTCTTTTTTTTTTTTGTCAAATGTGCTATAAATAGAATAATGGCACTTTAACAATTAGCTAATGTCTGAAATTTACCTTAAGAGAGAACCTTGATATGTTTCTTTAATCCATTTCTCAATCACATGAATAGCTGATTATGTTCAATAACTCGGTCATAATTCTTTATAATATCCAAATGTACTATGAGTTAAAGAGAAAATATAAAAGCACAGTTGCCAAAAGCTGTTACGCCATTTGCACTACCAAATGAATTGATCTGCCAAAACCAAGGTGCACCTGTTATCAAACAACAGCTTTAAAAGCTATTTAACATTTTGCTCTGCCTCATATTTGCTGCTTGTGTGACAACATAGTGTGTGCTACAATTTTTAAAGCTGTTTACATTTCTGAGGCAGTTCTGCTGTGATGCTGTCTGTGCAACAATGTGACTCTGGTTCTTATATGAATCTTGCTTTAACAAGTCTATGTTATAATGAGGTTATTATATATGAATATTGTTATAACAAGCTCATTTTAATTTTAATTTTGGAATGTAATCAGCATGTTCTTTATACAACAATGTATTTTGGCTTGTTTCTTACACACACACACACACACACACACACACACACACACACACACACACACACACACACACACACACACACACACACACACACACACACACACACACACACACACACACACACACACACACACACACACACACACACACATTGTGTCTGAAAAGCCAGATGATTATTTAACTCTGATTAAATGACAAAAAGGATCAATACCTTCTGCACACAGAATGTCTCCCTACTCTTGCCTCAGAACGTTCTTTCTGACTGGGCACATCTCATATGTTTAGCTCTGATTAAGTTATCAAAGTACAGATAAAATAAGTCTGGATTCATTACAGCTGCCAGCATTTTTAGTGCATGGAGCATCATAATTACCCTCTAGTAATGGCTAAATTATATCCTAGCACATGGCTATTCTAGCATGAGACCCAACCTTAACAATGATTAGAAGGGTGTGTAACAATTGTTAAGCACCCCCTATATACAGTTAACATCGGGTTTAGCACTGAATGCTGATAGTGCTGGCCAGTAATCAGCAGCAGAATATGAAAAGGCTTTGCTTTAACTCCCATCTCCTACATTACAGACACTATTTTGATTCAAACTGCTTCCCTAACACAGGGAATATGTAAAGACTTCAACCACTTTCCTCTGCTTTACTGGCATACGATGTATTTTTCTTTCATTTTTGTTTTGTGTAACTAATAGTACATGGAGCACACAAACCTCTGTGAACTATAAACAATTATGATCTGATCTCTGATCATAATATATTATTATGTGTTCTTGAGATGGATGTCAGAATTCATCTCTCAAGCTTTGTCATCAAGGTGAATTTCTTGGCATCTGTGTCTTGAACATATAATAAACCAGTTATGATTAGAGATCTGAACATAATCCTCTATTTTGTTAAAAGGTGCAAGAGACTGTGCAAGAGGCTATCTCTGAAGATTAATGGATCTGCTTCCTTTAATGATTTCTCTACATATGATAAGAGATCAGAGACTAAGCAATGATACTGGTTTCATTTAAGTAATTGATGCAAGTGATTACCTTACATTGTAACAGATCATAGCTCGTGAGCCAAGAGCACTTACTGTACACTGGGAAAAAGTGAAACTGAATGCTAATGAGTGTGACATCTCACTTCTAAGTTCATTTTGATGTCATGTTTTCTTTTAAACACTTAAGGTAATTGTTTTATTAGCTTAGTAATTTTATATAATAAATCATTTAAATCTAAATTGTTCTTAACAGAAAAGTGTTGTTTTTAATATCAAAATAATGTTTACAGCTTTAAAATAACACCAACTAGATTCAGAACTGTTGACACTGAATGTTCTGTCACAGTGACAGAGTAGACTTGCACTTAATGATAAGATGTTAATAACCTGCTTAAATATTGCAGTCTAAATAGATAGCAAATTATTCTACAGACCAAGTCCATAGAATATCTTTTTGTACTATTATGTAAAGCATAGTTTCAGCCTTTTTTGTTATTCAGACTTCTATCAAGTGCTGTATGCTCCTTATTCAGTGTCAAAGACAGCCTCACAGACAAAATATATTCATAATAATTGTGGTACAAGTTACCACATGATAAGTGTGGTGGTGATAAAACACAGGTTTGAGTTCTTAACCTGACATATGCTGTCAAGCAACCGTTCCTTTGACTGAACACATATTTTTCATTTGGTTGGGTATATTCATTTTGGGATTCAGGGAAGTATATCAATGAATCATCCAACAGCCACTGAAAGGCACAACACTAGAAGATATGCAAATCTTACACTTACACAACAGTGGACAGTAGAGAAAGGAACTCTATATAAATACTGAATATGAAGAAATGTAAAAATTATGTGGGATTCCCTAACTCAGGCTCTTTCAAAAAAGTTTGAAATAGAAGCATATAAAGTGGACTAAGAAAAAGGTAAAAAAATAACAAAAAGAAGCACCCAGTCAACATGATGAAGGAAATACAATAACAAAAGATCAGGTCAGCAGAAACAAACCCTGGAATTCAGCAAGCAGCAGTGTAAGAATAATTTATTCCTGCATGTCAGAGACTGTACCTGTACAGCACAGCAGTTCGCCTTGCATATTCATGAAGGCGCGCTGTCTGTGCTGTTAAATGGACACGGAGCTGTATACGAGTGCAGGGGGTATGTCTGAGAGCAGACCTCTCACAATACACACGTCCCGGCACTCCAGAATTGCCTTTTGGCAATTAAAATTAGCAAGAATACTTGTAAAACCCCCAACTTGTCAGGAAAACACAACTGGCAAAGGCAAAAGGGACAAATGTCCCACCACCATATACCTCTCAACTGTACAGAGTTCCACAGAATGTCCAAATTTTTGCCTCATATTTTTGGTGTGTTCCTCCTAAAATCTGTACTATCCTGGTAAATAGTTGAGGATTGAAGTAATTAAATAATGACAAACATTTGAGTTTAAGACTCCACATCCTGAGAAAATTCATGCTAATGGAATATCTATTATTATATCAACTGTCTAAAAGTTTAAGAGCAATATTTAAAATCTGTCCCTATTTATCCCCCCATCATTTTAGGGTTTTTCCAGATTTTCTGCTCTAAGAGGTTGAGATGTATGCCCATCATGAAGCAGAAAGCCGATAAAAGTACAGGGTTTACCATTAGCAGAGATATTCTGAAGGGTATAGCTAAAATAACACAATAAAACCTTTTTTTCATAAATGTGATAAAGTTTATGGGTAGCTACATGGGTGTGCCCATGCTTAGCTATGCTTAGTCCAGCTTAAACAGCATAAGAAGTTAAATAGCAAGAGACATCCATCATAAGCAGTATTGCAATAGTATAGTGGTTAGGGCGTATGCTTTGCAAGCTTCCATTCCCAGTTTGATTCCCACTGTAAACAATTCACATTTTAAATGTGACAGCAGTGCATAAACTATTTTTTGTATTACCTACTAAATAACATATATTTGTTAACCAGAGTACTACATTAGGTCCAGATGTGAGGTCTCAGTTTAATAAAGTTGTGAAATCCCCATATAAAATATGTGCCCCATACAGTATAGTCACACATGAATAAATGTAATGAAAGCACATTGGAAGATGTCAAGGACAGTAAACAAATGTAGAATATGTAATGAATGATGAATCAATGCCATACAGCAGATAGTCTATAAAATTAAAAATAAGCAATGCTAAGCATTGCACAGCTGTGCTTGCCAGGTATATGCATTGTGTAAATATGACTGCTAAGCAAAGAGTAGCCCAATTAAATGGATTTGTCCATTGGTAAGCAGTGCTGAACCTGCCCCTTTAAGCAATGCCAGCCTTAGCTAAGCAGGTTTGCCCATAGCTTAGCTTAACTCAGTATATTCAAAACTGTCCAATCACAGCAAAGGGTGGGAAATTGGACATATTTAAACCCGACAGGTGGGAATACAGCTCATAACTGGTTGCAGCTTCCCACTGTATGCAGTATGGCAGGAGTTGGTGAGTGCATATGATTCCGTGTGCAGCACTGGGGCATACAGGAGTCCAAGGTCATGGTAGGACTCCTGGTAAACAAAACATGATGAGACACTGCTGCAGGGCCAGTACCAAGACTCCTAATATAAAGTGGAAGCCTAGGACCATCTCGCCCATGATCCCACCGGTGCCACTGGTATCCCTCAGACTGGTGTGCAGGTCTGGCACCACTATGCCAACTTGAAGCGGAAATAGAGGGAGCTCTTGGATGAGTGGGTCCAAGAAGCAAGGCAGAGGGGTGATGTCCCAGCAGTGTGTAAGTACGCATACCAATAACTGTTTACTAATGTCCAGCCTGTGTATATGATGGATAGGTATGCCAATATATTTCTCTATTTCCCTTACAGCTACAGCTGAGCAGGCTGTGAATCAGGAAGCTCATGCGAGTAGGCTGCTAAGGATGTGTCATGAGGTTGGTGAGTAACAATCTTGAATGTAGTAGTCACACCAAATAAATATAAAAGCAGTAGAAAGTCAGCTGCCAGTATAAAAACTGTTGTGTGTATGGGTTGTACTGAATAAACCACACAATATGACAGTAAAAGTCCCATATAGGTCGTATTTAAATTAAACTGTAACTGCCTGGCAATAAAGCTCTAAATCCTGGACTGGTTATGTTTACTCTGGTATTGTATGACATTCATTGTTGCATTCTCTGAATAGCAATGTTGTGTTAACCACTGTTACCCACACTGTGCTACATAAAACAATGTCTAGGAATGTATGTATAAGACTGTTGTAAGTACAAGATTAGATTGTACATCCGAGAGAGACTTAGACAGAAAACACTAAAGAGATAAACAGCAATATCCAAATCGCACAGTCTGATAAAGCTTAAATTGTTGTATTTTTAGCAGACACAGCCATGGTTCAAATCCTAAGAGTAGTCGCAAGCTGTATGCATAATCATACCTTTCAACTGTACAGATTTTTTTAGACTGTCCAGATAATTGGCTCATATTTCCTGCCTGTTCCTCTGTCCCCTGGCAAATCAGTGGGATGCTCTCAGAATTGTAGTAACTAAATAATGACATACATTTTATTTTTAGACCTCAAAACCTTCAGAAAATGTATATTAAAACAAATCCTGTCACTCTAGCAGTTAAATTTATGACAGCAGTATTCAAAATGTGTCCCAATTTGTGCCCCCATGTTGTCAAGCTTTGTCCAGAGTGTGTGCATTAAGAGATTGAGAGGTATGTGCATAATATTAACTAGGAATCTGCGAATATGTGTAGAAACAGTCAGGTAGTGTTAACAAACATTCCCCCCACAGGTCTGTCAGACATGAAAACTGTAACTGCCTGCCAATAAAGATTTAAATCCTAGAGTGGTAGTGTTTACTCTGGTATTATATGGCCTGACATGTAGCATTAAGTAACATCTGATATCAGAATATTACTGTTGTGTTAACCACTGTTTCTCACACTGTGCTACATAAAAATATGTCTAGGAATGTCTGTATAAGACTGTTTTAATTACAAGGTCAGATTATACAACCAAGAGAGACTTAGACAGAAAACACCAAAAGAATAGACAGCCATAGCCAAATAGCACACTCTGATGAAACTTAATATGTTGTATTTTTAGCAGACACAGCCATGGTTCAAATTCTGGGAGTGGTAGTAAGCTGTATACATAATTATCCCTCTCAACTGTACACATTTTTTTCAGAATGTTCAGATAACTGGCTCATATTTTCTGCCTGTTCCTCTGTCCCAGTGGCAAATCAGTGGGATGATGTCAGAAATGTAGTCACTAAATAATGACATACCTCAAAACCTTCAGAACATGTATATTAAAACAAATCCTGTCACTCTAGCAACCCTCCAAGTTTATGAGAGCAATATTCAAAATATGTCCCTATTTGTACCTCCATGTTGTCAAGCTTTGTCCAGAGTGTGTACATTAAGAGATTGAGAGGTATGTGCAAAATATTAACTCAGAATCTGGGAATATGTGTAGAAACAGTCAAGTAGTGTTAACAAACATTTCCTCCACAGGTCTACCAGGTAAGAGATGTAGAATTTATCTATGAAACAGTTAAAGTATACACTATGTACAAACATACCACTGCCCAAACAAAGGCCATAGGGTATTGTAATAATACCTGTACAGTAATGATTAGAGCAGTGATCATTAAAGTTGTGAGTACTACAAGGATATATAAGTTGTTAATTGACATCTCTCTCCCCCCACCACCATATCTGCAACAATAAACTAAAAACAAAAATCAATGGGTATAGGATATATGTCCTATTGTTCAATAAATATTGAAATGTGTTTCCATTAATATTCCATGTTGAAATACTATCATTGGTGGCCTGTTGCTATCAATGTAACCTGCATGCCATTGTAATGGCCACTGTGGTTGCATATATGCATGTGTTCTGTTTGCTATGCAACTGTTTCAAATCTGGTGTTTTCGGTTAATGGGAATATCTATGCATGCTGTTATAACTAATCCTGGATTGTGTTGACTATTACTAATCCACATATGTTTTAAAACTGCAACACAATAGCATGTTTGGGAAGGCCGGTCCCAGTGGATCCAGCCCTCCTACCTCATCTGGTCATTGCACTGGGCCCCAACATGTCTGGGACCCACCCCAGGACCTCTTTGTCCAATGGTCCTGCAGCACCTTTGGTTGGAACTGTCTCAGGGGATGGGGCTCATTCCCCTGGGAGCAGGCCTGAACAGAATCCTGTCACCCAAAGTCAGGTCCGGGGATTGGTGGGTAGCAAGCTTCAAAGGGAGTTTGGAGATCTGCTATGCCAGCTTGAGGGTGACATGGCACATTTAGAGGGTCAGCCTGCCCTCCTGATCAGTCCCCAGCACAGCCACCTTCAGGGTCATGAAGGTGCAGTGATGGCTGCCCATGGGTGGGGACCTCAGTCCCATTGTTTCCATTTGGGGGCTCATAGGCTTCTGATTTCCATACACCCCTCCTCGTCCAAGGTGTTTACCCACCACATGTGTAATATACCACCCCTGTATGCTGTCTTGTCTGTCTTCCTACCCAAACTACCTCCTCAAATATACCTACTATCCTTCCCCAACATCCCACTATCACCTTAAAAAAAGGACAATCTGTTCCCAAAAAAAAATTTGCCCCATACATAGCTGTCCATTTTGCACACATGTCCACTGGACACATGTAATCTGGTCGAATTGGTTTCACAACACATTATTGCTGTCCTCACCTATCTCTCAGGGGTTTGAGTGTCCAAATATACCTCCAAATTCAGTATATATGCACAGCTGTTGCTGTAGAAGAAATGGACAGCTATGGACTTTCCCCACACCCGTCCTGCACATCCTTAGCTACTTTCCCTATTGTCTTTCCCTCTGCATGCCCCCTTTTTCACCACTTTCCTATCACCTCTTTTTTCTTTTCTTTTAAATAAATTAGTGCAGGGATAAGTGGGAGTAAGTACTTTTAAGCAAGAGTAAGTGGGTTTAAGCTTGTTTGAGTGGTGTTAAGCCGTGCCTACACAGATTAAGCACTTTCAGTCTAACTATCTCTAAGCTTATTTAAATGGAAGTTGGTAGTGCTTACATCCACGCAAACCCACGCAAGCCCGCTTACAACTGCTTAAAAGTGCCTTAATCTCTCTGCAACCAACAGCATTTGTTCTGCCCATCAACAAAACAGTCAGCCCTTGCAAGTCCCGCACCCAGGACCCTGTACATCATAGCCACAGCAATTTACCACTAAGCCATTTGAGATGTACATAAGTGTGATGTTTTCTCAAATATATCATGCAGCACAGTCACTCAACAGTAGGGAAAATGTATTTATATTTATAGATCAAAACAAGCGTGTCAGTGGATAAAAAACCTCAACCAAACCAAATATCCACAATTGGAGCTGTATTCCTTCTGAAAAATTATGTCAAAACCAATTGGAAATAACGACAGCCTTTATTCTGATGCACAATCCAAGTATAAGCGCTTTTGTCTGCCGACATGCAGACTTTATCAAATACATGATCCAATTCATTAAGCACATTTAAATATCCTTTGTAATTAAGTGAATAATTAATTTTAAAGTGAAATTACCCTAGTATAAAATTGAAATCACATACTTAAAAAATTTTAAAAATGTGAGTAAATTTCATAAAACTTTCACTCTGGCAAATAAAATAGGCTTTATAGAAGCTAATTCATTAATTCCTGGTAATTCACATGCATTTGATATATAGATGCATATGTGTATATATATATATATATATATATATATATATATATATATATATATATATATATATATATATGGGTCCCCTTCACATGGTCGGCTTTTCACAAAGTTGACTTTCATATGGCCAAGACCATATGATCAACTTTTGAAAAGCCGACCATGGGGAACAGCTATCTCCGTACAGTGCGGAATGGGAAAATTTCCCTCTTCCGCATTGTAGTGCAATCACGGAGTTGGTATATTTAATTTACGGGGGAAGTTGTGGGGGTGGATCCCCTCAGGTGGGGTGCACTTTCCACCGAAACATAAATCATCAAGCATACTTAATCGAAAGTGTTGTTCACCAAAGCAGCACTTTCGGATAAGTATGCTTGCTGTGCCGGTCATACTACGGTGCGGATAAGGGAACATTCCCTTTTCCCCACTGTAGTGAAACCTCGAAGTGAGAATATTAAAGTAGGGTGGTGCAGGGGGGCTTGACCCCCTGCATAGCAGTAGTTTTCTTTTTTTTTTAAACATACTTTAATGAAAGCGCTTTTTTGGTAAAAGCGCTTTTGTTAAATTGTGTTCGGTAGTTATAGATTCAGACTTTTGATCTTTTGATCAAAAGTCCTAGATCTATATATATATATATATATATATATATATATATATATATATATATATATATATATATATATTGTTGCTTTATAGTTTTCAATGATTTGAGGTTCAATGTTATGAGTTTTTGACGATTTGAGTTTTCGACAATTTGGTCTTGATGTTTTGCAATTCGATGAAATGAAATTTTGATGATATGAAGTGGAACCATATATATATATATATATATATATATATATATATATATATATATATATATATATATATATCTATTGCATTCACACTTTGGATCCACACTCTAAACCTCTCACTGCAAAACATCTGACCAAAGGCACTGTTAATTGGGGTGAAGGGGCACAAAATTTGGATATTTTGTAATTATTGCCATTATACACACACACACACACACACACACACACACACACACACACGCACACACACACACACACATATATATATATATATATATATATATATTTTTCTTACTGTTGAATGACTGTGCTGCATATGTTTGAGAAAACATCACACATATCTGCAGCTCAGATGGCTGAGTGATAAATTGCTGTGGTTATGGTGTGCAGGGTCCTGGGTTAGACACTTGCAAGGGCTGATATTTTTTTGCTGGACAGATGAAGGGCTGTTGGACACAGAGTGATTAAAGAACTTTTAAGCAGTTGTAAGCGGGTGCAAAATGGACAGTTATGTATGGTGTGAAATTCCTTTTGGGAACAGATTGCCCTTTTTTTAAGCTGAGAGTGGGATGTTGGAGAATGATAGTAGGTATATTTGGGAGGTAGGTTAGGTTGGAAGACAGACAGGACAGACAAGACAGCATACTGGGATAGTATATGTTACATGTAGGAGTAAACACCTTGGTCTGGGAGGGAACGGCCTTCCCAAACATGCTATTGTGTTGCAGTTTTAGAACATATGTGGGTGGCATGCATAGATATTCCCATTAACCCAAAACAACAGATTTGGAACAGTTGGATAGCAAATAGAACACACGTATATATGGAACCACAGTGGCCATTACAATGACATGCAGGTTACATTGATAGCAACAGGCCACCAATGATAGTGTTTCAACACATTTCAATATTTGTTGAACAATAGGATATATGTCCCAAAAGTAGGTTTGGTGTAAACATACCCATAGATTTGTGTGTTTAGATTATTGTCACATATATGGTGGGTGGGAGAGAGATGTCAATTAACAACTATTATATCCTTGCAATATGAGGTCCTCTGACCTTTTTTTCTGTTTATGTTTTCCAGGTACAATGTCCCGTGAATGGCTCCCTGCTTATACCCCCCATAAAAATGATGTCATCATAAACTTCATTGTACTACATCAAGGAACCCTATTTGGACACAGGGCCCATGATCTGCAGGAGAGGACCCCCTGAGGAATGAGCTCATCCACAGGGTAAATGATGTCGGCCTGCATAACCGTAGTTATGAGCAGGTGCAACATTATTGCACTGATCTCATCCACCGCTCCCATCAGAGTGCTGCTGCAGATAGGAGGGACCAGCTAGCCTCAGGTGGGGGTCATGCCATCCAGCCCTCACTGACACATGCTGAGGAGCTCCTTGCCAGCCTTGGGGCACCCACCCACCAGCCAAGCCAGGAACCTGAAGATAGCAGTGTGGAGGTGGATGCCACCCACACAATGGATGAAGTGCATGCAGATAAGGCCACAGGGCACATTAGCAGACCACTATTGCTTATCCATCTTCATCTTAAAGTATCTTCATTCATATGTCAGATAACATAGTCTGTTGCTGCAATGTAGTAATGAACAGATGTGCATAATCTCTAGCATTTTGGATTTGTACTGTTGATGTACTGAAATGGTGTTCCCACCTGGTACCAATGCCACAGGTGTGGTTACTGACATTACATCTGGCATGCAACTATGTAGGTCCCTCTGGTATACAACTGGGGTAGCAGCCTGTAGCTGGTGAGTATGGAGTTGTTTTGTTTGGGTATGCCAATATACCGGCCATGTTATGGCCATGGTATTTGCCATGCAAACATTTAAGACATCTACCCATAATGCATGATGTACATGTTCACTTATTGTTGTTGTTAACTGCACTGCATCACAGTGGTCACCATGGTGGCATATCTAAAGGGTATGTAAGAGTCCTGCAGTATACCTAACAACCTGTCAGTGCAAGATGTGTGGACAGAGATGAACATAATGGTGGGACAAATGGCCTACAGTAGGGACATGTCTGAAACATTACCCTTATACAGTGGCTATAACAGTGCATACACCACTATTACAATTGCATCTGTTCCTGATCTACACAATGGCAAATCACAATACCACATTCTACACATTTTACAACCTGTAATGTGACCCTAACATGAGTAATGAATGTGTAATGTGGAATCCTATGTTAGGAAAACAAATACGGGGAATATATACCTTAACAAACACTGGAAGCATATGTATGCTCCAAATAACATATTGTAGAAGCAGCTTTTGAGGTACTGACAGCATTCACTCTTCTTGAGTACACACCTTCCATCAAGTACAGGGCCTCAATGTCACACCAGGTAATGGTCTGCTGTCCAAGAAGTATGGCCATGATATTTGCCCACTCACCTGCAACAAAGGCAGCTGTGACTTGCACACATCTTACAAAGCATAGAATGGATCCCATATCTGAAAGGTAGCACTCAGTAGTGGAAGAAGTAGCCTTACCTCACCATTGCATATACCATGGCAAACCGTGCAGACATGCATGTGACTATAAAGTATGGGACAACATTAATGTAGAAAATAAACAGATGCCCATCCAAGACAGATGACAACACATGTTGCAAACAGGTCATGGAGGCTGTTCATAAACATGGAGCAACACTGAGGGACTTGCAGGAATGTCTAACAAGTACTCCCTGTGCAGTCCCTGTGTCGACAATCAGCTGGGATCTGCATAAGTGTGGCCTATGGGTTAGGGTAATTAGATGGAAGAGTTGTTCCACAGGAAACATCATCCAGGAATCTCTACAGGTAGCATATACATAACATCAAGTCTCCCAAAGGCATGTGTTGCAATGTGTAATGGTGTACTGAGACCAAGGCTGAAACCTACAGACAATATTAATAAAGATACATGTGGTGCACAGACAACACCTCACTCCACCTCAGGCTCACCATCCCCATCTTTACCTTGCTGGTTCCAGTGTACACCTTTAGGTTTGCTGTTCATTAGCAGGAACTAGGCCAGTAGTCATAGCATTCTGAATTTGGAACACTGCAAAATGACACTCATGTGTGGCCCATAGTTGTCAAGCATCTGCAATAAGGATGACGAAGGGGAGGGGTGTCATCCTGAAATACAACAGTGACCTGAAGTATACATCCAAAGCTTGCTAAGAATGGCTGTGTCTGAACACAGCCAAGGTCATGAATTGTGCCAGACATAACCCGGACTCCACAGCAATAGTGAAGCCAACTTGTGTGACCACCAAGGGCTGTGCACATCAGCTGAACTTGCAATCCGGCAGAGTTGGGGGACATCTGTAAGGCAGAGTGACCAAATAATGGCAAGTGAAGATGGGCCATGCTGGTATACCCCTTCCAGGAATAGTGACTGCTGTAGTTCACTTAACAGGTGCTGCAGCAAACCATTGTGTTAAGGGTTTGCACACTCATGCACCCCACATATTGTATGCATCTCAGTCACCATCTGCACGACTGACACATTTGTTTGATGCTGCATTTGATTGCACAGGTCATATGTCACATATCAGGTGTGTGTAATGTTAGCATATGCAGTATTGTGGCCCCATTACATATCATGGAACATGCAGGCATGTCAACAATGGTGTGTACACTCATCACAGCCACAGTAAGCTTGGAAGGTTGTGAGTGTAATCGGATTTTATTGCTCATGCATGCACTGCTGATGATGAGATCTGCAAATCAGAGGTCAGGCACTAACTTTTGACATCTGTCCTCATATCATCCCAGGTATGTGTCAGACAAACACATAGGGCTGTGAGCAATAGAGCAAACATAACTGCCACACATATACACATTCAGCAATGGTGTGTACACTCATGAGGTATGGTGCACAGTACATGCCAGGGTACAATACTGTGTACATGGGTACAGTGTGTTCCAGGGGAAGGGGCATCACCTACTAACACAACTCATGCATCACAGAGGTGTATAATGTTGGTGACAAGGATTGAGTATAGCTGCAGTGCATGCTGTTGATTGCCATATGTTATGCATGTTGACTGTTGGATAATGATATTTCTGTGCAATATCTTTGTGCCACCTCACCTGTAAGTGTGTGTGTGTGTGTGTGTGTGTGTGTGTGTGTGTGTGCGTGTGTGTGTGTGTGTGTGTGTGTGTGTGTGTGTGTGTGTGTGTGTGTGTGTGTGTGTGTGTGTAGAGGTAAGCAATGATGTTCAGGTCTTAAATTACATTTTTTGTTTTCCCCTCACATGTGGCAAGGTGGGCTAGGGTCCCTCCTGCAGGCAAACTGATATTATTGTCCATATAGACTGTGACAATGATGATAGGTATGGTGAGGCACAGGCAGGACTGTCAGAGGCTGAAGCTGTGCCATCGGTTGACATCCCACTTTTATCCACCACATCCCTGCACACAGTCACAATGCCTATATATACCCTATCACCAGTGGCCATAGATGAGGAAGAATTGGCAGGTGGTGGCATGGGACAGGACAGTGTGGTAACTATGGCAAGTGTGTCTGTACACAACAGCCAAAGCCAGATGACCAGTAAGGTACCACACAGGCAGATGTACAGAGGTGCTCATAGGAGAGCTGCTGGTCATCATGCCCCTGGCAGAAGTGCCACAGCAGGTGCCACCAGATGCCTGTTTTGGGCTGTCATGGAGGCACAGGCATGTATGAAATATTACACCAGGCAGAGTTTGAGGCTCCAGAGGGCTACTTATTGTGCTGTACTTGACAAAATCTGTGATCTTGCAGGTGCCCACTGTTATTTTGCAGCGGTCTTTGATAGGCGGTTGGGTGACTTGGTGGGAATCCTCAACCATGTAGTGTCTGTGTTAGAGCATATGGTGGGAGTAGGGCATCAGCCACATGGACATAGGTCAGCAACACCAACAGGTGGAGGTCTATGTGGATGTGCAACAAGTCACAGTCACTACCATAGTGGCAGTACCAGCACCAGCACTGCAGGGGGGGGGTGTTGTCCACACCACAAAGCAGCAGGCCACATGCATATGTTCCTGGCCAGTCCTAACAGGGACGCAGATCTAGCAGACATTTGTCTTCATCAGGAGAGCGTAACATATATGGGCCTCTACCTGATAGTGACCGTGGAACCTCTAGCAGGCACAGTTTCCATGTCCGTGGCCGGACACAGTGAACTATACACCGTGCCATGTATGGTCTGCAGCTGTTCAACAAACCCCTGCATAGGGCAGCCACATGGCAGAACTGTGTGCATGCATACACACACACATCACCAATACAGCTAGGGCACCTCCATACTTAAACACATCACATCTGCACAGCCCAATTGATAAGGAACCCCTGAAAACACACACATGATGTCAACCAACCCACAACACACCCTGTGCATATGATGAGACCTGTGCCACATCCCTGTCATCCATACCATCGATGCAGGGACATGCTAATATGGTTCTGATGCACAGGGTGAATGTACTAAGATTTAGCAATGTACTACTGTTCAATATGTTTTCAGCTGGAATGTTTAATGCTTACATGTCAGGGTATGTAGCTGTCCAGCCATGATGCACTATAGCTGTCATTAACACTGACTGATCATGATCTCCATAATGTATTCAGTTTGTGTTGTAGGTATCTATGTGTCAGCAGGATGTTGGTCTGCTGTTGTTTCCTACAAGGGGTATGGCACTGCGGTGACACATTGACTGTGTTATATCCCGGGTACAGCTGAACACAAGTAACAGGTCTGTATGACAGTTACTGCATGTGCCACATGGCTGATAGGTCTGAGGGGTATATACAGGTGAGTGCATGGTGGCTGATGTCAGCAGATCTTCTACAGTGGACAATGGTAAGTGTACTGGGTGGCACACACCAAATGTTTGTGAATAACACACACACACACACACACACACACACACACACACACACACACACACACACACACACACACACACACACACACAGACACACACAGAGTCTTTGGTGTTGATGCAATACACAGAGAATACTGTACACATGGATATATTTAATTTTGCAGTGAACTCATTTCGACCTTTGTAGTTCCACCAAGACAAAATAGCAAAACATCACATCAGTAAATAATCAGTCTGACAGTTTAATGTCATTGATGATGGTACTGGCAGGGTATATGTCCTCTTCCTCAATATAGTGCAATCCTGGAGATGGTAAACATAGGTGTGCTGGTATGGGTGGCACAGCCCTCCACTTTGGATGGTGTGGGGTGGTGCAGAACCATACATAGTGTGATTAACAACTACTTAACCTGTTAACATAAACTGTACAGTATTACAGCAGACTAATTGGGGGGATGCGTACAACAATAACTCCAGTGAGGGTGGCTGTGCCCACACCAACCATGCCCAACTATATATACCAACTCCAGTATTGCTGTACAGGTGTTTGTTGGGGAAGAGGACATTTACGCATCTACTACTAGTTTTGATGAAATGAATTTCCACAAGATGATTCCTTTGAAATGTTAGCATTTGCCAGTCAGTTCTCGGACAGATGACCTGCTGGGACATGTATTTTCTGCAAACTGAAGTAGATCCCTTCACATACATACACACTTACTTGGCAACACTGAGAGCAGAACCCCTACCTAGGTAATTATTGCTACTAATGTGTTTGGCCTTAATTGCACACACCACACAGCTTTTAGGATGAGGTGTGTCCCAAGTTTCTTGTTAAGCAAAGAACATCACCAGTCCTTGTACAGTATGGTAATGGGGGATGTACTGAGTGTTAATGAGCAATACATAATATGACATACTGTCACACAAATTGACAAACACATAAAAGTCATAAACACATCTGAGAGATATGGGTTTATCAGTGCTAACTACCTTATCAGTGAGCACATTCTGTTACAGAGAATTTGCACACAGGACATGCATCATTGGGATGGATAGTGTAATCAGTTACCTGTATGGTTGATTGTGACAGTGGTCCTCATACAGTGGACCTTGGATCATGTACTGCGGCTATACTTCTCAACCTCTTATAATAAGAAATCTGGACAAAGCCATAAAAAAGTGATGTAAATAGGGTCAATATTGAAATATTGCTCTTACAAACTTAATAAGGTGATAGAATAGCAGGTTTTGCATTTGCATGGATTTTCTGAAGGGTATGAAGTTTAAAACTCAAATGTCTGTTATTATTTTCTAACTTCAATATTTAATGATTTGCCACTAATTTGCCAGAAAAAACACAATTTTATTAAAAATGGACCAAAAATATAAGGCAAAAATCTAGACATTCTGCGAAAATCTTTACAGTTGAGAGGTATGACTGGGGGTACCATGGTGTAAAGACACCCAGCACCCACACCCCACATTGAATATTTTACTCACTGAAACCCATGATAATGCTCTGACATACCCACAATCACACATTGACCAGGACTGCAATACAATCCCTTGTCTATCTAATCAGTCTACTACAGGGATATGCATTTATTGCACATGCCATAATAAAACATATGCCCATAACATGTAGTGGAGTCATACCTCAGCACCAATAGTCACAACCTCTTAGTGCAAAGGAATGTAATGTAAATATTGCAGGTATAAATGCAGAATGTTGCTACAGTAACAGGGGTTACATCAACAGACATGTTGTGTAGGAAGTCACTTTTGATACTGACATGTACACCATCAGATAATGAGAGACATCATAAGAGCATCATAGTGCAGTACCACACAAATCGCAGTAATGATTGTGTGGACTACAACAGAGATATGACCAATAAAAGTGGACAGTCTGACACAATCTGGTCAGTCCAGACGTATACACAGAACCCCTTAGTGCAAGATTTGTGGACCAAGCCTGACAAAGTGGATGTTTACAGCCATGTAAATGGGGATATCACAAAAATACTGGAATAGATAAGCTCACACAGTTTATGCATTCACACACTTCTAACACATATTAACCAGGGGAGCAGATTTTCAGGCCCACACACTTCCCACTAGTTAGTGACATACATCTTCACAGCATCCCACTGCTTTTTCAGAAATACACAACACTTATAGTGGCCAGGCAACAGTCCGTCTGACAAATATCTGTACATAACATCACACTAGGTAAATACACTGAGCTGCTAGGCATGTCACAAAGCACTGTGCAAACTACAGGCAGACTGCCACAACACTGACCCACATTTCCTTTGGAGGAATACACGTGTACTTGCAAATATAGCAGGCACTATAGGCATGTAACAGCATGGAGTAATAGACACCAGTGTGAAAGTGCACACCCACAACCAATCTCAACACAGTCACATTATGGTAAGCCTAATTAATAGTACAATATATGAACTGTGTGAACAAACCATCCTCATATGTGCCACACACACACTAACCCTACATATACTGGCCCAATACACAGTGTAGTCTGATGCCTGACTGTGATATGGGACATGCATCAGTCTGGCCCTACAAACATATACGCTGATAGGGTACCGTAAACTGGAGCAACATGCGATGTCAGATAGAACAGGACCAAGAACAATGACATCTACCACAGTCTGTACACAGGCCAAGTAACATATTCACAATACAACTCTGTCAACAATCACCATATGAACATTGACCTCACTACTGTACAGACTACAACAGAATGTCCAGGTTTTGTACTCAAATATAAGGCCTACTATGCATATGTCTAGTGGTCTGATATCTCACTGGCTTGTTATCAGGTATGATGTCAGTAAATAATGATATAATGTACATCTGCACCTCTTACTGCATGACATATGGACAAAAGGTAACAGACTTGAGGGACAGAGGCACAAACACAGGGCTAATAATGACATATTGCTGTGATAAACTGAGAATATTCCTGGCGCAACAAGGTTTGTTGTGACATATCTCTTCTGAGGAATTTGAAGTCAGTAACTCACATGGATGTCACCATGTACTCACTGCAATCATCAGAGTATGCTACTGCATTTCTAAAGATAGGAAATGTGTGAGTAACACACCACATGGAAGACTTCAAACTCTGGCCAGTCTGCAGATAGCCCTACAGGTGAGAGTTTCCTCAACCACATAACACTGTCATGCCAGACTTTAAATCATGTAGTTCAGCCATATCCACACAAGCCCTATTAAACCAACATTACTTCAAATGTAGAACAGCAATACTTACATTATGTCTCCATGTCTGGAAAATCTCCCTCCTGTTTGTTGGCCTGTCTCCACAGTGTATGTTGTAAGAGGTATTTCCAACTACCCTCTGTGACGCTGTTTGTCAGACACCCATATGAAGTCCTGCGCACAGTGAAGGAAAAGGGTCAACACCCACATGAAGTGCTTAGTTGTAGGAGTGCATTTCCATGCAATTGACTAAAGGAATGATACTACAGTTGTTTCACATGCAATTAGCAAGTGGGGGATTGCAATTCATGCACAGGCCATCAGCTGATCATGAGCATTTCTTACAAAACTCAAGCTGCTGCCTATGCAAAACAGATATACTTTTCCACATCCACCAGCAAGGGAGGGAGAGAGAGACAAATTAAGAAAGGAAGGGAGTAAGAGGGTAAGAGCCAAGTGTGTTTATGTATGATCCTTGGGTGGAGATTGGTATCTGAGTATTATAATGGTTGCCTATACTGTTTACTAATCCATGCTGTCACATAGTAATTGCCCATGGCTGTACACATTTATGGCTGAGGATTGTCTACAACAACCTCTACAGTGTTTGAAAACTGTTGGCCTTGTAATGTGGACTTTGGGACATATAGGTCCTCAGTATAATGATGTACCAAAACCCACACAGCAATGTTTCCTGTCATTACACAGTCACTCTAACACCCATGCAGGATACTGATGACCCACACACAAACACACACTTACGTACTGAGTTTTATACCCCTACCTGACTATGCATTGTTATTACAGTGGTACGCAGTTATTGCACACACCACAGTGCTTACATGTTGGAAAGCTGTCCAATGGTATCTTTGAAGGTGAGTAACATCAGCAACAGTGTAAAAGGAGGGTTAAGGGAAATGTAGTAAGTGTGAATTTCCACAAAATCAGGTGTCAATGAAGATACACACAGTCTCACAGAGAAACACACACATTATCACAGTTGGCAGGATTAGAATTAGAACTCCTACCTAACTAGGTTGCTACACTACAGTATTATGCAGTTATTGCAAGTGCCACAGAGCTTATATGGTTGAAATATGGCCAAAGGATAATTTCAAGGTGAATAACAGCAGGCGTACTAATGTAGGGCAATGGGAGGTGTAGTGAGTGTGAATGGCTTCAAAATTATTAATTTCACATACACACACACACACACACACACACACACACACACACACACACACACACACACACACACACACACACACACACACACACACACACACACTCCAATACTGAGATTCAAACCCCTACCTAGCTATGTATTACTACTATAGTGCACTGCACACACACATGCCAGTACTGAGATTTAAACCCCTACCTAGCTATGTATTGCTACTATAGTGCACCGTATTTATCGCACGCATCACGGAGCTTAAAGGATGGATGTTGTCCCAAGGTACTTCTAAGGTGAGGAGCATCACCAGCCCTTGTAAATACTGGCATTGGGTGATGTAGTGGGTGAGATATCCCAAAAATTATTTTACCCTAAATGCACATTTGCCAGAGGTGAGGTTCAAACCTCTATCTAACATTCTTTATGGACCACTATATTACACATTTACCACATGCACTACTGACCTACTGCACTTTAGAGTTGGCAGCAGGCACTTCTAAGGTGGATGATATCTGCAGGACTGCTAAAGTCAGGCTCTGAGATGTGTACTGGGTGTAAATGGGGCCAAACTATTTGAGGTACACACACAAACACTTGCCACAGATGAGATTCAAACCCATACCTGTGCAGTTACTGCTATTGCATTGTTCTGGATTTATGTAATGCACCATGGAGCTTACATGTTGGAAAGCTCTCCACAGGTATCTTTGAAGGTGACTAACATCAGCAGTAGTGCTAAAGGAGGGGCAAGGGGAGAGTAGTAAGTGTGAATGTCCATAAAATCAGGTATTATCAGGGACACACACACTCTCTCTTACACAAACACACACAGTTTCACAGTTGCCATCTCGGGGATTAGAAATCCTATCTAGTTAGTATGTTACACTGTGCCATAGAGTTTATGAGGCTGGCCTTTGTTCAAAGGGTTATATCAAGGTGACTGACATCAGCAGGCTTGCTAAAGTAGGGCAATGGGAGGTGTAGTGACTGTGAATGGCCTCAAAATCATTCTTCTCCACACACACACACACACACACACACACACACACACACACGCGCACACACACATGCTCGCACACACACACGCTCGCGCACACACACATGCTCGCACACACACACACACACACACACACACACACACACACACACACACACACACACACACACACAAGGTTTCACAGTTAACATGTCTGGGATTTGAACTCCTACCTATTTAGTATGTTACACTATAGAATTACGTAATGATCGCAAGTGCCACAGAGCTTATAAGGCTGAAACGTGGCCAGAGGGTTATTTCAAGGTAACTGACATCAGCATGAGTGCTAACATGGGCAATGGGAAGTGAAGTGTGTGTGAATGGGCCATAAAAAATTCCTCTGGAAACACACACACAACATTCAGTCACACACAATTTTACATTTGACAGGACTGGGTATACAAATGCTAGATGAATACTGATTTGTACTATCATGTTACACAGTTATCACAAGCACCACAGACACTATATGGCTGAGGGCTATCAAAAGCAATGTCTACAGTGATTGACATCAGCACGTCATGTGATATTGGCCAATTGGATGTGTGATGGGTGGAACAGGCCTCATGACAGAAATTTCTCTATCACCGTCTCTCTCTTCCCCACATATATGTGTGTGTATGTTTGACATATTATAGTGTGTTGGCCTTGGATATATGTGAGTATTCCTAGCCAATGTGCGTGCAAAGCATGAATGGTGTGCATTGCGGTGTGTGTGCACATACATCTGCGACTGACAGATATGTATAGTCCACTGTTGTTGTCAGACAGGGGCTTCATTTCTCTAAGTGTAGGAGCATGCCCAGTAAGACCTTCTGTACTGAGTGTGTGAATCCATTCCAGGTAGGTTGTACTCCAGTCCAGGGTTTGGTATTCTAAACCTACAGCTAGCGACATGTTTCTGTGGGATATTTGTAGATAGGTTGAAAATGTGGAGTCACAATGGGTGAAAGATAGTGGGATACTGTAACTACTGTGTCTCTGCTGCTTGTGTTACATGGTTGGTCTTAGCAGAGATATTCAGACATATGTACTGTTTTACACTGTGATGTATTATGTCATCAACTACAGACAGATATACTTATTTCTCACAGTTATTTCCTGGGAAATACAAGATGAATGAAGCTGTGTCCAGTATTGTGGTCTGCAGCCTACATATTCTTGCACACTCATGCCATTCTGGAGGGGTAGCTGCAGACAGTTGCTGATGGGTCTGTGTAAATGGTCCAACACCTTGGTCCTGTGGTAGCTGAGGATCCCCTGCTTGTACATCTATCGACATAACAGAATGGCCATATCCTGCTGTGGTCAAACCTCTCAGCTGTACAGATTCAGCCAGGTTACCCAGAGGCAGGGGTCATATATCTGGCCAGCTCCCCTTCACATTGTTGTTTACAAAAAGGTTAGTAGCCACCCATTACTGGGTTTGCAGGCAGGAGTAGTATGGGGACACATCAGAGTTTCAGACTACACACACTCCATGACGTCCATGCTTCTACACCCCCCACTCTGTTATTCTGTCCTCTTCCTAACATTATGCGAGAGATATCTGAGAAGTATCCCTATAGTTGTGCCTTCATCCCAGCGGTATTTAGGGGTTGGTCCACAGTTCATGCAGTAGGACATGGTGGGTATGCTAATAGGATTTGTCAACATGGCCTTGCATTTGTGTTCTGTGGACGTTGTTATGTTGTTAGTTGGGATCCCATGAGATAACATACATTAGCAGTATGGGTGAGGCACAGGCTTTTGACAGAGGACTGTAGAGCATTTGGTAGTGATGTAGGCCATCTGTAGCAGGTCAGTGCATTCAGTCACTCCTACATTCCCAGGCTGCAAGCCACTGGATCCCCCTGGGGTGACAGGGTAAGTGTGTGAGGTGTTAATGATAATAGTTCCTGTCCATATTAATCCATTGGTCTGGATGCTGGCAGGGTGCTGCTTACAGCTAGGGACACACCTGCATGGTACACCACTTCAGCATGCTGCATTCTGTGGGTATTCCCATACAGAAGTGGGGGTCATACTGCATCCATTACAACAGCAGGGATATGACCTGTGAAAAACCTGTGGCTGATGGTGGGGTGAGCTGAGTGCATGTGTGATATGGAAGCTTCTTGCAGCTGACTCACAGATATATCTGGGACATTCCCCTTATGCTGCCTTGTGCGAGAACATAGGCAGTCTCTCATTACTTCATAACTGTACTTTTGCTGATCTGCAGTGATTGGCCAGACTACATCAATATTCCATACTACACAGACAACTAATGTGCTGCTAACCTGTATGTACAATTCCAAAGCTGTGTGCAGTGGACAGTAACATTTTATACACTCTCTGTGTAGGGTACTTCCACCTGTGTACTGTGTGTATGTCTGGGCCCACATTCATGGCATGTCCATCTTTCAGATGGTGACAGATATTGACATCTGGACAGTGAGTATGGATGACTGCTGAATTGGGCATTGCTGAGATGCATTGTGGTTGGCACTGCAGTTGTTGGAACATGGCTCTGTCATCAACAGTAGGCCACCAAGACACAACCCTCCATGCCTACATGCTGACCACTTCCACACAATATAGAACACACAACAACCTAACACACAGACCCCTGCATATTGTACACACGCACAATCTATCCTGTAAATCGGGCCAGCTCAGGTAATCTGTGCTCCACTGTTATTAAACCCACACGTACATGTTATTGCATTTCTACATAGGATGGGGGGGGCACACCTGACAACTGTAAACATTTGTTATGACTGTACTGGTATTTCAGGTACTCTGCTGGCTTCCATTTTGTTGTGTACGCTGACCTAACATGCAGACTAGAGGCATATCAGTAGAGTACAGATCTTAGGTTTTATTGACCTACATTTCAGTATCAGACTTCTTACCCTTCAGAACTAACATACAATTGCCAGACCTGTTGTAGTCTGTCTGTGTAGGTCTGGAGGGGGGCTGTTCACCACTGCCATCAACTGGAGGCCTTAGCACAGCCTTTCTTTATGGTCATCTATACCTGTCCTGCTGGCAGAGGCTGGTGTTGGGTATGTGAGCCTCACTGACATGCATGGGTGTGTCCTATGGACACACATTTGGGCCACCACATGTACTGCAGTGGGATTTGTCTCCTTGTCTAGTACTGCCTACTTTGTTGACACCAGTATTTGTTATGGGTTTCATGCTGCCCATATTGGTATCCACTATCTGCTCCCATCACATTCAGCCACCTGATTCCCTTGTATGCTCACACCCATACCGTAGATACAACTAGTAGAACATATTACTCCATTCAGCAATTGATAGGAAGAGTGACTAACCCTGTGACTGTGCCAGTATCAAGGATGGTGCTGGAGGGCTGGCTATGTCCAATGCACATAGTACAATCCCTATACATGGTAATGCACAGGTAGTGTCATGTTTGGCATCCCTTTTACTGTATGTGCGAGTCAGAGAGAGGTGTCATTCCCTGGGTCCCTACTTTGTGTATGTGCTATGCGTTGCCTCTTTGCCAAGGCCAAGGCATACTGGGCATGCCTCCTTCTGCATACTGGGGCAGGCTCAGGTTTGTCCTCCTCCAAGTCCCTCTGTGCCTGTGATGGCCTTGGCAATGGTGGAGGGCTGTGTGGTCCTGCCCCATGCTGTTCCTGCTGCAGCTGTTTCTGCAGGATCATATTGTGTAGCATGGCACATACAATGAAAATATATGTACACATAGCCGGAGAGTACTGCAAGGCTCCACCGGATATGTCCAGGCACTGGAACTGTGACTTGAGCATTCCAAACACATGCACTATTATGATTCTGGTTTGTGCGTGTGCCTCATTATGGAGTTCTTGTTTGGGTGTGTGTGCATTTCTGATGGGTGTCATCAGCCACGGCTCCAGTGTGTAACCAGCATCCCCCACTAGGTGGCCATATGGGATGTCCCCAATGGCAAATTTCTGGTACAGCTGTGTCATATGCCAGATGTGGGAGTCCTGATAGCTTCCAGGGCTGCCAGCACACACATTTGAGATAATGTCCTGGGTATCGCACACTACCTGGCAGTTGATGGAGGGGAAGCCCTTGAACTTTATGGAGACCCTACCCTGCTTGCCAGGTGGTGCTTTGATGTGTATGTGCATGGAGTCTATAGCACCCACTACCTCAGGGTATTCAGCATTTTGGTGGAAGAGACTCATATTGCTGGTCAATGCCTCACGAGTGTTGAGGAAATATATGTGCTCACTGGCATGTGCTGACATGGCATCCAGGAACTGGTAGAGTACCCTGGATGTGGATGCCTGTGAGATCCACATGATATCCCCAGTTGGCCTTTGGAAGGTACTTGTGGCTAGTACTCTTAACCCTACACATACCTTGGTATCCATTGGGATGGATTCCCCTCTGCTGGTTCTGTATTTGAGGCATGGCTGGCACAGCTCAACAATTTGCAGAAAAATTTCCCTGTCCACCATATAGTGCTCCACTCTCTCCAGCTCATGTAGCCCCTGGTAGATTACCCTGGGTCTGTACACTCTTCTCCTCCTCCTCACTGTGGGTTGGTCATCAGCATTCATATTCTCACCACCCTCAGTCTCTTCCACACATTGATGTATGAGAGCAACAGCAGCCCCTAACATTCTCTTAGTTTTGTCAGGTAAAATTTCCCCATCTGTGTACACCGATGGTGTAGAGTTTGTGGGAAAAAAACAGAGTGAAAGGTGTTTGCATAGTTTATAGTAGTGTGCTGGGCTGGGCTTCTGCCTGTGTAATCGACTGATTCTGATGCATTTCACCTGCCAGCTAGGCTAGTTCTCCTTGATTGCCTTCCTACCACTGTTTTTCCTTGCCATTGTCTTCCCGTTTAAGCCCTGAGGTGCGCTGCGCATGCCCAGTGCTCAGATGTGAACAGAGCTGCTATTTTCTTTGTTTTTTTTTTGTTTGTTTTTTTGTTTTCTTTAGCATCTGTTGTGCACTGCTCACACCAGTTTAGGCAATGTAAACACTGCTAGGCAGCCTCAGACACATCCCCCTTCCTTATCTGTGCTTAGCTAAGGGAAAACATGGGCCACAGAGCTCCAATAAGCTTACAGCATGCATGACACTCTCCCTTATGAGGTTATCTACCTTTTATACTTATACCATGGTGTTGCTGCACCTACATGGTTGGGTGCAAGCTAACACTGAGAGGAAATCTGTGATTTAGTATCAATCCCCTCATTTGCATAAACCAGAATGCTAATTCATAGTTACCACATTCACACTGAGCCTTCTTCCTTAGCAACCACTATTCCCTGGTATTATTGTCTTATGCATGCCATTGACTATCATGGCAAAATGCTGATTTGGGTTTAAAAGCTTATTTTCAACTTGTTTTCTTATTTTCAGGCCGATCCCATTTACGCTTAAATGGCTGAAACTGGCCAAATAGAAAAAAAAAATTATTTGTTATAATTTTGCAACTATTTCCCTTGCCAATGGCCATATATTTGGCCATTGGTATGCCTACTACATTGAATACATGCTTTCTTTGGAAGTGTCATGTCTCCATTTTGTAATTTGCAGAAATGTATTTGGTTAATAACCAAATGCATTTCTGCAGGTTACATTATTCCTGCACAGACACCTGCCTGCTTCCTGGATCACTAATTCACCTCATTTGCATGGTTTCCACCAGCAAATGGGGTAATTAGCATAGAGCAGTGGTGTCAATGCAGGAATAGTGTAGGAGCACTCGTGCACATCCCAGGAGCTTGTTCCTGGATTGCTTGTCGGCCATATTGTGTGCAGCAGCTCTTGCGCTATTCCTACACACCATGCAGAGCTTGCTGAATCCTAGGGATATAGTTTATATTTACATATTATAGATATCTTTTCTATAACAATATTCATATTTTCTGCCTGCATTTCTTTATTTGAGAATACAGAGGCCCATTAGAAGCTGTCTACATACTTAGTTAAAAGCATTCTCACTGGTTATGGAACCTAGATCTCATGGGTGAATTAAGCTGATGATATTTGGGAGAGCGCATAATGTTTAAGAGAAATTCTTTGTTTTATAAAAGGAAATGCCCTCATCAGTCTCAGAACCAATGATCGGTTCCTAATAATACTTAAGTAAGCCTGATCAATGATGTAGTCATCATGATGCTGTAAATGTAAAACAAAACACCATTAAACTGATGTATTCCATTAGCTGTATATAGGCATTCTTATTCAGTATTTGGCTAGTAAGATGAAACATGCTGGACACAACCTTGAATGAGTTACTTTGGAGTCCAAAATACAGAGCAGCAGAATGCTAGGCTACTTTCACTCTCCAGAGTTTTACTTTTACTTGACAAATTCTTTGCTGGTCATAGTAGTAGAGACAATACTAATAATTCTGACATATCGCATAGGTCCATAGGTACTTAACAAACTATTTATCAAAGAGGATATTTAGCTCCTAGCCATGCATTCCTTTGACATGTTTAGCCCTTAAATGGTTAGTACAAATAAGTCAGACATAAGCATAACATGTGTACATTGCTCCATCCATGAGGCATAGAGATGCTAAACCAAGAATTAATTTGTGGTTACCCCATCCAGTCATCCAGATTACATTTGTTTAGTTTAAGAGAAGTACTTTTCTTTATGTGGAGAGGCAGGCAATTCCAAAGAATTGGTATTCTTTGTAATACAAATCTCAAAGGCCTGAGTGGGAAAGTTCGTATGAGGGCTGTGCCACGTTTATATTTTTTCAAATGAATTTCAAGGATAAATGGTAAAAATCAAATAAAACTTCGGTAGCCAGACAAGAAGACTGCATATTTTTTGCCTCAGGTGTACATAAAAGTTTATAGAAGAGGACAGAGTTTGTTAAGTTTCCTAAATCGTTCATTGTGTTTATGTCATGGTGTTGCATATAACTCATGCCCATCTTTTTTCCATTATCAGTCTGGGATTTGTCTTTAGGGTACCTGCAGAATAAGTGCTTTCAGAGTGCAGAGCATATCACATATTTGACAATGTATGTCTTTTCATACCACTGACTCAAAATGTCAGTGTTAAAATTTGTCTACAGTATGCCCAGTGTGTTGTGTAATTCATGAAAACATTGTGGTCCGATGTTAAATATCCTAACTGCTAACTGTATAAAGAAACATCTGACTAATCATAACTCCATCTGAAGATTTTAATAGTACCCATCAATGGTATCCATTATGTAAGTGTGAATCTACGCACCTTTGCATTAAGCAAATCAGAATGTTACGTGAACATATTAAGAAAGTCCTAAAGAAGCTAGGCAACTTTTTACCGATCTACTGATTTTCTGCTGCATGACATTGGCTATATCTCTTCATTCAAGTATCATAGCATAATTTC
This sequence comes from Protopterus annectens, assembly GCF_019279795.1. NCBI lineage: Eukaryota > Metazoa > Chordata > Ceratodontiformes > Protopteridae > Protopterus > Protopterus annectens. Next base: position 1,323,682,949 of record NC_056735.1, read on the forward strand.
TGATATCAAACTAACCTTCCTAATTCCTTTCTAGTTATGACAGTCCCTATTTCAGTAGCTTTATTGTACAGCGAGAATGCACAGACTTCACAGTACATGGAAATTGTTATATAATCTCAAGCACTAACATATCCTTACTACATGTGCATCAAACTGGGGATTCAGTCTGAATTAGGATATTAAGGCTGGCCATCAAAAGTTAGTGGTTGATATGCCAGTCCTGTCCCAGCAGCTCCCTAAATTAGCTGCATAACAAAACCAAAGGACTTAGCAAAAACAATGAGTTAAGTGTTAATATACTTAAAAGTAATATAATTAGTAACTTATCCTAATCCTGCATGATCAATATTTTTAGTACCATTACAGCATTATAAACAACTGTGTGTATGCATACACACACACACACATACACACACACACACATACATATATATATATATATATATATATATATATATATATATATATATATATACAGTGGTGGTGCTGCGGTAGCGTTGTCGCCTCACAGTAACACGTTGTCCTGTTCGATTCTCAGCTAGAGCGTCTTCTGTGTGGAGACATGCATGAATGGGCATACCTTCATTGAAGGTTGTGCGTCAGGACTGGCAACTCGGCACGTAAAAATCTACTGCCAATCATTAGCGGACCGGAGTTTCGCTGTGTCGACCCCTAACCGGGAAAAGCCGAAAGACACAACACTATATATATATATATATATATATACATATATATATATATATATATATATATATATATATATATATATATATATATATATATATGTGGCGACATGCATGTATGGGTGTTCCTTCATTGAAATTGTGTGTTAAGCCCGGCAAGCCAGCACATAAAAATCTACTGCCAATCATTAGCGGATCGGAGTTCTGCTGTGGCGACCCCTAACCGGGAAAAGCCGAAAGACACAAACATATATATATATATATATATACACACACACACACACACATATATATATATATATATATATATATATATATATATATATATATATATATATACACACACACACACACACACACACACACACACACACACACACACACACACATATACACAATGCAATGAAAAAGTATTTGCCCCTTCCCGATTTCTTATTTCTTTGCATGTTTGTCACACTTAAATGTTTCAGATCATCAAACAAATTTAAATATTAGACAAAGATAACCCAAGTAAACACAAAATGCAGTTTTTAGATAATGATCTTATTTATTAAGGGAAAAAAAAAACATCCAAACCTACATGGCCGTATGTGAAAAAGTAATTGCCCTGCCCCCTTGTTAAATCATGAAGTAACTGTGATTAATCACATTTTTGGGAAAGCTGAGTTAACTTTCACTAGCCACACCCAGGCCTGATTACTGACAGACCTGTTGAATCAAGAGATCCCTTAAAGAGATCCTGTCAGACAAAGTGAAGTATGTCAAAAGATCCCAAAAAGGAAGACATCATGCCACGATCTAAAGAAATTCTGGAACAGATGAGAAACAAAGTAATTGACATCTATCAGTCTGGAAAAGGATACAAAGCCATTTCTAAAACTTTGGGACTCTAGCGAACCATGGTGAGAGCCATTATCCACAAATAGAGAAAACATGGAACAGTAGTGAACTTTCCCAGGAGTGGCCGGCCTACAAATATTACCCCAAGAATGCAGCAATGACTCATCCAAGAGGTCACATAAGAACCCAGAACAAGATCTAGAGAACTGCAGGCCTCACTTGCCTCAGTTAAAGTCAATGTTCATGACTCAACCATAAGAAAGAGACTGGGCAAAAATGCATGGCAGAGTTCCAAGGCAAAAAACACGGCTGACCAAAAAGAAGATAAAGGCTTGTTTCACGTCTGCAAAAAAACAACTTCATGATCTCCAAGACTTTCCGGAAAATATTCTGTGGACTGATGCAACAAAAGTTGAAGTTTTTGGGAGGTGTGTGTCCCATTACATCTGGCATAAAAGTAACACAGCATTTCAGAAAAAGAACATCATGCCAGCAATCAAACATGGTGGTGATAGTGTGATGGTCTGGGGCTTCTTTGCTGCCATCTGAACCTGGACAACTTGCTGTGGTTGATAGAACCATGAATTCTGCTCTCTACCAAAAAATCCTGAAGGAGAATGTCTGCCATCAGTTCATGACCTCAAGCTGAAGCACACTTGAGTTCTGCAGCAGGACAATGATCCAACGCACATCAGCAAGTCTACCTCTGAATGGCTTAAAAAAAACAAATTTAAGGTTTTGGAGTGGCCTAGTCAAAGTCAGGACTTGAATCCAATTGAGATGCTGTGGCATGACCTAAAAAAGGCAGTTCATGCTCAGAAACCCTCCAATATGGCTGGATTAAAACAATTCTGCAAAGAAGAGTGGGCCAACATTCCTCAACAACGATGCGAAAGACTCACTGCCAGTTATCACAAATGCTTGACTGCAGTTGTTGCTGCTAAGGGTGGCACAACCAGTTATTAGGTTTAGGGGGCAATTACTTTTTTGCATAGGGTCATGTAGGTTTGGATAGTTTTTTCCTTAATAAATAAAATCATCATTTAAAAACTGAATTTTGTGTTTACTTGGGTTATCTTTGTCTAAAATGTATATTTGTTTGATGATATGAAACATTTAAGTGTGACAAACATGCAAAAAATAAAAAAAATCTAGAAAGGGGGCAAATACTTTACCATTGCACTAACACACACACACACACACACACACACACACACACACACACACACACACACACACACGCACACACACGCACACACACACACACACACACACACACACATATATCTGAAACCCACCTGAGGGGGGCTATGCCCCCCACACCCCTCGGTGTCTGCTCCCCCCACATCTCCCTAACTATATATATCAATTCCGAGATCCCCCACTACAGTTAGAAAAATGCATATTTCTTCACATTGGGCAACTGTTTACTTGACCTGGGAAAACTATGTGGTTCGGCATTTTCAGTTTTGTTAGTTTCGTCTCGGCAAAATAGCATTCAGCTTTATGGGCTTTCTGTCATTTAAAGTAGACTTGCTTAACATATATATGACTTGTATTTCAATGTATACTAGCACAAATACAGAACTTGAAATATTCTATCCTGGCCAAGTGTGACAGGGTAAATAAAATAAAAGTTCAGAAACTGTGAAATGTTTAACCTATTCAGAAATAACCAAACTCAGACAGAAAAACTTAATAAAACCTTAAGCCTTATAAAAATCTACCATTGAAGATTGAAATTTACTTGTTTCTGCTACAAAATGTGCATTTTTGTTTAGTTTTTTTTAACTGTACAACTGAAAACACTATAAGTCAAACTGTAATAACTGTATGTAAGTCTATTTTAGTTAAGATGTGTTATAGTAGAGGAGGTAACCACAGACAAAGGGATACAGTTTGTCACTTGTAAATTTGATTTGATTAAAAAACTAAGGGAGTTTAGACATGTAGCCTGAAGTCCCAGATAACATCATAACAATGGACAAGTTGAGTGTATGGCACAAACTGTAGAAACTCTCATAAAGAAATGTGAGCTATCTAGTACCAATGACTGTTACTATTCATATTGGAATACTCAGACTGTCTGTTATAGTCAATAGAACTATCCTTACCTTTTAATGGGTAGACATTTGAGATCAAAATTATTGATTTCATTCACACTACTTGCTCCAAATTGCAAGCAGTCTATTTCTTTTTCCAAGAAAGACAAAGGAAAAAAAAGTCTGTACTTTGACAGAATGCCAATAAATTTATCTTTCCTAAAAGAAGAGGAAATAATGAGCGAAGAAGTACATGATGAAGAAGAATTTGGATATACACACATATTTATATATAGTTAAACTTCAAAATACCAACAGTTCAGAATGCAGGCAGTGTGAACTGTAATATTAGAATACCGACCCGACAGCTCATTTGACTGACAGTTCAGAATGCAGACCCAGGTAAGTTTGTTGGAGGTAGGGGTGGAACTGTATATGCAGGTGTATTGATGGATTAGGGTTAGAGGAAGGCTTAAAGTGATACTGGTAATGTTGTGCATATATTTTTTGTTGCAAGTTTGAGAGTCTGAACCTGTCCTGTACAGTGATAGTGTTATGAAAAGGGGTTTTCTAAAGCATGGAGCATGGTTAGGTTTAGGGTTAGCATGCATTAGTAATGTGGTGCAGGGGAGTGAAGTCAGTATTATTTATGCTACGGCTGGATCACTATTGTCATCGACTAATAAAATCCTATAAATGTCATCTTGCTGGACTACAGCAAGACATTTGCCATCATGCCTCACAGGAAGCTATAGAGAAATTAAAATATGTAAATCTGAAGCCTCAAATTCCAAGATGTAATGAAAGCTATCAATATGACCTGCTGTTGATATTTACTGAGAACTTTCTGGAGAAATGCTAGCAACCAAAATTCAGATTAAGTATTATGACCATACCAGTTATGACATTACTCATGGGAGATATGAGAATGGTGCTGACACTAAAGTCAATGCACTAGATACAGATTAGGGTTCAGTAGGGTTCAGTTTTATTACATCCTACATACTACTGTAAGTGAAGCTATAGAAGCTATATGTATATGAGAACTAAAGTAGTTATATACAGCATAACGACCCAAATTAGTAAAAATCACAAGCAAAATGCAGTCAGCTCACACAGATTATGAAACATACTAGAAGGATTTCATGGAGAAAATACAAGTTTTCAATATTCTACAGGAAAAAGAATACAAAGGTAGTGACGGTCAAAAGCAATGAAAATCTGATTTATGAGGAAGCACATGTACAAACTTTGGAAATGGGATTGGTGATAGGCAGAAAGAATACTTAGATGAAGCTGATAAAAGTAGATAGCAAAAGAAGCAGGTAAATTATTTAATGACATAAAAAACAAATATGAAAACAATGTATATATATTAAAAGAAGGCAAACAGGTTATACAACTAACAGATTTAATAATGAAAGGTAAACATTTATGATGACCATAACATATAAGTGGACACAAAACATGTGTGGCATATAGTTATCTAATTCAAAAGGCACAAAAAATGAACTTATGTAAGGGACATCACTTTTAAACACCTATACTGAAAAGTATGGCCATGGAGAGGAAAGTGGAGGAAAAAGCCATCTTAGGCAGAAGTTTGTAATGTATGCAAAAGGCCTTTGAATATAGGCATCTGACTATTAGAATGAATCATACTAATATATTACATATACTGCAGAAATCATTTTCATTTTGTATTCTGTGTGGAGCATGTGATGCCATAGTTTTATCTGAAAATGTATAGAGACTACTTACTGCTGGTATCATGTTATGTAATTCCACGCATTCCTTTGCAGTGACTGTTCTCTGGCATTTTCCTGTGCAGTTAAAATGACTGAAACTGTATTCATTGCAACAATGGCATAGACAATAATGTTTGTTTTTCAAAATGATTCAACAAAACTGTTATGAAATCACTCTGATGACCTGACAAGCCTCATTTGTGAAATGAAATGCCATACCTATTTCTGCATTATTTCATTTCCTCTGTGAAAATTAAATGTATTCATTAAAACTGACAGATAAATGCAGTACATGGTATTATTAGAGGTTGTAGTCTTTCCCACCCATCTAACCAACTCACATGTGTTATCTAAAAATAAATGAAGTATTGTACTGGAGCCAAATATACAGTATAAATCAAATTAACTGAAAGTGTAAAACATGTTGCATTATAATGTACAAGCAGTGTTGAGTCTGCTTGTCTTTTTTTAACATCAGGACTTTTGCAGGTAGCTTGTGTCTTTAATATAAAAAAAGTTTGTTTTGTAGAACTGCATTGAAGTATCAGTGATATTCAGGTATGGCATTGTTTCCCCCTTGAAGGCTATATTCTTTCAACGTGCATTGGTGAATCTGCTATAGGCATGATCTAGTTGTCTTTGGTTGAACAGTTAGCATTGGGGGTGGGGGGTATATCAGCAGGAGTACAGGGCACAGTGATGGAAGAGCTTTGGTAATTGTATTCTCAAACATTATACACTAAAGTGGGAGAGAGATTTAGTGAGTCATGCCACAGAAAGAACTGTACTTTGTCTCAAAATAGGAAGAACAGGCCATAAACTGAAGGGATCACACACTAAGGAGTATAAGTGTACTGATACATAAGGGCCTTAAAGATGTGATGGTGGGAAAAATGAAGGATGTGCACAGAAAGGAAAGAAAGGGAAAGGGGGTGGCAAGAGGATATACTAGGGAGGTAGGAAAGAAGATGACCTTGTTAGAGGTTCTTCCAGTAGTCATTCCCAACAATGGCAGAAAGGATAGATTTAGGAATTTCGACTATGGACTCAAGAGAGGAACTCTGTGTCATGGATGGGCTTCACCTTTTCTGGGCAGGACAGCCTTGCACAAGGAGTGGACAAGACAGGAGAAGGTAGTACGACATAGACTGATCAAGTATTCAGTCTACAAGCACTAATACCTTAAAAGGTTTTTAATCACAATTGCCTTTAAACTAAATGGGGTAATTGTCAAAAGAGTAACAGAAGAACAAGTGAGTGACTCTGGGGGACCAACAATAAAATAGTGGAAATGGATGAAACATAAGTTGATGGCAAGAATACATGTCACAGAAAGAACCAGAGACATTGAGCTTTTTTTTTGGGGGGGGGGGGTAGAAGGGCCTGAGAAGTCATGATGAGCAATGCTTGAAATCAGGGTAAGAAAATTTGGAAGGAGTACAAGATATAATGGTAAACAGACTGTTAAGTAAGGTTGTCCTAAATATCAGCAAATTATAAAGGGGCTGGGATGTGAAGATGGATAGAAAAGGTAAGGTAAGAGTGGAATCATATTTGGTATAAGACAGAGCTTTACTTGAGAGACTGTTAAGAAGAAGCAGAGAACCAGATGGGAAAGGACCTCACTGAGAAACAAAACTTAAATTTTCCATCTGTTAGAGTGAGAGGAAATTAGAAGAAATACTGATCTGGAGAAACTTATCAACTACCCACGCCAAAGGATATAGATGACAAACTGGAGCAGAGCTAAAAGCTGGAACTACAAGCAAAACCTGCAAAACACTGAAATATTCTAGCAGGAGGATGAACTAATTGAAATGCTAGATCAGACAGCTTCACCTAACTGATAGAGGGAGGTGTGAGAAAGATATGAATTCTCACCATAGTATTAATCAAGGATGCTGGAGTTATAAAGCCACAGCTAAAGGTATCCATGACACTGGGCAGTATACAACAACACATCAGACAGACAGAAAGGACCAGGTTATGGGGTTAAAAGGGTAGAATATAGCAGAGATGTAGGAGCAGAGACAAATATAGAGGATCATCAGCTCTATAGTTAAGAGCAAATGAAAGGTTTGTAGTTAGAAAGTCCAAAATTATCCAAAAAGAAAGTATAACCAACAGTCACAGTAATGTAAGAGACACTCCAAAGAGTAAAAAATAAACAGGAGTCCATACAAGAAGGAAAAGGTGACAACACTGGTTGTAAATATATAGGAAAATGAAAAGGAAGGTTATAGGTGGGTTTTAAAGAAGGAAAACTGTATTCTACAGGTACGCATGCAAAAACCAGATGTCCTGGGATTCAAAAGTGAAACAAAGGGGTACAGAGAAGATAACAACAAGGCAGGAATTTGAGAGTAAACTGCCAGAGTGGGAAAACGGTAAAGAATCAGGGAAAGGAAAATTAATTGATGGTGTAAGTAAAATTTCTGATGGTATACTATTAGTCAGTTAGCTTGTTCTGCAGTTCAGGACAGGAAAGAGGGACATGTTATGTGACCACTAGTTTACAATACTATTTATCTGCTACAGTGCAATACAAAGCCTTTACCACATTGCAGTTAATGCATAAAACTGTGCACAGCATCCATCTGCCATATGCACTTTGTTACAAGCAGTGAAGTCAGTTACTCCTGAACAGGGGAAGTATACCACAGTATACCATAGGGAGCATTAGAATGTTAAGTTATTGGATTGTGTTATACTTTTGTTTGCTGATAGTATTTTATGGGTACTAGCCTTTGCCATGGAAACAGTTATATTTGTAGGTTTCTTTTAGGTCTTCAAGGAGTTTTTTTTTCTTTAATGGGGATATTCTATGATTTGTTTAATTTATATGGGCAGGTGGTTCAAGTTAGACAGGATCCATCCATTCACAACTCTTTTTCACACTTTTTCACACCACCATATGGCTAGCCTGTCATACCACACACTCACTCACACAGTCATGCCTATCGCCAGTTTAGAGTGTCCAATTCACTTACTGCATGTTTTGCGTTGCAGGAAGAAACCAGACCACTCAGGAAAACCCATACAAACACGAAGAGGATATGCAGACTACACACAGAAGGTACACCAGGCAAGAACTAAAATGGGAAACTTCTTGCTGTGAGGTGACAACACTATCACTGCACCACTGCACCCACCCCAATAGTTTTACTGAAATTATTTTCCCCAGAGCATTGTATAAAAGAAGGTCTGAAAACAGTTAAGGTGCCATTAACATGACTTCTGAGTGACTACTTTATTTCTGAGGAAATGGCAGAATCTGGAGATGAGTATCTCCAATGTAAGGAATGCGAGGAGGAGGATTTGTGGTGAACAAATCATCTGACTTTGATCCTGATCGTGTTTTGTGACTATGTTACTTTAGAACTTGAGGAGGGGCTGATGGAGGAGGTGCACTAAGAAATAGGCAGATTCTTTCATCTTTCATTTGGTTTCACAAAAGAGAGCAGTAGGCAAGATGAAGGTGCTACATGTGTGGTGGGAGGTTAAGTCTAGTTAAATGGGTTGAAGAATGTTCAAGTGGAAAGAGGCAAGGACTGGTGTTACTGGGGATATTGTTGTATTGGTATCGTTATGTGCAATATCATAAAAAAATATTGACAGCATAATAAACCTTTTTAGTTAAGATGATAAAAATAAATGTATGATTTTTGATTGAGAAAATGTAGAACTTACTTAAGAACATCTGAGCAGGAAGAAAAATGTAATTGAACGTTTTCTGGAGCAATCAAAGTAACATCATCTGTGATCCAGCATGCTCAAAACTCAATGCCTGCTGGAGAGGTTTCAAGATGTATTATATATTTTGTTTTTGTTCATGTATTTAGTTACTTTTGACTTACTTTTGTAATTATATATGCTTGCATGCTTTGATTACAGGGATGTCCAAATGAGTTGTAACACATTTTTCACAGGAAGCTCTAGAGAGAAAAACTATAAGAATGTAAGCAATTTGTTTCAAAAGAGTAAGTTGAGGAACCGTAATGATTTAAAACAAAATGCAAATGTTAAGTCTATGTCATACAATATAAATGTCAGAAAAGCATCAAGCATGTACAAAGGTACAACTATAATTAAATAAAACTTTGCAGGGTAACAGTCATGAGCTGAACAGAATCACATCCTTAGCAGTTACAGCAGAGATCAAGTACTAAACAGCTACAACAACTAACAGTGGAGAAAATCGAGAGATATTATGCAGATGATAGCTTTGTTGTCTGAGCATGGAGCAGTTACTCCAACATGCTGAGAGATGAGTATATTGGGCTTCGTATGGAATGAGTTAGTGCAACAAATTTGTTGGAATTACATAGGTGGCATAAAAAAAATCACATTGCACTCAATGTATGGTATTAGCTAAAATGTTAGCATTACTCTCAGTGTTATGCAGGATAGTAAGGTAAAATTAGTGTGTGACTATGGTAAAGTCTAGGTACAAGTAAGAACCTTCATACATAATTACAAAAGTTTAGTAACCCTACCATCATTGTTTTAAGAGCAGTTAGATAAGTATACCTGTGCCTGAATTTAATGGTTTTATGGATGGGGGTGACATTTACAACCAGACCTATTTATATCATATGATCTCAAGTGCTTGAATAAGGAAAGGCTACCATAGCATGTGATGTGACATGGTAGTTTGGTCCAAAGGTTAGCGACATAATCTTTAAACAGTGAGCCCTCATAAGAATTAAGGGACCTTGACACAGATATTTATGATTATGATTACTCTTAGTAAAGAGTATAGTTGACATGGAGAGTGATATTGTTAATAGGTAACCCTTTAAAATGTCAGGAGCTGCTAGAGTGAGTCCCAAAACATGGAGAATGAATGGCTGAAAGAACAGACTTACATATACTAAGTCCAAGATGCTGCTTCTTGGTACATTCGTTTTTTTTGTGAAGTATGGCAATCTCAGAATTGTTGTATATAAGTTCAGGTTGTGTTGAGGGCTTGGCTTGCCCTCCCCCTGCCCCCAACAAAAATTAGTTTAAAGGAGAAGAGTGATTTTTGAGGTTCACTCTTCTCCTGCATTTTCGGACTTTGTTTTTCGACTTGTCGGCACTCAGCATTTTGACTGCAGATATTTCAATATTGAGCCAGTTTAATCAGTTGAAATAGAGGGACATTCTGAATCATACTGTATGAATTTGAACATATTATAAAATAGGCAACAATGTAGCATTTTTATAGTAGAAGGCAAGGCCAGTTCTTGTTGGACTTTGCAATGATGGGTCATGGGTTTTAGACCAAGGATGAATTTAGCTGTCTTATGATAAACTTATTTAAGTTCTGTAATAAAGAATAAGTAATTACAGTGTAAATAAGACATTTTTAGTACAGTTTGGAGTGGATAATTCAATCTGGCTATTTGGCATACCTGGTACTGGAGTCTGTAGAGGCATCCTAGTCTGATACTGTATCTTTTAATGAGGTGGAGAATCTATTCATCTAAGGCTATGGTGTTATCTAAAACGAATCCTAAGCATTTGATTTTACTGGTATGTAGAATCAAGGTACTGCATTCTTTCTTACCTTCTTATTTGAAGGCGTATTTTGTTTTGTCAGGATTTGAGCAGAATAATATAGATTTTCTTTTAGTAGCATTCAAGGCAATAGTAACTTGAGCAGGATAACATACATCTGCCTTTAATAGGATTCATGATAATGTTTCTTGTAGCGTTTTTTGAGCTATAGAGTAATGTTCTGTAGAGCGTAAGGGAGCTGTATCATTTGCATACTGAGTAATGTGAAGGCTATTTCCAAAGACAGGCATAATGTTGGCATATAGGTTGAATAGTATGGAATCTAATATAAATCCTTGGAGAACCTCTTTCTTAGCTGTAAATTCACTTGTAACCTTCTGCCCCATCTCACCGTGAAGTTTCTGGGAGTAGTTGTGAAACCATCGTAGTATCAGTGAACAGAAATTAAAGTCTATAAGATTTTATGAGTATGACTTAACTTGTCATGCCAAATGCTTAAGAAAGATTAAAAAAAAATGTATATGTATATATATATATATATATATATATATATATATATATATATATATATATCTATGGGTCTATATTAGAACATCGAAGTTTCACAACTTCGAATGTTCTAATATCAACCCCTATTCAGCGAATGCTGAAAATAGTGAAGCCGCTGAACACAGAATGTCTTCCTAGGGAAGGAATTTGGTTGACCATTCCTGTGGCTTTGCTATATTCAGCACTATGGTGGAAAGTTACGGGTTAGGATCAGGTAAGTGTGCGATTGTGTGGACGTGAGGGTTAGGGCACAGGGTAGGTGAGTTAAGGTTAGGGTTAGGGCACAGGGTAGGTGAGTTAAGGTTAGGGTTAGGGCGTGGGTCAGGTAAGTGTGTGATTGTGTGGATGTGAGGGTTAGGGAGGGGTAGGTGAGTTAGGGTTAGGGCATGGGTGAGGTGAGTGTGCGATAGTGATGGACCTTAGGGTTAGGGTTTGGGTTAAGGTAAGTGGATAGCTAGTGGTGTGTGTACAGTTTAGTGTAGGGTTAGATTTAGGAGTTTAGGTGTATGTGTGTGGATTGCTGTTTGTTTGGTGTGTTTGTGTTGTGTGTATGTGTGTCAGAACAGCAAATTTTTTCCCTGAGAAAAAATTTGCTGTTCTGCATGTTCGATGTTGTCAGCGTTCACTGAATAAGGGTCGATATTAGAACATTCGATGTTTTAAAAAGTCGATGTTCTAATATAGACCCTAGATATATATATATATATAATTCTGCCACAACCTCTCCAGAATAAATTTTTAGTCAGATGAAATTTGTTAAATGTAATAATATTGTGGTTACCGAATGTCCTTTCCAAAACTTTGCTGAGAGTTAGGAAGAAAGATGAACCCTGTTAAAAGTTAAGAGAGCTATACAACTACTTACTTAAATGTTTTTGAAAACATGTTAATATCCTGGGGGGCTTATAATTGTTCGATTCTGATGAGGCACCATCCTTCTGGAGAAGAATTGCGTGAGCTTCCTTTCAAATAGAAGGTACTCTGCCTTTTTGTATACAACTGTTAATGAGATGAATTACTGGGACGGCCAATGACTGTGTACTCATTTTTATGAATTCTGGGAACAGTTCATAAGTACCTGTGAATTTGCATTGCTTTAATTAGAATTTCACTTAATGTAACAAACTTACCTCCTTAAGATCAATGATGGGGAGGGAAGACAGCGGATGCAATATGGATGTTGGAAACAAAGTAATTTCTCAGTAATTCTCTTGTGGCTCTATCATTAGCACATGGCAGGAGAAGGTCTTTGAGGTGATAAAGAAAGCAGAAATATATCAATAAAACATATCAAAAAAGCAGTTGCCAAAGCCGATAAAATACTAAAGTGTATCCCAAAAGGAATGAATTCTAAAAATAAAAAAATATTTTCTACCAGTCTACAAATCTTTTGTCAGACAACAGCTAAACTACTGTTTGAAGTATTGGTACCCACATAGACATGAGGATATCAGGTTAGTAGAAAGGATCCAGAAGAAGACCACCAAAATATAACAAATCTGGGGAATAAGTATAACAAGAAACAGCATCAGTTCTTTTCCTATAATCAATGAGAAAGAGACAAGATGTGCTATGGATCAATAATGCTATGATGGGACAGTAGACCAGTTTGAGTTTATACAGGAAAAAGAAGCTTAGACAGAAAAAGAAGATATTGCTATCCAAATGAGGGCATTAACTTTCATCTGGATCATAGGATTATAAGAGTTAGGCAATGGAGCCACAAGGACATTTTCACCTTGCTAGTATCCACCCTTAGGCCTTGTCTTCCTTTTCAAGGATGACCAAACCAGTCCTATGAGGTGTGAATTCATGAATACCCATTCAGTTATCCAGTTCCTTTTTAAAGGCAGACAGTGTACCACACTGCTTTAACTTGGAAAGGGAGTTTATTCCAGAGGAGCATGTGCTGTGTAACAAATCTATCCATCCTCCTTGTCTTATTCATTTGTTGAGGTAGATTGAGATCTCTGGCCCTACTGCTGGCCAGACTGTTTGTTTTATGGAGGTTTAGGAGTTCTTGGACTAGATCTCTTGGAGCCATTTAAACAAGGCTCAGTTCACCCCTAACAAGTCTATGTAGAACTAAGTTCTTTTAAACCCATGATCTTTTTTAATTAGAAACTTTTGGGGTCTTCCCAATTCATTAATACACTAAGTAAGGTAAATCCCAAAGGGGCACTGTACTCAGTGATATGTCTAGTCATTTCAGAGTACAAAAAGGTGAGGACATCTTTTGTTCTGGAAGAAATATCTTTTGTTATGAGCTGTGCAAGGTAAAATAGTTTCCTTACCATGATTGCAATGTGATGATCAAATGTGAGGGTGTTGTCTATCCAAGTATCTAGGTCTGTCATGACCTTTTTCATTTTGAATTGGGGTGTTATCTATGCTATAAGCTTGATCTTGGGAGTTACTTAGCAAATTCTACAATATTTTACTTTTTGGCATTGAACTTGACCCAGTTTTTAGTACACCAGCTTTTGACAAGTTTTAAGCTCCTTTTGAGGAACTGTATGCCAGATGAGGACTTGACAAAGACTCACAGCTTGCAATCATCAGAGAACTTTAGTAACTACAGATCCTTGTTTGATAAATGGAGATATGAGACGTAGATACCAAATAGCAGAGGTCCCATCACAGATCTCTGAGAAGCTCCACTGGTCATCTTTGTGGTCTCAGAAGATGCATCCCCTGCTCCTACTGTCTGAATCCTGTCCCTAAGCCATTTGGCTATCCTCATAATTATATATGGGTCAGTTTGGAACTCCTTCAGCTTGTTTATTATATTTGAATGTGGCATGAAAGCCTTGGCAAGGCTGAGGTTGAGATACACTGAGTGGATGGCTAGCTGACAGTCTATGGCCTTTGTGACCCTCTCAAAGAAGTTCACAAGATTCATTAGACAAGACCTACTTTTGATGAAACCAAACTGATGGGGGTTGGGTTTGATAAAATTTTTTTTTATATCATACTTAATTAGGTCAGTTATGATGCATTTCCTGGCTTTGCATATAAGACTTGTTGGGCTGATAGGTCTGGAATTCACAGTGTTATTGGTAGGGCTACCCTTGTCATGTGGCATCATAGCAGATGTGCATGCCTCCTGTGGAACAAAGCCATTTTTGGGCTCAGGTTAAAAAGTAAGTTCAAAATGTTTCAACATTAATTAGACAACTGGGGATATGATCAGGTCTGGATGAGGTACACTTCTTTTTGGAGAGTACCTTCTGTATATGTTCCTTAATGATGGTTGGTGGCTTGTTTCCATAAGGAATATGTGGGCTTTGAATAGATGTCTCTAAGGTGAACTTGGCAGTAAATTTGACAGTTTGTTAGCAATATCCACTAGATCAGAGTAGTAATACCATTATGAATAAGCTTGTAGCAATGCTGGATGTTATTTCTTATTTTCCTGACATAAGAAAGGAATGATTTGCATTTGTCTTTGACTTCTGTAGCTAGTTTGAGTTTATGGTATGTCTTCATTAGTGTAATATTCTTTTTGTAGTTTCTTATCTATAAGTATTCTCCTTAATTTGGAAGTCTTTTGTTTTACTATATAGGCTCAAGTACGTCTTGCTTTTAAGGTATAGTTATATAGCAGAAAGAATAATGGATTGTAAGATAAATGATTGACTTCAAGTATACCTGTGATAGATGGAAGACAATAGAAAAAGAAAGATGAAGGAGAAAGATTCAGTTAATAAAATTGCTTAACTATATGGACCTTTATATTTTCATTATATCAGTATTATGTAATGCAACTTCACAAAGAAACCTAATGATTTAATCAATTGGCTTATGCTATTGCGAGTATTGTTATCTGACAGTCTGTGGTAATGCTTTGGTGCACAATTGAACAGTGTATGAACTTTTTTTAGTATGTAAAACTTTACTGCAGTTTTATGTTCTTTTGCTCTCTGACAGTGTTCTGCAATACGAGGTAGAAACTAGCAAAATGAGGTTGAAACTAACAGTGGAGCTCCTTAATTCAGCCCAGTGAGTCATCATCACTTAATGGTCATACTGTGGAATGCATATAGGAATTGCAGTTTTTAAGTGAAAGTTGAGGTAATCACACCCAGGAGTACATGGAGAAGCCTGCTTATAGTTAGTAGCCTTAACCCTCTGAGATAAACAGCTTCCAAGGACAAAAGTACTGCCACTTTTGTCTTGACATAATGCATCCAGATGTCTGGTAGGATGACTGCTTCCTCAATGAAGGTAGCATTATCGCATCAAAACTATTACAGGATGATTTCCTGTTCTAAAGAAAACTGACTATTCCATTTTACAGAAGGCTGCGCAACATGGGGTTTAACCACAGTAGCATAAGAAAACAAGCAAAAACAAAAATAGATGCACACACACACACACACACACACACACACACACACACACACACACACACACACACACACACACACACACACACACACACACACACACACACACACATATCTATATCTATATCTATATCTATATCTATATATATATATATATATCTATATTTATATCTATATCTATATGTATATACAATCTATACCTATATCTATATTGATATCTGTATCATCTATATCGATATATAATCTATACCTATACCTATATCTATATTGATATCTATATCTGTATCAATATCCACATATAGATAGATATAGGTATACAGATCTTATATACTATACAAATTCTAGTGCAAACATGCATAAAGATAATAACATCAGTCCTCTTGCCAAATAATTGTACTAAATGCTTTTATTTCAGAAGATTAGTAATCAATGTTTTAGTTTGTTTAAATTTTCACTTACCATGGTCTCCTCTCACGTTATGACCACCAACCGCAACTGCATGATCCCCTAGAAGCCCACTGCACAGCTAGACCTGTGCTAATATGCTTATCAGTTTGCTTGGTGATGACAGAAGGCTGATTTATTAACATTTAGTTTATAATTTGAGAAAGTACTATACATCTTAGCAAGTCTTTAAAGCTTTCTGACCTAAACATGGCCCCTTGGTGTAGAATGAAGAAGCCCTGACTATGAATCAGATGACCTACATTTGACTAGTAGCATGCTGGTAGCACTGGATGACTGAAGGGGGGCTTCAGAAGCCAGTGATAGTTTACACATCTCTGTAGGGGGTGGATGAGTAGACCCATAAAATAAGAAACACCTAACATTGAGTGAGTGATTGCACTTGGAAGAGTCTGGGTGCTGTTGGGGTGATATGACTACAGCTGACTTGGAGAGACAGAAATCTGTAAAAGCTTCCTCTTGATTAGGCAGCCATCATAAAGAAGGGGCAGATGTAGAACCTGCATTTGGTTCACTCCTTAAATTTTGACTATTGCCTTCTAGGGAATGCATAAATACACTGTTAAGGCTCTATGAATGGGTCATATGGCTCTAACTCAGTTAAAGGGTGCCTGGTTTCTGTTCCTGGAAGGAACAAACTAGTCATTGGAAGCTAGAAGGGGAGCTACTGGGCCAGTCCTTTAGCAGGGAATTAAAAAAAAAAAACAAGTCTGTCAGCATATGACAAGATGTTAGCTGTAACTTTGCCTAACTCAATATTATGAATGTTCTGGCTTTTTTTCAATATATAATAAAAAAAGGCTCTAAATCCAAGTTAGAAAGATGTGTGGAAAATAGACAACTCCAATGACCTACCAATACTGTAAGACATCATCCATCAGTCATTCCATTTCAAGGAATCCTGGCTAAATAACTATCAGCTTCACTTGAACCCTGAAAAGACAAAATAAATTTACTATGCTCACAATTAGACGTGCAGCCAAAAAAAAAAAAACTCTTCACTGTAACTTCATTCAGCAATGCAAAACTGAAATTGTTACCAGCACAAAACTGCTAGGCTTGACCATAGGTGACCACATGAAATTATATATATATATATATATATATATATATATATATATATATATATATGGGTCCCCTTCACATGGTCAACATTTCTGAATGTTAAAGACCACATGGCTGAGACCATATGATCGACATTCAAAATGTCGACTATGCAGAACTGGCATCTCCATACAGTGCAGAATGGAAAGATTTCCATCTTCTGCACTGTAGTGCAATCTCAGAGTTGGTATATTTAAGTTCCGGGGTGGGAGGCAGAGCTCCCCACCGGGGGGGGGGGTAGGTAAGTTTTGTTGTGTTTTTGTTTTAATTCCACGCTTAACATTTCGAATGCCGATTATATGGTCTCGGCCATATGGTTTCCAACATTCTGAAATGTCGACCATGTGAAGTAGATCCATATATATATATATATATATATATATATATATATATATTTATAGAGAGAGAGAGAGACAGTGTGGCAAAAGACAGAGAGCACATAATAAAAATACATCAAAACTAGGCTCCCTATAAAGGGTAAAACCATATCAAATGCTGTGGCTAGAAAAGACGTAGCTGTAGCTTATCTACTTCCAATACTCCTCAATGCCTCTCCAGTCTTTAGTAATCTAAACTCATCTCTACCAAATAAAGTTGAGTAATGCTATAACAAAGCTGTAAAATCTGCAACAAGTCAACAGTATAAAACTGTTACTATTGATTTACTCTATAACAGCTAAATTAGTTTGAACTGGCATGTATACTAACTCACTCACAATTATTGATAACACACAAGCAACTTTACAACCCTGACAAATATCCAACATTAAACATTAAACATAATAATTCAGCCATACTATGCAAATGTAAACATACACCATCATATATATCAAAAAGTCCTTGCTCCAAGTAACTAATTCAAAAAACACTGCAGGTGATTCACTGTATTCAGACTGCATATAGAATAAATGAACTTCTCTCACAACTTCCTTGAGATAACTCAAGGTATTTAAGTGCCAGCTCAGACAACATCGCATGGATATTTGGATATGCACCTGTACATCCCCAGGCTAGACTTAAAAGCGCACATTAAATGTACTCCTTTGGATTTTCAGGTTACACTAGACTTACAAATTAATAAGGAATCCATTATTTAAACACAGTCTACTCCCCGCAGGAGCATCTTAATATCCTGTCCCTGTATCTCACTATTTCATTTCCCTGTACATCAAACTTCTCAGTTTACTATCAAAATGTCGAGTGCACTTTTCCATTTATTCACATCATCAAAATATTTACACGAAATCTGTAATGCCAAATTGTCCAAATTCCAAAAACAAACCAAATGTCGACATTTCTGACTGCTCCACACCTAAAAACAGTTGCTAACATGGCTCAAGAAGGCAGCAGTATTTTACGGTACGGAATACTGGTGTTCGGATTTCAATGATGTATCATTTAAAATTTGATAGTAAACCAAACTTCTCATGCTAGCATGGTGGTCTGAATGGAGAGATGATAAATCAGCAAGCAAAGTATTGCTGGAATTGAATTCATCCTTAAGTCTAGTCTGGTGAGTACCTTCATGAGATGGACCCTGTTTTCCACAAAATCTCACCAGGACAATATTTATATATAGATGGTATTTTGTATAGCATATATAATGGACAGAAATAAGTTAAAAAATAAAAAAATATAACTGGGTGCACAAGACGCTGGATAAAAAAGTGACTAATCCTGGTAGGCGCACTGGTGCCAGACCGGACAAACTGACAGTGTAGAATCCTGAAGACACAGAAATATTCCTACAATGGGGTTAGGCCAGCCTCAGGGGGAGGATGCCCCCCCCCCCCACTGTAGAAGGAAGCAATAGTCCACTAAAATCACAAAAACTGATAGGCCAAAAAAGAGTGATAAATATGAGTGGATTATTGAGGATAAGAAAGAAATTATGTATTGTTACTATTATGCAAGAAGCTCAGAATTTCCAGACAAAAGATGTACAAAAGGTTTAAGAGAGAAATTAGACAAAAGAAAAATGCTTGCACAAGAAAAACTGTCAGAAGCTTCAGTGCAAACTTGTGTTCGTTAATACATCAGATTTTTGAAAGACATTATATAAACCAAGAAACATTGGGCCATTTGGAAAAAGAAGCAACTGTGGAAGTGCAAAAATATAAAGAGCAAAATCTAGAGATTTTTGAAAGGTATAAAAAAGAAATATGGACATGGGAAAGAAAGAGATCTGACATGGTGCAATATTTATGCAAAGAAGAAAGCCAAATTAATCAATACAAAAAAGCAGCTCCAAATATATTTGAAGAGAAATACAGGCAAAGGCATCCAGATACGGAAAATTTCACAATAAAAAATAAGATCACAAAGAGGGAACGTAGAACAGAAGATCAGTAAAGCAGAAGCAAAAAAAATAGAAGCTGAAGTTATGGACTACTTGCAAAATGAAGGATTAGGTGTAGAAAGTCTAACAAGGGTTATATCAAAGCATGATGGAACAACAAATTCCCCCAAGTAAGGAGAAATAGGAAGAGAAAGACACATCTGAAGAAGAAATATGGACATGGGAAAGAAAATGAGATTTAATATGATGTAATGTTTATGCAAAGAGGAAGGCAAAACTAATCAATACAAAAAGAACAGCAACAAAGATATTTGAAGAGAAATATAAGCAAAGGCACCTGGATATGGAAAATTTTACAATACAAAAAAACAAACAAAAAAATCAAAAAGGAAAAGTAGAAAAGAGGATTAATAATGGAGAAGTTAAAGAAATAGAACCCGAGGTTATGGATTACCTGTGAAGTGAAGGATTTAGTATAGAAATATAACTGATAATACCACAGCATGATACAGCAATGGATCCCTAAATTAAGGAGAAACAAGTGGAGCAGGAAACATGTGATAAGTTGCCATATGAAGTTACTTTGGAGCCTTCCATAGGAAACCAGTACAAAAGTTCAGTTGAGTTGCACAGCAAACGAAGGAACAGGAAACTGTGGCAACTTTGATACAGTCAATGTTGTGGAGTGATAGGCCAGTGAGATCCCATATGAAAGAGCCACAGATAACACAGGATGAAACTGAAAAGATAATGTGGCACAGGAAGGTGCTGTGAAACTTTCTATAGAATGCCCGCGGGAAATGGAGAACAAAGAATATGCCCTCAGTTTAGAAGAAAATGATCTAAGGGAAGAGTTGCTTGATTTAACAGAGATGGACAGGCATATTAAGATCAATGAAAGAAATAGACTACAGAAAGTCAATAAAACACAGAAAGTAAGAAGTTTGATAAAATAAATGAACACAGCAATTAGGACTGTTCGTAGAAATGTATGTGATATAACAGAAGTAAATTGGATATATTACTATGCAGCTAAATTAATAAAAGATAAAGTCTTACCACAAAAACATGAGGCAGTAAGGGAAAGGAAGGGGAGAAATCAAATGCCGTCATGGAATTATTGAATAGAGAAGCCATAAAGCAATTAAGAGAAGAAGTGTCAATGTTAGAAGAGTATAGAAAAGGGAACAGATCAACAAAAATACTTAGAAAGATAGACATAATAAAAGCAATGCACAGTATCAGAAAAGATCAGGATCTATCATGCACTATCACAAATAACTAAAAATATCAACACAGGCAGGAAAACTTACAATATATGCAGATAAATATAAAGGAAAGGTACAAAATAATTTATTGATGACCCTAAAATAGTTTTATAGAGAATTGGGAAACAAGGCAAAAGGAATTGAAACATCACCAAAAAAAAGAACATATAGAAACATTTTGGTGAAATATCTTTGGAGATCCTGTGGAACATAACAAAGATGCTGAGTGGATAGAAGAAGTAAAAGACAACATAAGTTCAAATGTACAGGATATGAAATAGGATGAAGTAATGGTCAGAGAAATTGAAACAAAATTAAGAAAAACTCCTAACTGGAAAATACCAGGCCCAGATGCAGTACTTAAGGTCTGGCTAAAAGTATTAACATCTTTACATGAAGATTTAGTCATGCGCTAGAACTTTTTATATGCACACCCTGAACAGAAACCAAAATGATTAACAATAAGAAAGACAATACATCTACTTAAGAACAAACCTTCAAGCTATCCTAAAAGCTATAAACCAATCACTTGTCTTACAATGAAGTATAAACTGTACTTTGGAACTAATGCCGACATAAGTTATAGTCATTTACTAGAAAACTCAATCATGGCAATAGAACAAAATGGCAACAAAGAAAGAAATATGGAACAGAATATCATTTGTTGTTAAATAAAGTTATAATGGGGAACTGTAAAAAGGAAAGAATCCAAGTATGGCATGGATAGACTACAAAAAAGAATTTGACAGTACCCCACATTCATGGATAAAAGAATGCTTAAAAATGTATACGATACATCCTACACTGACTGATTACATTACAGCAATCATGAAATAGTGGCAAACCACTTTGCAGTTAAGCCATGATAAAGGACAAATTACTATTCCAGGGATAAAACTTCAAAGGGTGATATTCCAGGGTGACACTTTGTCACCACTGCTCTTTTTTCCTGCCCTTAACCCATTAAGTTATCTACTTAGATTAAGTCATGGCTACAATTTGGCTCTCTCTGAGCATTTATAACTCCATACCTTCTATATGTCTAGAGACCACTAGACCACAAGCTTAATTTAGTCATTACACTGTAGTTTTGGTCATTTAGGGTATATTAAAATGATTCTGGAAATCATGATTGAAGAGCAAGACTGAATTTCTTCCCTTAATCAGGATTTTTGTTTAAGCTATCACTGGATAAAAAGATTGTTTAAAAACTGTAAAATTTACCTCAAAGCATCTAAAACCTTGGCTTAATCTAATTATTTCTATTGCAGTCACTATAGTATAGTCTTGGTCAGTTAGGGTGTGTTAAAAGGATTCTGGGAAAAAAAACAGTTGATGAGAATGACAAATTTCTTCCCTTAATCATGATTTTTGTTCATGACATTATTTGATGAAAAAGTTGTTTGAAACATATAAAATGCACCTCAAAGCATCTAAACCCCCAGCTAAATGCAGTTGTTTCATACATGGTTAACTAGAGCGGTCTGGCCTAGTTAAAATATGTTGAATGAATACAGGAAAAACTGAGGAGTAAGACAAACTGTTGAGAAAAAGGAAGCAAAAAGTAATCTGGACGGTGTATGTAGCCTAGTATGGGGGTACTGGATGCTGTGAGTTTGTGGGGGAACGTGCCATGGAGCCATTTCACCTAGGGAACCAGTTGACCCAATGCCGGTCCTGATACTAGGGATAATAGAAGAACAACTCATCATGTACAATTTCGGGTGGAGGGGTGGGGCTTAAACCCAGGGCAGTAAATAAAATGCAGAAATTCTAATTTACTTAGTTGCTTCACAACTCATTAAGACAGTTTTGTTTTATGCTGAACACGTATAAGTTTATTTATATTGTACTTGTCCCCAAGTTATTTGTAGTTGTATTGTGCTTTATGCATTTATTTATTTTTATTTTCATACAATTGTCTTTATTGCAAAGAGATGTGCTATAAACACCTAAATAAACTTCAACACAGATATGTTCAAAGTGTCACAAGTCACACATTCATAGTCATTTAATCTTTTATACACTCACACAAACACACATATGCTCACAGTCACTCTCACACACACACACACACACACACACACACACACACACACACACACACACACACACACACACACACACATGCACACATATGTGAGCATGTGTGAGCTTCATAAATATTCTATTGCTGTGGCTGCACTATATTAGTGTAGCACAATATTCCTCTTCCCCAAGACTGTGAACCTGCAGAAGTAATATAGGTGTGGGTGCTTGTACTCCAGAAGACTATCTGTAGGACAGAAATTCTCAATTTCTCTTTAATTATGTAGTTTATTGAGTTCTACATTATAATGAACACATGTACATGTATAAATGCATTAAGATGACCACACACACACACACACACACACACACACACACACACACACACACACACACACACACACACACACACACACACATACAAAATCACATGCACACACACACACACACACACACACACACACACATATATATATATATATATATATATATATATATATATATATATATATATATATATATATATATATGTATACAGGTATACACACACATATGTTTATAAAGTATTATAACTCTGAGACTACAGATTGTTTGCTAAGGTTGAGAAACCTCAGAGACAGGACATTTCTTTAGCAGATGTGAGGACAGTTTTCAACATAGGAATGCTAGATGAGTACTGTCCCATTAAAACATAGTTCTAGAATAGAAATTCACAGTTCGTTTTATGTCCTCACTCTCTTGTGTATGGAGTTTCAGTAAGTACGTTTTAATATTTACAGTCCTGGCAAATTGATGCCAAGATTGTACACTGTTCCATTTTTGAAATGCTGCAGGGAAGGTTACTTGATATTATGAAATAACCCTGCACTATGCATGCTCTTCACATTCTATGTAGCACGTTTGAGATCTACCTTACTTGTATTATGGTGCACTACATACCACTATTGCTCAAACTATTAACAATTGATTATTAATTCAATAAAAAGTATATTTCCTTTTCTGCAATTACTGTTGATCATCCTAACATAGGTACATTATGAAGTTCTACAGTGGCTGCACATATTATTTTTACTTTAAATTAGGTCAATAAGCATAGCATCTTTGAAAAGAAAGCTTTGACATTTATTTTACTCAGTGCAAAACCAATGGCATTAGATGATAGTCACAAGGAACTAGTATTTAATGTTAAAACTAGATCTGAGAGGAGATATAAAAGTATGCCAGTCATTTCAGATCCTAGTCTCTTTTAAAATAACAAACCATTCATTCACATAAAGGGTGGTGGTTGTTTTACTTAAGATATTGTTCTATGGCTCCAAAAGGAAGATCAGGCATTGATATTAAAGATTATTGAATAAGCTATATTATAATTAAAGTTAAAGGGTGGAACTAAGAGTTTGAAAAAGGATTAAACCTGTTACAACAGCTCTTTAACTGTTGTATCTGTTACATAATTAAATTTCAGCTATGTACATTATGTGTAAAAATAGCTTTGCTTTTAAAACTGATATGTCTCTAAATATGTTCTTTGGTTTTACTTGTTAACATTTGCCTTCCAAGATTACTTGCTGCTTGAAATAAATAAGGCCCGGGATTCATGAAGCTTGGTGCAAGGACGGCATTAGCCTCGCACCAACCGTGTGGTGTAGAGATGGCGCAGCAGCACCACATGCATATTAATGAAGGTGCGCTGCCACAATGGCCACGTGCATAGGAAACGTGCATGAGTGCAGGGGGCATGTCCAAGCGCTGCATGGAGGGGGCATGTCCAAGCTCTGCACGGAGGAGTGAAAATGTCAGCTGCATACACGCAACCTAAAATGCTGACTAGTACAGCCTGCCTCTAATAGTAATCACTCCTGTCAGTGTCCATGGATACTGAAATGTATGCAAAGCATACAAGACAGTTTTGCGAACACCAAAATAAAAAGTAAACACAAAAGCATATAGCTGAATATTGAGTCCCCATCCTTCGAACAAATGACATTTAAAACCCCGTGCCCGTATTCCATTGTAGTGTCGATAGTTATATCAAGTGGAAATGAAAAGCATCGTGTTAGCATGCCGCCAATTGCTAAGCCTAGCCCAATGGTTAGGGTTACCACCTGTCCTACATTGTGAGGGACAGTCCCCCTTTAGGCAGTTGTGTCGATACCGAAACCATTTTAAATGTCAAATGTCTTGCAATTGTAGGACATAATTATGTCCCATATTTTATGTAATAGTCCCATACAATACTTATTTCCCTATGTAAAATGCCTAAATGTTGCAAGAAACAGAATAAGCAAGTAAATGAAACAGAATAAGCAACTAAACTGGTACAACAATAAGCTTACATTTAGGAATAAAACTAAAGTACTATCCTTTGTACTGACCGTGGGTATGTGTTGGCCTGTAAAATCTGATGTGTGTCCCAAAAATGTCCCATCTTGGTCATATGAAAAGGTGGCAACCCTACCAATGGTCAGAGCATTCACCCAATTTCTGCCCATTCACGGTCCAAGTCGTCCTTGTCAGGACGGCCCAAAGATGAACGGC
The DNA here is from genome assembly GCF_019279795.1 of Protopterus annectens. Lineage (NCBI taxonomy): Eukaryota > Metazoa > Chordata > Ceratodontiformes > Protopteridae > Protopterus > Protopterus annectens. The sequence continues at coordinate 1,323,708,364 of NC_056735.1, forward strand.
TATTACCCATGTCTACCTACTATGTAAAGATAAGTATTTGTGTGTACCTATGTGCGTGAAGTACAGAATGTGGAAGATCAGAAATGCTAGGGTAGTCCTCACAACCATTTTGGTACCAGAGATATATAGTGTATGCAATGTGTTCTGTTGACTGTGCCATGGGCCATCAACCAGAGAAAGGATGGATGGTGTCTGTGGAATATGGAGGTGTGGGGGGGGGGTGGTGACAGGTAATGTAATAATTTGCCAAGGGGAGACTGGGTTGGATGCACAATAGGTGAACTGGAGGTGTACGAGGGAGCAATGGGTGAATCAGAAAGATAACCAAAGAACAAATATTCACATCTGCAATACAACCTGACAGGCCATACTGTAGAACACAATCCCACAAACATATGAACATTAAAATGTGCAATTCACATGTACAGAAATGTTACTGGCACATACCCACATAATAGTCTGGCCTGAACTGAGCCATCCAACCTCAACACACCTGGATACATAATTGAATACCCATCATCCCCTCCACAGCACACCACCCCCCCCTTCCTGAATGTCCACCAAAACCGCCCATACTTGGGCTGCTAGTTAGGCGCAGCCATATCTGCACATAGTGACCCCTACTCATATCTAGTAGGCAGTCTCACCCTAGGCAGTCTCAGGATTGCAAACTATGTATCCCTTGCATGTATAACCCTACCTTAGTTTCGTAAAGCCAAAGGAATCGAGGTCATTGGTCCCCACAATTTTTGGATATCCCTCATGGGATAAGTATCTGTTCTAAACATTAGACTTGATGTCACGACACAATGTCCAGTCCTGTAGACATCTGGACACAAGTTGTATGAGCAGTAGTTGTCCACAAGACTGCTCAGCCTCCAGCCAGTCCTGCAGAACCTACGACCTGGGATTAAACACCTGACCATGATGCACATCTCCCCATGTGCATTATTGGGAATATATACCTTACACATTCGTATAGTGGCAGTCGGATATAGGGTGATTAAGGCCCTTTAAAGCAGACGTAAGTAGGGTTGCCACCTGTCCCACTTTGCGAGGGACAGTCCCTTTTTGGGCTGTTGTGTCCTGACCAAAAATAATACAATAGCCAATGTCATGTGATTGTAGGAAATACTTATGTCCCATATTTCATGTAACAGTTGCATAAAACAGTTAATTTTGTATGTAAAATTCTTAAATGTTACAAGAAACACAATAAGCAACCAAACTGCTACAAGAATAAGCTTTCATTTAGGCAAATAAGTAAAGTTCTAACCTTTGCACTAACCATGGGTATGTGCCGGAATGTAAAATTTGATGTGTGTCACGAAAATGCCCCACTTTGGCCATCTGAAAAGGTAGCTACCCTAGATGTAAGCGGGTATGCAAGTGTGTATGCGTGACGGTAAGTGGCAGTGATTCAACGGTATGGGAAATGTAAATAAGCATGTTGGTGTATATGCATGTGTATGTACAGACCGAGATAGATAGATAGATAGATATATATATATATATATATATATATATATATATATATATATATATATATATATATATATATATGGATCTACCTGACTACATCGACATTTCACAACACCAACAACTACTTCACCGACACCACATAATCAACAGTTCACAAACACGACACCTCATACACTCGACACATCATAACAACAAACAAAACAAATCCCCTGTCCAAAACCCACACACACAACACAAGCACACCAAAATTCTTACAAACCAAAACTAACCCTTACATACACAACTATCTACAACCCTAACCGAAACCCTAACCCTAAGGTCCGTCACTATCGCACACTCACCTAACCCGCCCTAACCTAACTCACTTAACCCGCCCCTAACCCAAAAAATATCACTACTGCACCCTTACCTAACCCGCGCCCTAACCCTAACTCACTTATCCCACCCCTATCCGTACAGACCGTCAACATCACACACTTACCTTACTCGCACCCTTACCTAGCCCGCGCCCTAACCCTAACTCACTTATCCCACCCCTATCCCTACAGACTGTCAACATCGCACACTTACCTTACTCGCACCCTAACGGCCGTCACTACCGCATACTTACACATCCTTTCCCATTCGCAGTGTTCTCAGCGTCGGTGTTTCCCTCCGTCAGTCTTCTGACTTGTCGATCTTCTGAGTCGTTGTCGGTGTTATGCACTGTCGATGTAGTCAGGTAGAGCCATATATATATATATATATATATATATATATATATATATATAAATATGTATATATGAAGAATGAACATAGTCACAATATAGCAGTCATAACGAATGTGAAGGGAAACAGCAGCAGAACCCCCTGTAATATTTAGTGCTGTTATATATCAGGACGGCCAGAGGTGAGCACACCTCTGAATCCCCAACCACAGGTAGTACTCTAAAAGTGGAACTAACGATGTTCCCGTGCTAAGTCTGACTTTCAACTAGGTACAGGGCAGTCCTGGTCCCCAGTCGGACAAGCCTAAACTTGGATGACCACATGAACACCCTACAATCAAATACACATATGTGCCAGGACTATAGGATTTGGAGGTCTGAATATACTTTGAGTGAGTCAACATTTGGCAAGGGTCTAGAGCAGTAGGGAATGGCACATGTGTAGTAGTGTGGTTTTCCCAACAGGAAAATGGATGCCTGCTGTGTTAGTGAAGTGTGGAGTCGCGTGTTCAGGTAACTATGAACCATGGGTATACATATAAATGAAGCAGAACACTAATAGTGTAGCAGTTAGAGCATCCGACTATTGGCAGACATTGCCGGTTCGACTGCAGCACACACCATTTATGACATGTAATCCATATACGAGCATATCTTGCTAATTTTATGCTGTATAATGATATAATACCAATTAAATGTGAACTGGGGTGACGTATCACAATAAGAATGTAGATGGATTTTGCATGACGTGAATCGGCGGTTAAACAGAAAAATGCAGCTGAAAAGTGTTGTTCTAACCTTTTGTCCAACGGCCCTTGTTCCACCCAGCAACACAATATACCGCATCGGCCAGGCCCGACACCAGGACCCTACACATCACAATTAATGAAATTTACCACTAAGCCATGGCAGTTATACCTAACGTCGATGGTATCACAAACATAGCAGACAGCACAGTCATTCAACAGTATGATCAAAGTAATTAAATCATATAGATGTGTATGCATGCGTACGTACACAAATACATATACATATATATATATATATATATATATATATATATATATATATATATATATATATATATATATATATACATATAGGGTAACCACCTGTCCCACTTTGCGAGGGACAGTCCCTCTTTGGCCAGTTGTGTCCTGTACACTTAGTGTCAAATGGCAGATGTCCTGAGATTTAATGACAGAAATATGTCCTATATCTATGTAATAGTAGCATAAAACAGTTATTCTGTATCTGAAACACCTAAATGTCATAGGAAACTGAATAAGCAACTAAAATGCTACAAGAATAAGCTGTCAATTAGGCATAAAAGTGAGGTCCTGTCCTTTGTACTGGCTGTGGGTATGTGTCAGCCAGCAAAATATTGACGTTTGTAACAAATAAGTCCCACTTTGGCCATTTGAAAGGGTGGCAAC
>NC_056735.1:1323716988-1323759488 GCF_019279795.1 Protopterus annectens
TGTTGCCCTGCAAAGTCTGACGTCTCTACATACAGATCCTATAGGGTTGCCACCTTTCCAAATGGCCAAAATGGGACATGTTCTGTAGAAGTGTCAGACTTTCCAGGACAAAACATACCTACAGCTGTGCATAGTACAGAATTATACTTATTTGCACAAATAAAAGCTTAATCTAGTAACATTTGAATTGCTTATGTGACTTCACATAACATATAGATATTTCATATACAAAATAACTGTTTTATGCAACTATTAAAGAAACGTAGAATATAATATTGTCCTGTAATCAGGACATTTGCTATGTCTGGATTATTTTCGCAGGACACAACTGTCTAAAGAGGGACTGTCCCTCACAAAGTGGGACAGGTGATAACCCTAAAGTCCCACCTTGGCAAATTGAAAAGGTGGCAAACCTATAATAGGTATGCAGTAGCATGACTGGGCTGACGGATGTGGCTCCCACAACCCAACTACTTGTCTGTATTGAAGAGTCTCGGTTCCCATGTATCAGCCAGATGGGAGCAGATTGTATGAGGAACACACAAATAATATGATTAATTCACTGTACAGGCCGCTGATTCCGTACAGTCAAACGCCATGCCGTCGCCTAATGGGCAGCCATTGCTGATACTGTAGTCATGTAGTCTGATGTAATAGGCATCACAAGGTGGGAGCAGATTGTATGAGGAACACACAATTAATATGATTAATTCACTGGACAGGCTGCTGATTCCGTACAGTTGAAAGCCATGCCATCGCCTAATGGGCAATCATTCCCGATACTGTAGTCATGTAGTTTGATGTAATAGGCATCGCAAGGTAATATTGTGATCCTCGCTCCCACCCAGGGTTGTGATTGACAGATACAAGCACCAATGTCGGTGCATTTGCAAGTGCGGGAGTGAGCGGGTGTAAACATGTTTGGCTACCAGTATGCGAGTATTGCACTGGTAAATCAATGTAGAGGCTAACCAACTGTAAGAAGCTGTAACCAGAGGTCAGCAGTGCTTAACACTGTGCAAACCCACACACACCCGCTCCCAACTGCTTTAATATGCCTTACTCCCTCCATATCCAATGGGCTTGTCCTGCCCTGCAACCAAATAAACATCCTTTGCAAGGGTCAGAACCAGGACTCTGCGCACACAGCTAATGTGTATTACCAATACGCCATGGCAGATATATAGACAACGGACATTACCACAAACATATCATACAGCGCAGTCATTCAACAATATAGGAATGTATCCCATCATGTAGATGTAAATGTGAGTGTTTATGTCCAGCATATAGGTACATACATCTATAGAGATATATCATGAACATGCCATGTGGCAACAAAGCATTACAAATGAATGAAACGGGAAACACCAACGACGCCTGTATTATGTAGTGGTGTTGCTCTATGTGATCTCAAGTCTCCCTCAGACAGACATGTGTCAGTCATACATGCAAATAGTTGAACAGTGGCCGTATACATCACTCTGTGCATGTAATGTACATTAACACAACAGTACCTGTTCAATCATTATGTGTGAACAGTACTCTTGCAAGGTGCTGTGTGCAACATCATCATCATGATAAAGGTAAATGGGGTAACCATAGAGGGACCGGTCATGTTGTGTGTGTACAATGGGGTTGTCCTCATCATGTGTACCTGGACCATGTAGGAGTGATGTGCATACCAGGATCGTGCGCCTGAGGGACAGGGGTGAAGATAACAGGAGTATGTTGTGATGCATATTACAAGGGTTTCATGTGTTCAGTGGGTATGTGTGTGTAATGGGCAGCTATGTATAGGGCAGATGTTGTCCTAGGAGCTGATTGGCCTTATGTTTCAGTAGGTGAGGGTCAGATGTTGGGGAAGGAGTGTAGGTATGGCCGTGGAGAATAGGTAGGATCACAGAAAAGACAGCATACACGGTTGGTATATGACACATGTGTGGGGGATACACCCCGGATGGGGATGGGCATTCACAAGCCCATGGGAACAATGGAACAGAGGTCCCCAGCCATGGGCAACTGCCACTGCACCTACACAGCTGCGAAGGAGGCAGTGCTGGGGGCTGTCCAGGAGGGGCAGCATCAACCTGTAAATGTGACACTCCAACCTTGAGCTGGCGTATCTGGCTTCGGAACCCCTTAGTGAGCCACCAACGCAACACATCTGGGACTGCACGACAGCAGACATGTACCTGTCTGGTCTCAATCCCAAGGGGGACATGCTCCATCCTTAGTGGTGGTACCACCAGAAGGTGGTGCAGAGCCAAAAGAGGTTGATGTCTATGGCTGGGCCCCAGATGTGCTACTGCCCAGTGCCATGGTCAGCTGAAGTGGGACAGGAGGTTCTGCTGGGACCTCCCAACCTATTCAGCGTATGGTGTTGCATTTTAAACCCACATATGGCTTAGTGATAGACAACAGCATGCAGGATTACCTACGACAGTATGCATAGATATCACCAGCAACCCAACACAACAGATGATATACATTTGCAGAGGGAGCACAACACATGCATATATACTGCATGCCACCTGTACAATGTGTAGTAGACGTGTGACCACAGCTATGAACAGTTACCATTATTGGCTTGTCACTGGGTACTCCAGACAGTGTCTGTCATACCACTTTCTCATGTGACACATGTCCAGTCAGGGATGCGATGGCAATAACACATCCCTATCATCATGTACTGTCTGCAATTCTCACACCATGCTTCTGCTGTGCGCAGATGTGTGTTCAGTGTGTAATACAGGAAACAAATGGTTGCACACACTGACCAGTTCATAGATGGCCCTACAGATGGGGGTCCCTCATGAACAGAGTACTGTCATGTCTGTATTATAACATGCAGAATAGCCATTACCACACACATGTTAAATAGGCAGTAGTCTCAATGCAGCATAGCTACACTTACATGCTGTAGTCATGTGTCCTGTCTTTAGGCTATTTCCCACTGTGGAAAATGATTGAGGTACATCCAGATATTATCTATGATTCCGTGTCAGAACACCACATCCAGGTACCACTCACAGCAACTGTCATGGCCAAATAACAACATGTTTTCCCTAGATAGTGTACTGTGTTTATCATGCAGATGGCTATGGGAACACCATCACAGCTGTACCACATGCAATCAGCTAGAGGAGGAATGCAATAGGTGCAGAGGCCATCACCTGACAATGTCCATCACTTACAGTAGCCATGCTGCTGCTGTGCAGGTGTACTCCTTCACATCCACCAGAGAGTGTCTGGGACAGGCAAAGTACACCAGGGAAGGGCTTGGAGACTTAACCATAAGCATTATCTGCCACACGCCGAACAGTACAGGGGTCAAATCCCTGCCTGACTACTCATTACTATTACATGTGCATGACGTTACTACATGTGCCACAAAGCTGACATGTTGCTGTGCTGTAAGAACATATATGTGTGTAGGTGAGTGACATCTGCAACAGAGAAATAGTAGACATACATTAGGTGTGGCACACATGGCTGTCCACGTGAATGGATGCCATTGTCACCACAACCACACTCTGTAATGGACACGCATTGACACCTTTGTCAGGGCCACAAATACACAACCTAACTACTTAGTTTGCCATACTGCAGTAATGCACAGGACCACATGCACCACAGGGGATATCAGGAGGTTCTATGGGCTAGAGCATATGAAAGTGCTTGACATCTGTTGGTATGCCAACGAGGGTTATATTGGGAGTGACTGTGGTTAGGAGCACAGCAACATGTCAGCTTTGTGGCCATCACCTGACCATGTCCATCACTTACAGTAGACATGCTGCTGCTGTGCAGGTGTACTCCTTCACATCCACCAGAGAGTGTCTGGGTGGGACAGGCAAAGTACACCAGGGAAGGGCTTGGAGACTTAACCATAAGCATTATCTGCCACACGCCGAACAGTACAGGGGTCAAATCCCTGCCTGACTACTCATTACTATTACATGTGCATGACGTTACTACATGTGCCACAAAGCTGACATGTTGCTGTGCTGTAAGAACATATATGTGTGTAGGTGAGTGACATCTGCAACAGAGAAATAGTAGACATACATTAGGTGTGGCACACATGGCTGTCCACGCGAATGGATGCCATTGTCACCACAACCACACTCTGTAATGGACACGCATTGACACCTTTGTCAGGGCCACAAATACACAACCTAACTACTTAGTTTGCCATACTGCTGTAATGCACAGGACCACATGCACCACAGGGGATATCAGGAGGTTCAATGGGCTAGAGCATGTGAAAGTGCTTGACATCTGTTGGTATGCCAACGAGGGTTATATTGGGAGTGACTGTGGTTAGGAGCATCAAAACCCACATGCAGACACAGGGTGCCAGTACTGGCATGCAGGTAAGCATTGCTTCATGGGTGTGTAGTAGTTGGCTGTGCAAAATGGCTGTACAAGGCTGGGTGCGGGGTAATCCTTGACATCGCGTCACCTGACAATGGTGTGCAGTGCAGGGGTGTAGTGTCTGCAATGTCCCACACAGATGGGTACTGCATTATCTGGCCTGACATCCTGGTTACCAATGTGTATGGCCATAGCTATGCAATGCATGCCATGTCTGTGTTTGATAGTCCTTCACGTGGACATTGCCTGGGATGTGCATGTCCCACAATACTGTACAGTGACATGTACAGGTGTACCTGGTTTGGCAGACACATGTTGTGTACACAGCCTGTTATCCCCCGATATGCCAGTACTGGCCTGGTGTGGCGAAACCTAAATATAGTGAGCAGGTTGACCATGCACCTGCATGGATAGTATCATACAGGTATTCTGTGGTGTCAGTGGCATGGGTCCATACAGGGCACATGTGTACAGCATTGTCTGGCCTCTGTGGATCACATTTGATGGCACCACATATGTTGCAGGCATTCAGTGTGGAACATAGTGAAGGCACAATGTCCGCAGATATGTGTCTATTGTACTGCTGTACAGGGTGCCATGTCCTCTGCAGGCCACTGCATTCACACCATGCCTACTATCTGTCATCAATATGTATGGTACTAGCAACATAGTGGGATATCCTAGGCAAGTTTGTTTGTGCATGGCACATGGGTGCGGGGCATATACTGGGTACTAGTAGGGCTGCATACTTTGTTCACCAGGCCTTTTGCCAGATGTATGGGTATGGCTTGCCAACACAGTCCCATGGCTGACTGACAGCTGTACTCATTGTGAGGTGGCCAATGTGTCATAAGATGGACACCATATAGGAAAACTACAAAATCTGCTCCCAAACATGTCCAATGGTTAGACAATCTCGGCCACCTCTACACAGGCTCTGACAGACAAACACACACTTGCCATGTCCTGTATACAAACCCCTACCGTATCACACTGCAGCAATACACATTTAGGGCACGGTCTACGGCGAATACTGGGTTGCGGCATGCCTACAGGTGTATACCTAGGTAGATGACAACAGTAGGAATGACAAAGTTGGTCATGTGATTTGTACAGAGAGTGCATACTCTACAAAGCACTGTACTTGTCTCAAGCAGGGACACACACACACACACACACACACACACACACACACACACACACACACACACACACACACACACACACACACACGACAAGTCTGGGATTAGAACACTGACCTAACTACTTTATTACACTACAGCATTACGCAGTTACAGAATGCTCTACCGAGATTACTGGGACACAGCACTCCCAGAGGTGCATTTGTAGGTGGGTGTCATCATCAGCCCTGCCAAAGGTGGGTATACGAATTGTATGGAGTGTGAGCAGATTAAAAGCAATTTACAGTCCTCAGGCAAATGGGGACAAACATACACACACACACACACACACACACACACACACACACACACACACACACACGCCAGTGGTGAGAAAGGAACACCTGCCTATTTATAGATCACTATTACGATACTACATACTGATGAGTCACGTCACACAGACTACACATTTCAAGGCTGTCATTATGACCTTCTAGGGATGTGGATATCAACAGGGATGCTGGCAGTTAAGATGTACATACCTGTGAACCTGTGTGTTTAAAGTAGGAATCCATCCTGACCTGGAGTATGCCCATCTGTGGAATGGACAACTACTACCACTATACAGGGTTACAATGGCCATGCCCATACACAGAGGCACATAATGACACAAGGTGTCACTGGGCATGCTCACACAGTAGCACAGGGCTGTTCGGAATGCACTATGTGTCCATCTACACAAGGTTATACTGGACATGCTCATACACTTAGTAGCACAGGGCTGTCTGGGATGCACTCTGATTCTAAGCAGGGAAGGCCACAGTGGCCATTCTGTTACAGGTAGACATAAAGAGCACATTGTAATGGGCTGTGGTGTTAGCAGTTGTCATTGTTAGCAGGAACGCTGCTCTACATATATTTGACACCGGTCTTTTACACGTCTGCTGTTATCCATCACCTTAGATGTACCATCCTATACCAAGCACAATATCTCCACTCACAGTGATGTCTTGCTAGGAGTGGAAACTGCTTGACCAACACAATGAGCCTTGCTAGAGGTGGCAACTGCTTGAACAACACATTGAGCCAATGCCCTGCTGTAAGTATGAGGTTGTCCAGTGTTTGTCATTCTGGGATGACATGACTGACAGTAGACAGGCCTTTGACACATATCACATGCATCCATGATTCAAGGGAGTGGGGATACTACCCAAGTCACATCTGCCCATACAGTGCCATTCCAAGGCAAATGTTTTAAATACAGGATAACACCCTGACACTTAGAGGACAACTGCATTGTATGCTTATGCTAATCAGTGCTAGATGTGTAGGGTCTATAATCTCAGCTGCTCACTGTAGATCCAACAATGGGGAATACTGACATCTGTGCAGTAAGGAACAGCTGGCTGATGGCTCTGTAGTGCACAATAGCACTACCGCCATGTACCTCAGAACCAGACATGTAGGCCATAACACAGGTACGGACCGCTCCAGGTGGTGGTGACCCCACATACATAGAGGACACTCGCATGTACTGACCAGTACCCTCACGAAAGGCATCACATATGAGTCATGTGCAGGACACAGTGTCACATGCTGCATTCTAGGATATAAACCTAAGACACCACCATGCCCTCGGACCACCAACACGCTTCCATACATGTTGTAGGACTTATAAGGCTACACCACCATGTGACCCTTGACCAGTGGACTATACCAAGCTCTACATCAACTGTAGAGAGTACCCATGTACTGACACAGTTGCATCATGTGTTATGCAATGCAATGATACCACTGTCTGTAATCAGGTCAGCTGTACACATACCAGGGGCCCTCGGTAATTTACAGCATTAGCAGATGACTTTTGCTGTACACCAGTACACACCCTTATGTATGGATATGACATACATGTACCTGCCCTGGGTATGTACATGCCCCCCCCCCACACAAACACACCATACATGTAAATAGCATAGCTTGTTGTCCTTTGTGCAAACAGGTGGCTACAGCCATTACACACATGCACATGGAATGTAGGTCCATGGCTGCTGAATGCTAACAGTACATAAGGTGTGATATCAATGTTGACAGAGGTAACATTCCCTCTGTACCGGCCACCCATTACACCTATCATATCATACAACAGTCCATGTGTCATGTATGTCATTACACATGTCCACCAATTGCAATGCCTACAAACATGCCCAAATGACAGGATTATAGGACCTACACACATGTACATGTAGTGGTGTGCATTCAGATAACATGCGTGTGCAGTTGCTGATGTATGCAGGTGACATGTATCCTAGTACATCATGCAGTTGCAATGCAGCCTCAATATTGCCAACTGTATAAGGTGATATGCTGAATGTATGGAAAGATGTACCTCAGGTATGGACAGATGTGTGGAAATAACTAAGTGGTGTGACATCTTTGCAGATGGATGTTTGCTGAAGACAGCTCACAGGTGTGTCACAAGCAGTCCGACAATAATCTGTGTAACCGGTAAGCAATGGTTTCATTAATTGAAGGACATAACACACAACTTAGACAGCGGTCAGGGTGACAGCAAAGGTAAATCACTTGACACCTGTTAACAGTTAAGACATCCCGTGTGCATATATCAGCACTGTTGCCAAAGGAAGTGTGCAATACTGCTGTAAGGCTGTCATACATATCATGAGCTAGGCAGGTCTTTGATTCACAGTACTGGCATGTGTGGTTGCGTGTGTGTCCATATATGTCATGTATGGTGGGGAATACATCTCAATTGTTACTCACTCTCCTGTACACTAGTGTACACATCTGTACAGACTGCAATGTAGAAAGCAGGACATAGGCAGGGGCATGTATCTCACACATGTGAGGTATCTGCATGCGTGTGACATAGGTGTATTCAATACTGAATGCCACAGTGTGTGTATGTGTATGTATGGCTGTCTGGCCCCTGGAGTGAGGATGTATGTTACCATACTGAACTGATAAGACCCCTCCCCCCATCCAGGCGATGCAATCTACTATCCATGTTGATGTCCCCGATCTTAGGCCATACTGACTACCTGTACATGTGCATTCTCCATGGTGCATCATGTAGGTACTCAGTACTATAATGATGATTTGCACATAGGCAGGGGTTCTCACCTCACCAGTAGCAACTGTGTGCGAGTGTGTGTTGCTGTGTCAGTGAATCCGTGAGTGTATGGGTGTTTTACTGTGTCACTGAATACATGTGTGTCAATACCTGAGTGTGTGGGTGCAGTTGTGTTTGGTCATCCTGTCATGGGAATGTGTATTACTGCTTCCCAATGAGGCATCACACTTCCCACTGACCTCTACCCTTGTAATCAGCTAGACTGCTCTCTTACCTCACCACTCCATGTAACTGTACCTGTGATGTCACCCTTTATGGATGTCCCATCTGTAGCCACAGTAGCTTAATACACAGCTATCATGCTCTTGGATCAGTAGACATGTTTGGAGCGTGGGACAGTCTCACTGTTATGAGGCAGCTACATGGTGCATGATGGCATATTCATACAAACCTGTGAGTAGTCCACATTGACATATGGGACACTAACTGCAAACACTGACTACCACCGGCACGTGCAATTAGACCTGAAGGAGGACAGCAGAACATCATGACCAACATGCAGTTACTGTTGTTACACAAGATACATACTGTTAACAGTACAAAATGCATTGTACACCTGTAGTACATGGTATGTCTGCTGCCTGTCAGCAGTACTCAACAATTGTAAACTACACTTATCTTCCTAGTCTGTTCACCCTGTGCATCAGACCATATGAGCATGTCCCTGCACCGATGGTGTGGATGTCAAGGATGTGGCACAGGCATCATCATCATATGCACAGGGTGATAATGTTTGCCAGAGGCCTAGGCTGCACCATTGGATGACATCATGTGTGTGGGTTAGGGCCTTTGATCTAATTGGGCATGTGTAGATGTTATGCATGTGTGTGTTGCGGTGCCCTACGTATGTTTCCAGTGTGTGTGTGTGTGTGTGTGTGTGTGTGTGTGTGTGTGTGTGTGTGTGTGTGTGTGTGTGTTTGTATGTATGCACACAGCTCTGGCATGTGTCTGGCCTACACAGGGGTATTATTGACAGTTGCAGATGTACGGGCCAGGAATTACAGTTCAAGGTGTCCGGCCACAGACATGTGACCTGTGCCTTCCAGGGGTTGCATGGGCACTACCAGGCAGAGGTGCAGATTGGGTACTGTCTGATGTCACTTGTCCACTGGAACAGTGTCCCTGTTGGGACCATCCCAGGCCACATGCAGGGGGCCTGCTGTGTTGTGATGTGGACAGCACAGCACCAGATGCACTGCTGCTGCTACTAACACTATGGGAGCGGACATGTGAGATAGCTCATACATGTAGATCTGAAACAGGTGATGTAGCAGGCCTACATCCACATGCACGATGCCTCACTCCTACCAGATGTTCCAACACAGACAGCTCATGCTCGCGGATTGTTATGCCATGGTCAAGGACTCCAACCATGTCACCCAACCGTCTATCCAAAGCTTCAGCAATCTGCTGTTGAGCATTTACCATTGCCTGGATGTTGTTGTTTAAAGAACAGACAGCAGCCCTCTGAAGCCTCTGATCTTCTTTGTTGTGCCATTCAGCATGTGCTTGTGCCTCCTTTACAGCCTGAAACGTGCATCTGGTGACACCAGCTGCTGCGCTCTGTCTTGCAGGAGCATGTTGGCCAGAGGTCCTCCTATGAGCAGCACTGGCAACATGCCTGTGTGGGGCACCACCAGTCAGTTGGCTGACACCATGGTGTGCAGGCACACATTCCATAGCTCCCACACTTTCCTGTTCCAAGCTATCACATGCCAACTGTCCTTCCTCTATGGCCACTGGTGATGGGGTATGTGCAGGCATGGGATCTGTGTGCGGGGATGAGGGGGATATAGCTGGAATGGCAACCAATGGCACAGCTTCAGCCCCTGACAACTCTGCATGTGCCTCAATCATACATTCGTCATCACTGCTAAAGTCTGTGGGGACACTAACATCAGATGTACCGCAGGATGGCAACACACCTACATCACCTGTGAGGGCAGACAAGAACTGTACATTACAATCTATACAATAGACACACACACACACACACACACACACACACACACACACACACACACACACACAGGCACACATGTGATATGACAGAAGACATTCAACATGCATGTGATACAGCAGACGGCATGCAGCGCAGACAGTAATAGTGGTAGTTATCATACATCCTTGGGTTGCACACAACAGCATGCATGTGTCATAGCAGATGGCATGCAAATTACACAATCATAGTAGTAGTTATCATACATCCCTCTGTTTCACCATGTAGACCAGCACAGGTTAACAGTACACCTGCCTGATGTGTGGCATATGACCTTGACAATCACATGTATCATGACATGCGTTCTGCTGATGTGCGCAATGACATGCATACATGTTTAACACAATGGTGTCCTGTCAAATATACAGTGGGGTAATGGTGTCCCAATGCAGTGTTGTGTGTCCGCCTTACAGATAAAATGCACATTTAGCTGATGTGCATGGCTATTGCAGAGAATCATGAGGTGTCTCTATTGCTATACAGTGTGAGATACAGACACAGTTCAGAGCCATGACTGTGTTCAGATGCAATACATATATACTGTGGAATGTGACCCATGTCACTGAGGTGTATACACACTAAACCATGATGTGGAATGAGTGACACAGGTCACTGAAGGGTATACGGATGACACCCCTGCACATCTGCAACCATATTGCTGCTGCCTGGCAACTATGGCCAGACATGGTGAACACGTTGGTACACCATATCTCACATGACATCTGTGTACCACACACACACACACACACACACACACACACACACACACACACACACACACACACACACACACACACACACGAGGAGCAAGTATGACATTGATGTCTGACACCAGCAAGGGGAATGTACTGTATCTGTGGGCTGATGTGGACACTGTACAGGTGACTGCTGTCATGTTGTGACACCCTCAAGATGTTCAACACATCTTATGTGGTGGATTGATGTCACGCCTACACAAGATGTGCACAGGCCTGTAGGATGTCTAGTGTTCCACATCTACAATATAACCATTACACAAAGGCCATAGTTGGACCATGTGTAGCCATTGTATGACAGGGTGTACACACAAGCACATCACGTCTACTGTGTGTGTTGCTTCATGTCTCTGGCCATCCTCCATGGCCATGTGTGTACATGTGTTGGCCAAATTATTGTGACAGGCATCTATTTCACATGTCTGTGTTGTCCCATATGACATGCACTCATAGATGTCATATGGTCCACTGATGACAGGGTTATGCAGACAAAGGGTGGTATGTGGGATATGTTTGCAGGTTAGATAGGCAGTGCTGCAGCCAGGCCACTAGATGTCATGGACATGTCAAGATAGCACATTACATTGTGTGACATTCATAGCAGGGTTATGATCCACACCAGTGAATCCTGTGGGCTGGCCATACTCCTGCCCACTGTTTTGTACTGTTTGTATTCCCCATGTGTGTATTTCTGATTTGTAGTACATGTCCCTACAGTGAACAGCACCTCCACCATTGTATGCACAGCTGTCCACACTTCTGGCAATGACAGTTTGTGATGATTCATGTCGGTGAGGTGATTCACATAGTTTGCAAGTGTTGCACATGGGTAGGCATTGTGATGCATTGCAGGTCCGAACTGAATAGTGTGACAGGACCATACATTATCTGTACATGTTGTAAATGGCCACATGGCAGATAGATCTGTGCATTACGATGCCTGATAAATAATAACAGTCTCACCTGCAATGGGCTGCTGTCACAGTGGAATGCCAGAGGTACCAAAATAGGAGTAACACAGCAGTATGAGCATTATCCATGCCTGTATGATGGCTACAGGGTGCAATGTGCATGTTAACACATAGACCAGTACATTAGGCTATACTATGGTGTATGCACATGTGTGCATACACAGAGTAGTATACTATAGTATGCGGCATGTGTGTATACCTGCCTTGCATATGATGTTACATTACATATTGTACAGTGACACATGCAACTATATGGAATATAGTTGTTATAGGTGCAGTACTGACTTACCAGGCAACTCCAGGCTCAGTGGTTGAGAGACACCCACCTCCACAATATCAGCTAAGGCTTGTAGATGTGGTTCTGCAGGTGTCCTCAGGTTGGCAAGTAGCTCCTCGGTACATGTGAGTGGGGGCTGGGTTGGTGGTCCACCACCTGTTGCACTTTGTTCCCTGGTGATTGTATTTGCATGCTGTTTCACCCATCTAATGAGGTCTGTACAGGGTCTGCTCACCTGCTGGTATGTGCGTTTGTGGCCACCCACATCATTAACCCTCCTGCGATGTTTCATCTGCAGGGCATTTCGCTGCTGTGCATCCTGTGGCACATGGCTGAACAGGATATCATGATTGTCAAGAAGGTATGGCATGAGGGCCTCATCCTCCAAGTGGGTAAAAGGGGGTAGCCTTGCACGCGGCATACCTGGAATACATAATGATGGAGACAGGTCACAGTAACTCACAGAGACATACAGAGCTACAACTGAACATACATGTGTATCCCATTTATTACGATTAAATAGTTGTATTTGCAAATCTACATGACACTGACTTGTTTGTGTCACACACATGAGACACTCAATGGTGAGTGGATATTATCACCATATATGTGTGTGTGTCACCTAATTACATTGCTCATACTCCATGTGGATGCTGTCTTGATGTGGGCATGTCTGTTTGCCTGCACTGGTGTTCCTACCTATCAGCACATGTCTGGATGTGTCCACATTAATGCAGTTGACCTTGATGCTCTGTATATATCACATATAAAGACTTACACTGCCTTAACAGACATGACCTATGACCCTGCAGACTTGCTCACATAAGGTTTTACATGTATGTGTTCTGCTATATACATCTACACGGCACTGTACAGCAATTCAACATCCTGTCATGTATCACCTGTGTTTCACATGTGATACACATGGGACACTGGCTAGCCAGATGGTATTTGCAGGGGTGGATATCAACTACAGCATGTACAGTCAAAGTCAAATAGCAGGCTATATGCCATTGGCCATGTATGAATCTAGGATGAAAGGTTACCTGGCTGTAGCTGACAGGTGGGTCTCTGGGGTCAGGTGGAGCAGTGCCACATTACTGATCCACAGGGTTAATGATACATTTACCATGCGGTCATCACACCATGTCTGAGAGGGGAGCGATGTGCAGCTTTGATGGACAGGAATGCATAGTATGGCAGGACTATGTAACGTGTATGGGACAAGGATCTGTCCAGCATGTGGAAGGTGGATGTCCATGAAGTATGTATTTGAGATCAGGATGTGTACGTGTAGCATGTCCAACATCACTGGGTTGGATATGGATTTATTCAGGGTATGCATCATTCTACATAGTAGAGATGGGGAATGGGAAGGCTGGTGTAGGCCATCTGTGCATGGCCAATACCCCTTAAAGGAAATATGTGATCTGATATGGGTCACTTGAATGTTGTGTATGGCTGGACAATGATCTCTATATTCATGGAATGCACCCTGTCATTATTAAGGTTGCCACATATGACTACCTGACAGGTGTGGTGACATAGCTATCACAGGAAAGACAACTGGCCAGCTGCATCCCTTACACACAGTGTCCATTATGTTAACCGCTGCCTAGGTGGTAGTTCATGGGTTCAGGGTTATTAACAAAGGGGTGACAATGCAATATGTAGCTGTCAGATTGTGGCCATATGTAACACACACCACACCTACAAAGCCCCTTCTGTATGTTGCCACAACACTCTTGAGTCGGCTATTGCTCCTAGGTCATAGTCATTCACATACTTCAATAGGCAGATGCCTTCTGTTTGTCTGTGAGGTATGGACTACAATGAGGGGGAATACAATTAATTAACCCTGTCTTACTGTAGCTGGCACTGGTGTGATGAGCATGTATTATTCAGACACCTTCTGTAGTGTTGGTTCTGCCAGCAGTCCCATTGCAAAACATTCCTGTGACATAGGAATGTACATCTAGTATACTGAATGTAGGTGGAACACAGTATGGGTGATGATGTCCTATGACCTGCCAAGGTTATGATATGCAGTGTGAAATCAACCTTACTGTCATCTACATCTGTACTGCTGACATCAAATAATTTGATCAAGGTTCATGGCCTTTTAGACCAGACTCAGCAGGGTAGTAGTGCAGTACTTCCCATTATCAGTGGTGTCTCCCCCTTTGTGGGTTGTGATACCTGTTGGTGAGCATCATTCAATGTGTACACAGCCTGACATAGAGCTATGTTTTACATGATGTGTATGTGGAGAGCAACTTGTTTTGCCATATGTGTATGATACAACCTGTGATGTGGACAGGTCCCATGCAGCCTGAGTGCAGCTTGCACCTGCATAGTTGTGGGTACAGGGGCTCTGTGGTGTACATGGATATATGATTGTGTGCCTTTTGGGGGGGCAGTGTGTTTATGTTATCCAAGACCCTATCTGGATTGCTTATTCATGCTCAGCACTTGTTCAGAGCTAGTAAGCACTACATTAGCTACTAATTACTATAGCACTCAGTCTTCCTCATTACCTAGAGGTAAGCAGGTTTTGTGCATACTTTCCTCACTTGCTTAGAGTAAAATTGCTCTTGTACTCACTTTCCTCACTTATCTAGGGGAAATTAGTTTTATATTCAGGCATGTCCAAGAGTCAGCTGCCAGTGTTCTCTCCTGTTTATCTGATGAATCTGGACATCTTGAGGCAATGTGAACATTGCCTCATGTACACAGACAACCCTCTCTGCCTAACACCCAACACTACAACCTATGACAGATGCACTTATCTAGCCAAACTGGAGGTAAAGCTATCTACAACCAAGCCTGAACCTGACAGTCATGTGGAGAAGCTAAACATTCACACTACACCACACTCATCACATAGTCTCACTGAATCTACCGCACCATTAATTGAAAAAACTACTCATCTACCAAATCATTAGCTCAACACTTCCTGGAATTCATAAACACCAATGCCCTGGATCAACATATCCACACACCCACCAGGGACAACAATATCCTAGACCTAGGCATTATCAACATGAGTGACCGGTGTTCCACACCTGAAGTCAACTCCTCGTTAGTCTGATCTGACCATAAGCTGAACACCGTTGATATCCACATCCCGCTCCCACCCCCCATTAAGGGAACCACAGTATAATATGTCTACAAAGCCAACTTCATGCTTCTTAAGACAGACATGGTGAACGTCATGACACCCATGCAGATGGACAATACTGTTACAACTGCTGAATCCTACACAAATGCACTCTATGAGCACTTACATGAGTGCATGGATTGTGCTATCCCAAACAGAACCAAGACGCTATACTCCTAATTAAGGAAGCCAATCTGGTGGTCCCCTGCCATAAACAAACTGTACAACAGGAGAAAGACACTGTTGCAAAAGAGAGTACAATCCCATGCATGGAGGAGCTCTCTGGTAAGTTTCAGTAAGAAGGTGAGATCCCTTAAAAGATCCTCCAAAGCTAGCTATGAAAACAAAACTGCCACTAATTCCAACAACAACCACAAAGCATTCTATAGCTATGTCAAATATCTCAATGTCAACACCCAGATCCACTTTGAGTTACAGCACAAAGGCATGAGCATTACAGAACCAACTGATATTGCCATCATCCTGGCAGATAGATTCAGTGCTACCTTTCCCCCTCTCAAAACTGCACACTCTAAAGCCAATATCACAGCATCCATGGGACCGGACAACATCCCAGGCTGCGTTTTACACGAACTTCAGAATGTACTGGCTCCCCACCTATGCACCATGTTCAATAATACCCTCGCATCAAGCTTAGTGCCCCCTGAATGGCACACAGCAACAGTTATCCCACTCAAGAAAGGTGGCTCCACAATGGACCACGGGACCTATTGCCCTATAGGCGTGACTAGCCTGGTCTGCAAGGCTATGGAGCACATCATCATGGATCTCAGTCACAGAGACATTGGGTACCTCCAAATCTTTGACCCCTCCCAGTTTGCCTTTGTTAAGGGCAGACCATGCCTCCTAAACCTGGTGGACTTCTTAGAGACAGTTACTAAGGCATTAGATGAGGGTAAGGAGGTCCACACAGCCTACCTAGAGCTCTCAAAGGCTTTCAACACCATTCCTCATTCTGGTATTATCAACATACCCATCCGCCTGAAAATTAACCCCTACGTCATGTGATGGTTTGCAAAGTGGCTCACGGACAGAACCCACACAGTGGGAGTTGCATACCATAGGTCAAGCTGTATACCAGTTACAAGTGGCCTCCCCCAGGGCTCAGTCCTAGGACCCCTCATGTTCGGTATATAATTCTCTGATGTACAGGCAAGCACAGGAGGGCTTTGGCTGAAAAGGTTTGCAGACGACTGCAAACTAGGGGACATAATTGTTTCCCCAGCTGTTACAGACACCCACTGGAAGGGTCGCACTGAGATGGATACCTGGTGTCAATATCATGGCCTCAAGCTGAATGCCAAAAAGTGCATAGTCATCCCCTTTGGATATAACTAATTACCCGCGGACTACCGGTTCTACCTGAGTTAGTCGACACACCAGAACACCGACAAGCGAATCGCGAGCCCCAGAACATCGACAATTCAGAAGAGCGATGCGACGGATGAAAACACTGACGCCGAGGATGCCGACATGGGAAAAGGCTGTGTAAGTATGCGGTAGTGACGGACGTTAGGGTGCGAGTAAGGTAAGTGTGGATATTGACGGTCTGTGGGGATAGAGGTGGGTTAAGTGAGTTAGGGTCAGTGCGTGGGTTAGGTAAGTGTGTGGTAGTGATTGTGTTTGGGTTAGGGGTGGGTTAAGTGAGTTAGGGTTAGGGAGCGGGTCAGGTAAGTGTGCGGTAGTGATTGTGTTTGGGTTAGGGGCGGGTTAAGTGAGTTAGGGTTAGGAGCGGGTCAGGTAAGTGTCGGTAGTGATAGTGTTTGGGTTAGGGGCGGTTTGAGTGAGTTAGGGTTAGGCGCTGGTTAGCTGAGTATGCGATAGTGACGGTCCTTAGGGCTAGGCTTTAGGTTAGGGTTGTAGATAGTTGTGTATGTGAGGTTTAGTGTGGGTTTGTAGGGATTTTAGTGTGCTTGTGTTGTGTGTGTGGTTTTTGGACAGGGAATGTGTTTTGTTTGTTGATTGTTGTGATTGTGGTGTGTGCAGTGTATGAGGTTTCTTGTTTGTGTACCGTCGGTTATTTCGTTGGCGGGCATGTGGGGTTTCGTGTTTTTGCACTGTCGGTTATGTGGTTTCGGTGATTGCGTTGTCGGTGTTTTGGGGATTCGATTATGTCAGGTAGAACCGGACTATCACATAGGTGCTAGTCCCCTACATACAGAAAAGGAAATAAGGGATCTGGGAACCCCAGTAGATAGCAATCTCTCCTTTGATACCCATAATGACAAGGTAGTTAGAATATCCTTCTACGTGGCTCCTCTAATCTCTAATGGGTTTGCATCCAGATCAGAGGAGGCCATTGTGCCTCTTTACTCATGACTTATTAGACCCATTAAAGGATACAACACCCCATTTGGGATGTACCTTACAAGACAACTGCAACAGCTTGGAAGACCACAACAGTACCACACCAAGAGGATTACTGACCTCAAACAGATGACCTATGCAGCCCAACCTAAGAAACTCCAGCTGTACTCGGTTGCATACTGCATACTCACAGGTGATCTCTGCTTGACATACAAGGCCCATGTCCTAGCAGTATTGCTGGATATGCTCCACTTATACAGAGGCCCCTGAAAGCCACATGATCTAGGGATATACACCTAACCGCAACAATGACTAGGATGTGCTGGACGGATAGATTCCTGACCCGGAAACTCCCCATGCTTTGGAACATGATTCTAATGTACATCAGGCAAGGCCTCTCACTAGCACTCTTTCAAGGGAAACCTTGACGTGTGGATGGGAGACAGACATGTACTTCGGGGATTACTGCAGTGGCTCTGCTGGACAGAGGCCCAGGTAGTAATGGCTCTGCCGTTCAGAGGCACAGGGAACTAACCTATGGGGGTGGTGAAAGCCAACACACTCTAGCTAGGCTTATAAAGACCCTTGGTAAGACAGCCTATTACCTACCTTTTCACTTATTACATGTCTTATGTGCATGGATAGTTAACTAGCTCTTCCATTTTACTTTGCTATCATGCTGATAAACTGTCGGGTGACTACATGTCATATATATCCTGTTATTGTGTATTGTAAATGCCAATAGACATAACTAATGTTTGCCTAACATAACAGTAATGCTATGTAACTTGTAATACATATCTACCTACAATACTGTACATTACACAGTTACTGGCACAATATCCCACAATGCAAATCATAATTGCACAGTGGGCCAACCTTTGACATGTTATTCTCAGTAATACACCCATGCATATGGCTGCTGTTACAGTATATCAACATATACTATCCCCTGTTATAGCACATACTTGTTGGACCAGCCCTGCCACTGACAGCGGCTGATGAGGAATATTTGTGTTCAAAGCCCTTATATAGCATCCCTTGTGGTGTACGCGGTGTTTGCCTTGTGACCTACAGCAGTACACACATAAATACTGCAAGTGTTACTATGCTCAACAATACATCACTACAAGATAACTGTTTCCACTATATGGAGTGCGTGCACTTTAAATATTACAGAACAGGTACTAAATACACAGACATAATGAGTGTTCTACATACCTTATTAGTAACCCGAGGTGTCATTGACTGTTGATTCAATCCTTTTCAGTTTGTGTTTCAATCTTCTTTGTAACGTTCTGCTGGTATATACAGATGGTTTGAATGTGTGATAAGCCATCCATTTCTAGTTACATATCGGTAACATGTGCTATTCTGACCGCCAATTGGTGTTCAAAAGTAGTTAATTAGATGCACATCAGCTGTGCAGCTACTCCATTAGCCGATACCATGGCAACAGTGGTGTATAACTGAGTACTCCTTTTGGGCATTGTCCATTTGTCTTACTTTCGAGGAAGACGGCCTGAATGTGTTGTTTGTGATGTATTTCAACAGCTATATGGAGACAGACAGAAATATATTAGCTTCATGACTCCCGTGGATTGTGTGTAATGGCTAGATGATTTTGTTCTACATGTGAGTACAGCTGTTATATTTCAGAGCATTGCTGCTTATGCAGGGTTTGTTTGTACCTGATACTTCTGCAGATGTTTCAGTCTAGAAAGGATGTTTGGGCAGCTCAAGGCTGTATGGCTATGCATGAACTGTTATGTGGTTTACAGTGTGCTCACCAGACATCCTTGATTTGGTGTACATGTGCATCATACTGTGCTGTTACTCAGTAATTGGTAACACTTCCCGGTGTACACACAACCTTCTGAAACAGGATTAGTGCAAACAAGCCCTGTAACATTAGCAGCTGTTCCATTGTATAACAGCAACTATTTCACATAGGGCCATGTTAGTGTGTCTTTGAAAAGGTATGTTAAGTCTTCTGCAGCTGTCATACAGTGAGTGAATGATTTGTGAGGTTATTACAATTTGTATTGTAATTTGTTTGGGTGTGGGGGTGATGGTGGGTGTGCATAGCAGATGCAGGTGTGTAGGAAATTTTATTCATAATCGATATGTGCGTGAGGGTTCTTTCCCTATTTGAACACCTATCCTTTAGTGGACTAATACTATGTTAATTGCATGCTGATTCATTAAGGCACTGTTAAGTGGTTCCTGTATAGCATGCAGGTGATGTTAGTCCTTGAATCCTTTTAGCAATACATCGGAATGTAATAAAGTGTTGCTACATGAAAGCTGTGTATTTCTATCATAGGTATTTGCAGTCATTGTAGTTGTGTTGGTGAATGACCCTCTTTGGCTAGCATTGCCACCTTTTCATATGGCCTAGTGGGACATTTTCGGGACACACATTAGATTTTACAGCCCGACACAAACCCACGGTCAGTACAAGGGATAGAACTTTCCTTTCTTGCCTAAATATAAGCTTATTCTTGTAGCAGTTTAGTTGCTTATCCTGTTTCTTGTAACATGTAGGTATTTTAGATACAGAAAGAACTATTGTATGCAACTATTACATTACATATGGGGCATAATTATATCCCTCAATCCCAGGACATTTTCCACATTTAATATATTTGGTCAGGACATAACCGCCCAAAGAGGGACTGTCCCTCGCAAAGTGGGACAGGTGATAACCCTATCATTGGCTCATGTCCATAGCAC
The DNA here is from genome assembly GCF_019279795.1 of Protopterus annectens. Lineage (NCBI taxonomy): Eukaryota > Metazoa > Chordata > Ceratodontiformes > Protopteridae > Protopterus > Protopterus annectens. The sequence continues at coordinate 1,323,737,867 of NC_056735.1, forward strand.
ATATTTGTAATAATGTATAGGCCTATACTCTCCATATCCTTTGTTCATAAAGGTTGGTCGTGGCAGAATGTGTGATTGCTATGATCCATGTTATACTCATATATAAACACTTCAACTGCTGTATACGGGATACCTATGGAATCCCGAAACCACACAGTTCCGACGCCCAAAGTACCGGGCCCAGACTCCCATACCCCACATTACTGACAGCGACAGTAACTCGTGAAAGTAACATGAACATGGAACACACACACGCACACACAGACACACTGCTACCCACCACATCCAAACAAACCATCCTACACTGCATATGAACAGGTGGCCAAGCCCCCTACACCCCCCATGTGGCTGTCTGTGCCCCCACACCCCCCTACTTTAATATTCTACCTCCTAGATCGCGCAAACAGATGCACAAAGCTAACCCACATCCACACATTACAGTCCCCCAGGAACACACACCACACTCAGAACACACGCTTACACACACTACAGCCCTCAGAAACAAACTTACACACAGTAACCTACCTGAACCACACCACCAGAAGCACTGACTAACTGTCCCTTAACATCGTAATTTTAAACCTCGCACATCTGGTGTTTCGATACTGTGTTTTTTCGGACTTTAAGCCTCGGGATTACACATGTTGGTATGTCAAGCAGTCGGTATGTGGTAGGTATCCCATTTATATGTACCTTCATGGTTATATAGATGTTGTTAACCTATCTATATATTTACATACATATGTATATCCCCATATATCAACATATATCTCTCTCTCTCCCTCTCTCTCTCTCTGTATAAGATACACCTTTCAATGGGTTCATGCCGGTTTGTCCGATTTCCAAGCTAATGAAGATGAACTGACTCGCTGCGGCAAACACAAATCCTGATTCCACAACAAAGACGGCCAAATGCTACAAGCAGAAGTACTTGAAATTCTTTAATTTTAAGTGTACGAAAAATAAAATCCACTTTTCGTCAGGAATAATCTCCCAACTTCCTCAGAAAAACACATGGGCATTGTTACATCACATGTCTTATATAGTTAATTAAACAAAGTCACATGATAAACGACTTAATTAGTCCATAAACTTTAAAGTAATAAAAATAATGAAAACTAAACAATGAACAATAAAAAAGGAACAATAAAAAATCCTAACTTCAAGAGTTTTTTTAAAAAGTTTTTTTAAAAAAAACTATTATTAATACATTCCTAAATATTAGTGAACCATATACTAACTTTTTAAAAAAACTCTTTAAAATGTTTTACATATAGTTTTAAGTATGAAGTTAGGATTTTTTATTGTTCATTTTTTATTGTTCATTGTTTAGTTTTCATTATTTTTTATTACTTTTAAGTTTATGCCTGGAGAGTACTGCAAGGATCCACCAGATATGTCCAAGCAACGGAACCATGATTTCCACATCCCAAACATGCGCTCTATGATGATTCTGGTTTCTGCATGTGCCTCATTATGGCGTTCTTGTGTGGCTGTGTGTGCATTTCTGATGGGAGTCATCATACACGGTTCCAGTGCATAGCCAGAATCCCCCACCAGGTGGCCATATGGGATGTCCCCCCTGGCAAATACCTGATACAGCTGTGAGGCATGCCAGATGTGGGAGTCGTGATAGCTTCCAGGGCTGCCAGCACACACATCCATGATAATGCTCTGGGCATTGCATGTGACCTGGCAGTTGATGGAGGGGTATCCCTTGTGGTTTATGTAGTGCCTACCCTGCTCACCGGGTGGTGACTTGATGTGTATGTGCACGCAGTCTATTGCACCCAGTACCTTCAGGTAGTCTGCCACATGGTGGAAGAGATGCATATTGCTGGCCAACTCCTCCTGCATTCGGGGGAAGTATATGTGCTCATTGGTATGTGGTAACATGGCATCCAGGAACCGGTGGAGTACCCTGGATGCTGATGCCTGTGAGATCCCCATGATAGCCCCAGTTGGCCTTTGGAAGGTACCTAGGGCTAGTATTCTCAAGCTTACACATACCTTCTTGTCCACTAGGGTGGGTTCCCCTCTGTTACTTCTGGCTCAGAGGCGTGGCTGGCACAGCTCAACAAGTTGCTGCATGATGTCCCTGTCCACCCTGTAACACTCTACTATCTCCAGATCATGTAGCCCCTGGTAGGTTACCCTGGGTCTGAACACTCTTCTCCTCCTCTGGTGCCTAAGATGGTTGTCAGCATCATCCTCCACACCACTGCCAGTCTCCAACACCTGCTGGTGAATCAAAGCTATGGTGGCCCCTAACATGTACATATTAAAAGTTCCCCATCTGTATACACCAATGGTGCAGAGTGTCTGGGAATACACAAGTGTGTGTGTGGGGGGCTTTCACACCTTATACTATTGTGCAATGGATGATGCTGGTGTAATTGGGTGTGTATGTGCAATTCCAGCTGTGGGGTATCTTAATTATTGGTTTTACAGCAGGTACTGCTATTGTGGGGCCTTTGGTGTTGACGTACCCTTGGCTGCCTATTTCATCATAATTTAATTAATCATTAATTCATCTATTGCCCTTTACTTCACTTTTCAACCCAATTCCCCTCCCATTGTCAGGCATGCATCCAGCTTCCGGCATTCTTGTTTTGTACTTTCACAACCCAGGAGTGTGGTGGGAAATGTATTATGTAGCTGATCTACTGCAAGTTTGCTTTGTTCTGCTGTGTCAGTTCCCTTTTCTTTGCTGTATGGCACCTCCCCTTTCCTGTTCTGCAGGTAGCTGCTAGCAGCCTTGTTAGCTGTTGTCAATGGCCCACTGTGAGTTACTAGGTGTTAATTACTCATTTGTACTCCAATTACCATGCTGCAGAATTTCCTTATTGTCTTCCCATATCCTTCCTGTTTCAGCTGTGGTGAGCGCCGCGCACAGCCATTTACCTGGTTTTGAGCGTGTTTTCATCCAGGTTCACTTGCACTTTCGGTTGCCTTCTGTGCTCTCAGCTAAGCAAAGCTATGGCTACTTCCACATCCCTATCCTGCGGCTTTGCTTAGCAACAGCCAACTCAGATAAGCAATGATCCAATGTGCTTACAGCTATGGTGGTGCACCCCTCTCTTGAGGTCATGTTTACCTCCAGGCCACTCCTCGGTGTTGTACCATTATGCCATGTGGTACATCCTTACACCAGTGGGGTATTTGCGATTCAGTATTACTTCACTCATTTGCATGGCATTGACCACTAATTCCTAGTTACTGCGCAAAACACTGTCACAGACCCTTAGCAACACTTGTGCCATGGTTGTGGTGTAGCATGCGTGCCATTAACTGTTATGGGTAATTCATGAATTGTGTTACATTGCAGTTTTAAGACATCTAAATATATTTTCTTTGTGATCCTGTCTGCGCACAGATGCACTGCGGTTTTACTTTGCGTTAGTGTGGCCATGACATTAAATGTTATTTTTTATGTGTTGTGCATTTTTTTTATGCCATTGGCTATATATTTAGCCATTGGCATATATTAAAATTATAATACATAAGTTTAGTCCGCTTTCATGGCTCCAATTTTATGTTTGAAAAAATGTAAACCATTTTTTTGGTTTACATTTCTTCATGCTTACGCAATGCCTGCACCACTTCATGAATCGCTATATACCTTCATTTGCATGCTACACTGCTGTGCATGGGGTAATTAACATACATGCACCAGCAGCTGTGCAGCTCTGGCATACGCTGGCAGTGCACATGGAAACAGCTCGTACTTGAATCGCTCAGCGGCCATATTTGGTGCTAGATCACCGATGCTACTCCGGCACCAGGTGAAAGCTTCATGAATCCCGGGGAATTATTTTTTAAGGTGGCTTCAGCCATTATGCTGCTACAATACTGCAACTTCCCCATTCTGGTAAACAACAACTGAGTGTATAAGATGGAGGCACTCTGCATAAATAAGAGTGTCTGTGTGTGTGTGTGTGTGTGTGTGTGTGTGTGTGTGTGTGTGTGTGTGTGTGTGTGTGTGTGTGTGTGTGTGTGTGTGTGTGTGTGTGTGTGTGTATCTGTGCATCTTTCTATCTATATTTTACATATATATATATATATATATATATATATATATATATATATATATATGGATCCTTATCAGACGATAGAAACTTCATATGACAGAAACTCATATGACTGAGACCATAAGACTGAAATTTCAAAATACAGAAAAAAACACTTGACTGAAACCCAGAATACTGAAATCTTACAATGCTAAATTTCAACATACTGAATTGTAAAGTGGACAATATAAAACCAGAATAGGTGAGGTGCTATGCCCCCATATCCCCCCACACCCCCTAACTATATATACTAACTCCAGGATCACCCTACAGTGGTGAAAAGGGCATATACCTCCCCTATTCTGGTTTTATATTGTCCAAATGGGATTCAGTCAAATGAAGTTTCTATCATCTGATAGGGATCCACACACACACACACACACACACACACACACATATATATATATATATATATATATATTTATATATATATATATATATATATATATATATATATATATATATATATATATATATATATATATATATATATATATATATATACATATATATATATATATATATATATGTGTGTGTGTATAAACATTAGAAAATCTTTCTTTTTTTTTTGTGAGGGGGCAAGCCCCTCCCTTGTACCCCTCATGTGTGGGGGGGGGTTATACCCCCATACACACACCTCTTGCTAGTTATGTTTATCATCTCCAAGGTCATACAACAGTGGGGGAAAAGGAAAAGTTACATCAGTGAACATGTATTGCATATCAGTCCTATTGATATTGAGAACAAATTGATAAGATGGATAAAATGCGGAAAGCTTACTGTTTAACATACCTGATTATGTGCAGTCACTCATATTCTCAAAACATGTAATGTCCTGGGTTTTATGTAGTATGATTGCAATGTGCCAATAAAAATGAAAGGGACATAATCTGCAATTTATAATGACAGAATTGAGCATTTCTGCAGGTACTGAATAGAGGCTGAGACTTTAAGTTATAAAATAACTAAGGAAATGCTAGTAATTTACCATTGTTGTTAATATGCAGTGCAAAAGAGAGAGAGATAGATACTGTCTCCAAGCATGTTACATCTAAGTAGTGCTGTTTCAGACAATGCTGTTTAATTTTCATTTCAGTTATATCACAGAATTCTAAACTGTCTGTGATGCCCCTGCACTGGCTCAGTAATCAAGGATCCTCAATCCTCACCACTGGCAACAGTGGGGAATGTACACGCTGGGAGGATGACAAGTACACACAGTAAAGTGCAATTTCCTTTAAGAGCACACAGAGACCACAGTCAGTCTGGGACTGGTTTCTACCTCTTTCTCCAGATCCCCAATAAGACTTCCCACTGGCACAGCTATAGAGTTGAGATCTCAGCTGAGTGGCCAATCTAAGACTTCCATCGCCCTCTCTGTCCAACCAGTGCTTCGTGTCCCTGCCCAAGTAGCTGACACACACACACACACACACACACACACACACACACACACACACATATACACACACCTTGGAAAGGCTGGCACAGGCCCTCTTCTGCCCAGACTACGAGGTAGTTTTCACTGCCACCAGCCAGCTCCTTATCAGCTACTTTAAGGCCCTTAACAAAGGATGTCCAATCCTACTGTGTAGTGTTACTATTAATCCAAATGGTAGTTTGACCAAGGACCAGGCTATTAGGAGTGGCCTGTATGGTGTCACTAAATAGATATGCAAGTACTTTAAGAACTTAAATATCTCTAAACAAACCAGCCACATTTTAAAGGTTTAAATATAATTAATAATAAATAATAAAAAAATACAATAGTTAGTAAACAAACATAGTTACTTCAGAGGTCAAAATCACAGGAAATGTTTAAAACAACATTGCAGGAAAGAATAAAATAAATACTTTACTATATTCCTAACTATCTAAGAGAAATCACTGTACCCTAGACTTTTTTACAGCAAGGCAAGTGCAGAGGCAGTGAGTGGATGTTCTTGTTACGTTAAAGACAAAATGCACTGTTTCTCTCTCTCAAAGAGTTCTAAAATTAATATCAAATATTACTGCTGGGATACTTACAGCATGACATCACTTTTGGTCACCTGACTTTATTTCCCAAGCTAAATCCCCATTGTAGCATTTAGCATCTGCCTGTGAAAATACATAGACAAAGGCTTTTACTCAGAGCTGAGCAGCTGTTGGAAGTCACAAAGCAATAAAACACTCCCACATCTCAATCCTAGTAGTTATCTCTCTTTCAAGGCAACATAGAGAGTCTCCTAGTGTAGACATCCTGTCTCCTGTTGACTGAAACTGAAAGATATCATCTCTTGTTTATGGCCCAGCAATAAAGAACTTCAATCTCAAATATTCTTAAGTTTTGCAGGTTAATCTCCTGTTAAAAAAAAAAATATATATATATATATATATATATATATATATATATATATATATATATATATATATATATATATATATATACTGTTACAATAGTGCATATACTTTTCTGCTCAGTACTTCAAAAATAGCTCTTCAGCAGTTTGATATACACATAATATACAGTTTCAACACTTGCAATTGCTTCATGCTTTTATTCACAAATGACATATAACTATATAAAATTCCAGATAGCTGGGCTGGCAGTACTTCTGTTTGTCACATTTATTCCCCCCGAAAACTCAAGCTAGTTTTTCAAGTGACCCCTGACAAACATTGCTTGAGAGGGAGAGCTTATCTGGGAATACCTTACCCCATTCCCTGTCCTGAGATTCCAGCTGTCTTGGCATTGCAGACTCCAGTACAATGCTGCACTGTACCATCACATACCTGCATCACTAGGTTCCACCATAGCAATTTGGGATGTGGCTGGCTGGCTCCCTGTAGCCATAGATCCCCCTCAGACTCCTCCTGCCTTGTACTGAAAACACTTAGCACAAGGGATTCCCTATCATGGTAGCATTTCATCATGTTAACATGGTACGGTTTGTGCCCTTGCCTCCTGTCTAGCAGTTCTACCATGGAGGTAACATCACTGACCTTCCTTACCACCTTGAAGCGTCACTCCCAAGCTACCTGCTGTTTGCTGTGTCTGACAGGAATGAGAACCATTACCTGCTGCCCCACAGCACAGTCTCTAGCTTAAGCATTCTTGTCATACCAGACCTTTTTCTGCTGTTGGGGTTCTGCCAGGTTCTCCTGGGACAAGCGCATGAGTTTCTTGAGCCTTGTCTTGAAGTTTAGGACATATGCCACAGCAGACTCCTTGTGGGATTCACACTCTTTCCCCCACTCATCTTGAATCAAATTTAGGGCTCCCCTCACCCTATGCCCATACAGCAGCTCAAAGGGTGAAAAACTTTTGGATTCCTGGGGAACCTCTTTATAAGCAAACAATAGATGGGACAAATATTTGTCCCACTCCTTCATGAACTGGTCTGCAAAGGGTCATAGCATGGTGTTGAGTATAGAGTTTAACCTCTCAACCAGACCATTAGTCTGGGGATGGCAGGGGGTGGTCTTCAGGTGCTTCACCCCACAGTGCATTCACAGACAAGTCAGCAGGTCTGGTGTGAAGCCAGCACCTCTGTCAGTCAGTATTTCATTTGGAAAACCTACCCAGCTGAAAATCTCTAACAAGCATTTGCCACCTTTTCTGCCTCAGCAGAGGACAGACCCATCACCTCAGGTTATCTAGTAGCAAATCTTCTACCACTAGGATATACTTTTTCCCTGTGGAACCTGAGGTGCTCAGAGGTCCCACAACATCCATATCTTCCCTCTGAAATGGCTCCTAAATCACAGGCAAAGGCATCAAAGGAGCCTTGAACTTGTCTCCTGCCTTGCTTTCTTTTGGCACTGCTCTCAGGTCCTGCAGTACCCTGTTACATCTCTGGAAATCCTAGGCCAATAAAAGGTATGCATAATATGTCTCTTTGTATGTTTTATGCTCATATGACCTGCAAAGGGAATATCATGGGCTATGGCTAGAAGTGCCACATGGTAGGCTCTGTGCACTACCAACTGCTGTATTCTCTCACTTCTAACTCTCCCTCAGGGGTCCACTCTCTATACAGTAACCATTTGTCCCAGTATACAAACTCCATTTTCCCTTCAGAATCAGTTGCCTCAATAGCTACCTCCCTCAGGTCTTGTAATGTAGAGTCTGAGAAGTGAGCCTGTCTCAACTCTCTCTTGGTAACTCTTCCCATCTCCCCTTCCACAGGAAGTCTGATATTCCCTGCAGCAGTGCCTCACTGTCAGCCTGGGTACTACTACTCACCTCTGCTCTTGCAGTCACTCTGTCCATGGGAACATCAGTACCCACAAGCAGCTATAGCTCACCTTCAGTCTCACTGCTGCAGGCTAGCTCCCTTCCTGAAGTAACCACCTCACCAGTCCTGGCTATAAGCATGCGGTCTCTCTGGTTCTCCTCCAGACTAACAGACCCACATGCTTGTCTCCAAGCCTGACTGCATGTAACTGCATGCACACAAGGTACTGCATTATCAAAATTATTCCGTCAGGACTTTCTCAGGAATATCTTCAAACACACCTACATGCTGACTTCCTTTGCCACCCTCCCAGTCAAAGTGAACCCTAGTCAAAGGTATTTGGAATGGAGTCCCTCTTAAAGGTCTGACTGAAATAGACGGCCCAAGCAAGTAGTGCTCCTGTTTAACCATTGCAGGCTTCACAATGGTTAGGTCAAAGGCTTTGTATCTCTTAGCAATGACCTCTTTCCCATTTATTAAATATGATATAACCTCTTGTGGTAGTTTGGTACCCTTGTTGTCTTGAGACAACGTATTGCTGACATTCTGTCATTCCCACTTACTGGCTCTCCCACCTTTTGTACCCCACCTTGCCTCCATGGACATCTATATGCTACATGCCCCACTGGTTGCATTTAAAACATTTAACCCTTGGTACTGGACATTTACCTGGGATATCCCACCACTGCCCACAATTTAATATGTGATGTCCCTACACTGGCCAAGAAATCAAGGAGCCTCAATCCTCTCTACTGGCAACAGTGGGCAATGTACACACTAGAACAATAACAAGTTTACACACAGTAAAGTGCAATTTCCCTTAAGAGCACACTGAGATCACAGTCACTCTGGAGCTGGTTTCTCCCTCTTTCTCCAGATCCCCAATAAGACTCCTGACTGGCACAGCTATGGCATTGAGATCTCAGCTGAATGGCCAAGTTAACACCTCTGGCACCCTCTCTGTCCAACCTGTGCATCATGTCCCTGCCCAAGTAACACACACACACACACACACACACACACACACACACACACACACACACACACACACACACACACACACACACACACACACACACACACACACACTTTGAGATTTGATTTATATACACACACAGCTAGGAAAGGCTGGCACAGGTTTACAAGCTGTGACCCCTTCTGCCCAGAATATAAGGTGGCTTTCACTGCCACTAACCAGATCTTTATTAACTATTTTACGGCCCTTAACAAGGGTGTGCAATCCTACTGTGTAATGTTACTATTATCCAAATGGTAGTTTGACCAAGGGGCCAGGCTATTAGAAATGGCCTATACAGTGTCACCAAATAGATATGCAAGTACCCTAAGAGCTTAAAAATCTCTAAAAAGACCAACCACAGCTGAAAGGTTTAAACATATTTAATAATAAATAATAAAAGAATGAGACAATACTCAGTAAACAAGCACAGTTACTTCAGAGTTCAAAATCACATGAAATATTTAAAACAACACTGCAGGACAGTCTAAAGTAAATAAAGAAAACATCTAAGCTATACTTCACTATATTCCTAACTGTATCTAAGAGAAATCACTGTGCTCTAGACTTACAACAAGGCAAGTACAGGGATGGTGAGTGGATGTCCTTGTTAGGTTAAAGACAAAATACAAAATGCACTGTTTCTCTCTCTCAGATAGTTCTTAACTTAATATCAAATATTACTGCTGGGACACTTGCAGCATGACATCACTTTTGGTCACCTGACTTTAGTTCCCAAGCTAAACCCCCATTGTAGCATTTAGCATCTCCCTATTAAAATACATAGATAAAGGCTATTGCTCAGAGCTGTGCAGCTGTCGGAAGTCATAAAGCAATAAAACACTTCTAAATCTCAATCCTAGTAGTTATCTCTCTTTCAAGGCAACACAGAGAGTTCCATAGTGTAGACATTCTGTCTCCTGTTGATTGAAACTGAAAGATAACATCTCTTGTTTATGACCCAGCAATAAAGTACTTCAATCTCAACTATTCTTAAGTTTTGCAGATTAATCTCCTGTTTTATATATATATATATATATATATATATATATATATATATATATATATATGTATATATATATATATATATATATATATATATATACATATATTATTATATATATTTTATATATATATATATATATATATATATATATATATATATATATATATAAACTGTTACAATAGTGCAGATACATTATTTCTGGTCAGTACTTTAAACATATATCTACTGTTCCAGCAGTTTGATATACACATAACATTCAGTTTTAATATAGTGGTAACACAAGCAATTGCATCATGCTGATATTCATAAATGACATATAACTATTCACAAAATTCCAGGAATCTGGGCTGGCAGTATCTTCTTCTGTCACACTTCTATATAAATCATATTAATATTCACAAATGACATATAATTATTTACAAAATTCCAGATAGCTGGGCTGGCAGTATCTCCTTCTGTTACATTTCTATATAAATCAGATTAATATTCATAAATGACATATAATTATTTACAAAATTCAAGCTAGCTGGGCTGGCAGTATTGCCCTTTGTCACACTGTCTAAAAACATAAAATGGATAATTAATTGACTTAAAATACACAAATGCCATAATAAAAAAAAAAACATCTGCGCAGCAAAGCCGGGTTTGTGAAAAGGTTAGTAATCGAACAGCTGATAATAATGTTGTAGCATGAAGACGTATGTTTTTTTTCAAATATGCCATACTAAAAAGTTATCCCTAAGCGATCTTTTAAACAAAGAGTCAGTCCTACCCACTCTAATCAAGGAAAATATGTTATTCCCAGATCCAGGGCCAACTAAGCAGTGCTTGATGTAGCAAGCTTGCCTCTAGGAACAATTAGCATCTCCTCTTCACATAACCTGAGTTAATTGTGCAAAGATATCCGAAAAGAATAACTGGACAGTTCATTGTGGAAGAGATCTGTTTTACATGGTAACTCTGGATGGCACTTATAGTGCTTGTGCAGGTTAAACCTAGCCTTGGTTGTACACACCCACTAAACATTTTAAAATTCATACCTCACATCACTATTGCTGAAGCCACTGCCATAAATACAGAAGATTTAGGATGCAGAAAAGTCCAAAGCCTCTGTGAGTATCCTGCAATATGTTGTCATAAAGTGATATGGACTCTCAGATTGATTCTCTACAAGGAAGTGATTCACCCATTCATTAGAACGAACATTTCCTAAAATCCCTATACAAAACTAAGTATAAAAGACTGTTGTAGGTTTACCTGGGAGGGGAAGAGGGCAAGGGTTACAAGGGGTAAACTGATTCTTCCATCAAAACAAGGTAGTTTAGGATTATCTGATGTCAGGGGATATTTTAGAGCTACACAATTAAGGCTTGTATGCATAACACAAGCATAAAGTTATAATTCAAAGGGGAAAAGGATGATTATGAAGAGGGGGAATTCAAGAAATAAGGAGAGAATGGGGGTGTGGCCAAGATGGCAAATGGCTAACAACACAAAGCCTTACTTCTGCTTTATTATTTTTTTTTCTGACAGGATACAAACTTAACAAAAACTTATTCCCTTATACATATTGAGTCTTTTAAGCAAACTTGGAAAACTATTTGAAAAAAAAAATCAAGTTTTTTATGTTTTTTTTTCTTTGATTTTTTTCATGTCAGAAGTTTTATTGACTGTTGTAACAGAATTAGCCACGCACAACTGAACTCTCAAGATAACTCGGTGAAAAACAGTCTATAATGGGCAGTATCCAGGAACTTTCTATTAAATTTGATAAACTTGAGATGAAAATGGACAATATAAAAGAAGATTCCAAGAAACAAACAGAAATGCTAAAAGAGATAATAAATCAACAATTTGTTCAGATATCAGCAATAGAACACACATTAATTGACCTGGATAGCAGACTGGCAGAAAGTAACAATCACACAGAATTACTGTCAAAACAAAATACTTTGCTTATTGAAAAATTAGAAGACTTAGAAAGTAGATCTAGAAGAAATACTATAAGGCTATATGAAATACCATAAAATGAAGAAGGAGACAATATGTTGCAGTTTTTAACTAACTGGATTCCTAAAATCCTAAATCTACCAGAAGCTCTCTCTTTTGGCACTGAGAGAACTCATAGGTCTCTTTCAACTTCTTCTTTGCAGAAAGATCCTTCAGTCCCCAGATATATTATTGTAAAATTTCTCTCTAGCCAGGACAAGGACCTGGTACTGAAGACTGCTTGGGCTAATTCTCTGATAAAAAACATAACAACAGTATCAGGTTTGACAATGACTATACTGGATCTGTTATGACCAAACGGAAAGCATGCATTGCATTCATAAAAGACTGAAAGAAGCTAAACATTAAAGCTCAACTAATTTTTCCAGCTAGAATTAAGATTGTTTTATCAGAAGGTCAGAACACTTTTAATTCTCCAGAAGATGCAGTGGACTTTTCTCTGAAAAAAGAAACTTTTTAATCAATCAGTGAATATGGATTGGACTGTTGTCATCTTAAAGAGACAAATGACAAGAGATGGATCATCTTTGAAGGACAAAAATAGTAAAATGTAAAGAAAATTAATATTATTCTTATTTTCTATTTTCCTAAATAGCTTTCACACAGGTTTTCAATTTTGTCAGCTATTACAGTTCATCATCAAATACAAAATTTTACACTTTATGAAAATACCTTTACCATAGTATCTGAAATAGTGTATATATGTTATTATTACTATTACTTATAAGTCCCTTTATTATTTTATTTTAATTCTCTCTAACATTATTTTCAAACATGGAGAGTAGTGTGTATGTGGTGAGGGTGTATTGGCAGTGTCTGAGATAGTGTGCATATATATTAATATTACTATTACTTATAAGTCTCTTTATTATTTTATTTAAATCCTCTCAAACATTATTTTCTAACACATGGAGTAGTGTGTATGTGGGCGGGTATATATTAGCATGTTTAACTAATCCACTTAACTTATATATATTTTCTATACATAATATCAACTAATCTGTTTTTAATTTTGGTTATGTGTAGTGGGAGTTGTGTAGAGTGGTTTTGGCTGGATGAAAATAATTTATATACATTACATTACTTTCTTTTGATAGGTTTAACTTCTTTGGCGTTTGTTCATTACTTGGGCTCTTATTCAAAAAATTAGAGATGCTATTAACTGTTGGTATTTTTATTTATATAAGTACTAAGTCATTTTTTTAAAGTAGAGCTTGTTCTCATTAAAAGTAGTAAAATGGCTTTCTGTTTAACTCATGAATGTTAAACGCGGTCGTGAGCCATTTTTTACAGTAACTGCTTCTTTTCAGTCACTTTTCTCGTGCAATATTAGTTCAATTGCTTAGAATATTTTTTTCATATACCTCAAGCTGTTTTTCAACTTATAACAGTCTAGATTCCATATTCAAGCTGTCTGTGGTGCAGGAAATGCATTTAACCCTCATTTACAGGAAGTGAACTTTTAGAATGTTAAAACGAGCAGTACAAGTACAAAAAGAGAACTTTTAAAATCAATCTAGTTAATTTTAAAACATATATATGTAGTTTTCGTGCTCATTATCTTTTAAAAAATGGAATAATGAAAAGAAAAGGAAAGAAGAATGCAGTGTGAAGAAGAAGAAGAAAAAGAAGACATCTGCAGACTTAAAGACACCTGGTACTGATTTCTGTTTAGTGATATATTGTGGTTATCCTAATTATAGTCTAGCGAAAGTCATATCCTTTATGTAAGTACAGTGCAAATATAATATACTCTTGCAGCAGATCATCACGGTACAGAGGAATATATGATTTATAGTGATGAAAATGCTTGTTAAAACAATATTAATGGTTTTAGTGTGTCATGAAAGAAGCTGAAAAAACTAATATAACTTTAACCAATAATGAATTAGACAGTTACTGCTATGCAGAATACTTCTGAAAAACAAAGTAGTACCCAGTACAGTAATGGAATTTCCTCTACAGTTATTCTGGTTCTGTAACATGCTACTTGTTATACCCCAACTTCATGCTACTCAAGTCAGAAGTGACAAACGTCATGACACCCATGTAGATAGGAACTGAAAGTTCAACTGCTGAATCCTACACTAAGGCACTGTATGAGCACATCCACTCATGCATGAATCGTGCCATCCCCAATAGAACCAAGATGCTCTCCTCCAAAAAAAGGAAGCCAATCTAGTGGTCCCTTGCCATAAACAGACTTTACAACAAAAGGGAGAAAACTGTTACAGAAAAGAGGAAAATCCCAGGGTGCAAAAAAACTCCCTTACCAGCCTCAGTAAGAAGCTGAGATCCCTCATAAAATCCTCCCAAGCTAGTTATGAAAATAAAATTGCCAAAGATTCCAAAGACAACCTCAAGGTATTCTATAACTATGTCAAGAATCTAAATGGCAATGCTCAGATCTGCTCTGAGCTACAACAGAATGGTATTAAATATACTGATTCAAAGTATATTGCCAATATCCTGGCAGATCAATTCAGTGCAAACTTCACCCCCCTCTCACCCCCTAAACGGCCCAACTCAATACTGAAAGATTGCCAAATTCTGGTAATAATGGCCACACAGGTAAAAAACACACTCTCCAAAGGTAAGAATACAGCATCTATGGGACCAGACGACATCCCAGGCTGTGTACTACATAAACTACAAAATGAACTGGCACCTCACCTAAGTGTCATGTTTAATCATGGCCTCACCTCAGGCTTTGTGCCCACTGAGTTACTGACAGCTGCAGTTATCCCACTCCACAAGGAGGGGTTCCACCTTGGATCCCAGGGACTACCACCCCATCAGTCTGATGAGCCTGATCTGCAAGGCCATGGAATGTATTATCATGGAACTTATAAACAAAGACATTGGCAACCTTCAAACACTAGACCCCATGGGTTTGTAAAGGGCCAATCTTGTCTCCTGAACCTGACTGACTTCTTCATATCAGTCTCCAGAGCTGTGGACAAGGGTAAGGTGGTCCACACAGCCTATCTAGACATCGCCAATGCCTGCAACACAATCCCCCACTCTGGAAGCATAGATAAACTTACTAAGCTGGGCATTAATCACTACTTCACTCGATGGGTGCCAACTGGCTTACTGGCAGAACCCACACTGTAAAAGGTCCAGCTCTAGAAAAGTGACAAGTGGAGTACCTCATAGTTCAGTTCTGGGGCTGCTCTTGTTTGGCATCTACTTCTCTGAAGTAGAGGCCAACACTAAAGGACTCTGGCTAACAAAGTTCGCAGATGACTGCAAACTGGGAGCCATTATTGAATCCCCAAATGATGTGGATATTCTACAAAAGGGCCTTACAGAAACAGATGCTTGGTGCCAGAGCCATGGGCTCAAGCTCAATGCTAAGAAATGTATAGTTATCCCCTTTGGGGAAAAAACATGTACCTGTGACTTACCACATAGGTGGCAGTACACTAAAAACAGAAAGTGTGATAAGAGACTTAGGGACATAGGTGGACAGTGGCTTCATCTTCGATAACCACATCACTACAACAGTCAGGAAATCCTTCTATGTGGCAACTTCATTTCCAAGGACTTTTCATCCAAAAAAAGGAGGTCATTGTCCCAATGTACTCATCCCTCATTAGACCCATTATATAATACAACGCCCCATTTGGTATGTACCTCTCAAGACATCTTCAACAACTGGAAAGGCCACAGAAATACCTCACTAAAAGAATCGCAGGCCTAAAGCAGATGCCCTATGCTGACCATCTAAAATAACTCCACCTATACTCTGTTGCATATCGTCTATTCAGAGGCGATCTCTGCTTAACAGACAAGGCCATGTCTAATGCAGAACTGTTAGACATGCTACACTTAAAGAAATCCCAATCCCTCAGAGACACACGCTCCAGGGATCTAAACCTTGTCATCACAATGAACAAAACATGCTGGATGGATAGGTTCCTGATCCAGAGACTCCCCAGACCCTGGAATAGACTGCCCATACATGTCAAGCAGAGAGCCTCTTTGGCCCGCTTAAAAAGGAACCTTGATGATTGGATGGGAGATAGGAAATCCACCCCAGGAATCACATCAGTCACCTTGCTAGACAAGGGTCCAGGGAAGTAAATACTATGGGAAGAAATAGCCAGGGAATTGTTATGGCTAGGCTTGTATAGTCCCTAGGGCTGATAGCCTAGTACCAACCTATGAACCTATACTGTACATACAAATATTTACACATTATTAGACTGGATTTTTGATTATTCAGTCTAAACATTTCAGGGTTTGGCATTGTGAGTCTGATATTTTAAAAGGTTACTTTTCTTAACTGATCCATTATTGTCACTGACTTAATATATTGTTTCATATGCACATTTCATTTTTGAAAGTACAAACCATTAAATTCTTTGCTAGCTATATCTTATATTTCTGACATTTTCTAACTTCTGCATTGTTCAAGGGCTATCTGGTATTTTCTACCTGGGCTCCGTCAGAATACAGATTCTTTACAAGAATAGATAATTTCATTAAATAAGATCTAATAATTAAAAAATAACTGATCTGCTTCTTGCAAAGGACAGAGACATTCCTAAGGTTTAATCTCAGAAAGAAATTTAACAAACACATAGATCATGGTTGAGCCACAGATAATGGATGACCTGAGATATAACACAAAGAGGTAGTTAAGCATCAAGAGTGTTGGTGGAATACAGAATGCTAACAAATGCATAGTATGAATGAAGCAGATAGCATAGTAAATAGAGAATGACATGTGCCATACATAACATCTGGCAGTATATTAAAATATTGTTATAGAGCGCTATTAATCATCTGGAAGTTGATAAGATTCAGATCAAACATCCATACTTAAGGAAATGATGTTACACTGCAATTCTATATATGTAAGGGCAGCGACATGCAAAAACACAGTCAAATTGAAATGTATATTTACACAGACCACACTTGTCCATTCATAAGCAAGGGGTCTACAGATGTATATATACAAGGTATAACAAACTGCCTACAAATACTAAACACCCCATAACCTTTTGGTATTACATCAGTATACAGTTGTACCAATGCTTTCCTTGAAATACAGTTGTGAAATCCAACACCTGATGTGATGCCCAAAAGAGCTGTGCAATGCAATAAAATACTTCGTTTAAACACAGGGAACACTTCATTACTAAAATGTAAAGGAAAACAAGCATGCAGGAAGCTAGCATATCTTATATGGGATAACATATGGTTCCCACCTCTGTACACTGTTTGCTATAAAGTAGTTTTTTATACAAAATGATTTTTACAGACAATTGACTGAAAACTATTGTCAGTGATTATAAACTTGCTCTGTGAGAAATATATTTATTTGGCTTTTCTATAGATATTTGCATATAACAGCATTTATATGCATTACTGTACTTATACTTTAATACAAGCTGATGTCTTCGGTGCTATATGAACCAGTTTAGAGGAGAAGATGATTAAAACACCTCAATCTGCCCAACATCTGTTGCCTTAATTACTCAGAGTTACTTCGCTAATTATTGGAAATAATATTAATGAGCAGAATTAACTCTTCAAAATGTTCTACATTTGTTAGGGAAATATGTAATTTTATTTTATACTGAATTGACTTTTATATAATTTTAAGCATTTTTTATCTCCCATGGGTATGATGACTACAAAAACTTGATAAAAAGTAATATAAACAAATTACTAAGTACAATACTTAAAACATAATCATAAAAGAATGCTTCCTGTACAGAAGTTAGATGTTAAATGTATATTCCAAGTACTAGAGATATTGATAGTAGCGTACATACATTCAGAATACAAACATTCATTTAAAAACATTCACATTTGTATATTTACTCTCATGCATAGATATATAGAAGATAATCACTCTCTTAACTGTCAATATACATATCAAGCACCTACTCATAATTTACAAACACATAGAGTTATATGTATGCATATCCATGTAAATATATTATGCATATACAGGCACATACAATATACACAAATATGTAATTTGAAATTGTAGCACATTTTAATTAAATTTCCATATTCGGACTGTTACTTTCACCTTTTCATACATTATTAAATGAGTTTTAAAAGTTTTATGATATGTGATCTTGATACGTATTCGTGTTATGATGTCTATAGGTTAATGATTCTACAGGTGTTGCTAGTTTTATTTATTTGCACCATATAAATGCTTAAATACTACACTATTTATAGCATTTTCTATAGTAGGATTAATTAGAAGAAATGAATATATAAAATGTCTTGATCAAATAGAGAAATTTGAAATGCATTTTATCTGGGATATTTTTGATATATTCAGAAATACATAATATCATTTTTATTATTAACATTTCCAACTTTATATTTCGATGATATTAAATATTAACATTTCTCAAATGAATACTTTATAGTGTTTTTCCTTTTAACATGACTTGAGTGTGCTCTAAATAGTTATAATTAATAACATTGCTTTAAATTAAGAAGCAGTTGCAACTGTTTAACTTGGTGACATTGCAATGAGTTGGCTGGTGTGTGATTTGTATGGCTATGTCATCATATTAGGAAATATTTGTTCCATGATAAAAGTTTGAATGTATATGAGTTTGAAATTTTGCTTTTGCTGCCTTTTTTTTTTTTTTTTTTGTATCTTGGGGGGAATTCAATAATGCCTACGTGGACTTATTTGCCATGTAGGCATAGTGGCACAATGCTTACATGGAAGTAAGCAGATGTGCAATCCAGTAAATGGAGCTGAGAGATGTGTACGAACAAGTGACACGGAAGTGTCTGTGGCATGCAAATCACATTCTGTGAGTCCAAGGTGCTTCGTTTTTTGGTTACTAGTTTTACTGGCACCATCCATTTCTTTTGTGATGCAAATCACCTCGTAAGCAAGTGAAATGCACACAAATGAGGCAGGTAGAGTGATCTAACAAGCAGATAGACAGTCCTGCAGACCCGATGTTGATATCTATAATGTACACATAAAAATTCCATGTACAGGATGTAAAATGATACCAGGGGCTGTAAAAGCGTATTTACAGTAGCAGAAATACCACAGAGGACACAAATATGTACAAAACTAATGACCATGTGTCCAAAACCATATGGAAAATAATGGAAAATAATTTTATATTTTTTAATACCCTGGGTATGTTTGTGCGGCACACAGCAGTGCTCAAACATGTTGTTAGGGAAAAGTATATAAAAAGATTATAAAAACAGAATTTCTGAGTATGTAACAGTAATGCATTATAGGACCCTGTGTGAAGTATGTACAATGTTAGACTGCTGTGTTTGTTAATGAGGCAGGGCCTGGAACTGTGTAGTTTCCAGGTACTGTGCAAGGATCTGTAGCAAATGAGTTGGGAGGCTACTGAATAGCACAGATGGGTATCTGTGTCTGCAGATCCCATCTGTGTGGGCACAGAACCACATTGGTGTCTACAGAAGAGGTAACTGTCATCAAGAGAGGGTGTGTCCACAATCTTTTAAGCTCATTGGAGCCCAGTGGCACCTGTTTGAGTGGTGTGTTGCTGAGCTGAGCAGGGGGGCAAGTACACTGACTGCTAAGCTGTGTTTACCTCTGAGGTGGTGTTTCATTGTGTTTGAGTGGTGAGCTCCCATACTGAGTGTGACCTTCCATGGGGTGTGTCTATGGACTGCTAAGCTTTGTTTATGTTTGCAGCGTGGGTTTGTGAGGTGCACAGCAGTGCTCAGCAAGGAAGGCTGTCAAACAAATGACTGAGAAAGCCAGTGATATAATTAATTACTTACTGATGAGCCCTGTTTCACTTAAACTAGGGCCATTAAACTCCTTAATGATATACTTGGCAGGTTCAAATGCCTCATAGGTAGTCAACCACACAGGCTACACCTATAGCAGAGCACTATAAAGGTTGCATACATCCTACAATCTGATTTCCCCCATACTCTGCACCTTTGGAGTTCAGGCTTCAAAGTTTTAACTGAGAGAATGCTAGGGGCTGCTGCAGGTCTGCTACATATGTATGTGCTAGATGCTGAGGTCAATGCAGCTGCTGCTAATGCTGACCATAGGCCTAGACTGAGAAGGAAAAGAGTGTTCATGCTGAGGGTAACCTAACAGGATCCACATGAGCTGGAGATTGTAGAGTGCTACAGGAAGGACAAGGACATACTACAAGAACTCACTGAGCTCTGTAGACCTCAACTCAGATGCAGAGCCAACAGAGGGGAGCCCATCCCAGTGGAAACAAAGGTATGTGTGGCCCTTAGGATACTAACTACAGGTACTTTCCAAAGACCAATTGGGGATATGATGGGGAGGGTTCCACAGGCATCTGCTTCCAGGGTACTCCACCAATTCCTGGATGCCATGCTACCACATGCCAGTGAGCACATTTATTTTCCCCACACCCCTGAGGAGAGGGCCAGCACTATGCAACTCTTCTACTGTGTAGCACACTACCCTGAGGTACTGGGTGCCATAGATTGCACTCATTGTACATCAAGGCATCACCTGGTGAAGAAGGTAAAATCTACATCAACCACAAGGGATACCACTCTATCAACTGCCAGGTCCTGTGCAATGCCCAGGGTATTATCATGAATGTGTGTGTTGGCAGCCCTAGCAGTTATTGCAGCTACTATATCTGGCATACATCACAGCTGTACCAGATGTTTGCTAGTGGGGACATCCCACATGGCCATTTACTTGGGGATGCTGGCTACGCACTGGAACTGTGGATGATGATACCCATCAGAAATGCACACACACAGACACACACACACACACACACACACACACACACACACACACACACTGAAGAATGCCATAATGATGCACATACAAAAACTAGGAACATCATAGAGTGTGTGTGTTTGGACTGTTGAAGTCATGGTTCTGGTGCCTCAATATATCTGGTGGAGCTCTGCAGTATTCTCCAGCCACATGTGCACAGATGTTCACAGTATGTGACATGCTACACAATATTATCCTGTGGAAACAGCTGCAGCAGGATCAGCAAAGGGAAGGGATACACAGCCTTCCATCAGTGCCTAGGTAACCACAGCTGCACCCACAGAGGGACTTAGAGGAGGAATCTCTTAAGGCTGTCCCTGTGGGAAGAGATAGGTGTGCCCAATATGCCCTGGCCTTGGCCAAGAGAGAATGAATAGCACATGCACTGACAACCTAGGGCCCTAGGGACTGATACCTTACTCTTACTCACATACATATTAGTAAAAATGATGCCAGCCAGACCACACAACCTGTACCTCACAATGTATTGGCTGTGGACTGCCTGCACCAGACAGAGTTAGCCCT
>NC_056735.1:1323764488-1323900724 GCF_019279795.1 Protopterus annectens
GATGTCAGACTGTGCAGCATCCATAACACTAAGCATATGCCTGGTGTTTCATTCAGAATGTGCCTGTGTCTCCATGTTGGCCCAAACTATGTGCCAGTTGACCTGTAATGTGACACCTGCAACATGTGGTGGACTGACAGCAGGCCTCCTAAAAGCACCCCTGTCAATCCACCTGTGTGTGAACTTGCCAGCTGTCTCACTATGGCCAGTGTCTACACTCACTGGAGCCATAGTTGCCACATTTTCCTGTTTAATATCTCCACCCTCTGACAAGCAATATCTGTGGCCTCCAGGGATGGGGTATGTGTGGGCATACAGACTATGTACAGTGACAATGGGGGCAGAAGAGTGAAGTCTACCTCTGGGACAGATTCAGCTCCCAACAATCCCACCTGTGCCTCACTGTGACCACCATAAACATCAGTGTCTGAGGAGACACTGACATCAGGTTGTTCAGGGGACAGACTCCAACCCTCATGGTCACCTGCAATAAGAATGAAAAAAGCAGTACATTAATACCTGCACTATTGTGTATGAAAAGCATCCAAGACTCATAACAATGAAGACCCACAACTGGATTAGTGGTCAGACAACTTCTCTGCCTTTGTTCACAAAGCAATACCTCAGAACACAATCCAAATTCAACTCAGGACCTTTATAACCATCACTTGAAATAAATCAAGTCAGACATGACCATTAATATTTACCTTTTACTTACTCAGTGTAACACTATAATTGACAAATCAACACATAGAACCCAGTACAAATCTCTTCACAATTATATGGAAATACACATTTCACTGCATAATGTATTTGCCTTCATCCTCTTGTATTTTAAAATGAAGTTTAGATGCCTTACCTTGTTTAAACCAGGAACTTTGTCTTCTGTTACCTATAACTGCCAAAGTGTATCAGTTTGTTGAACTTCACTCCTGTGACTACCCCATCTTGAAACCTTAGGTACCTCTTCCAGACTGGCATTTAGAACATCTTATGCTGCTTACACACATAATTAGGTGTACATAGGGCATTATTCTGGCTCTTAAGCATACTAGACTATAATTGTTCCTTAACAAAACAAATGTCATACTTACCAGGGTCAGGACCATGGTTTTGAGCAATACCTGATGGACCTGTGAAAAGCTGAGGGTGGGGTAATGTCAGTACCACTGCATGTTGCAGCACCACAAGGTAATATGTCCCTGTATCTCACATTTCCAGTATCTACTGTGTTACTTGTTGTATTGTTCCCAATCTGCATATGAGTGTATACCTCAGGTTACACCCCCCCCAAGAACAAAGGCATGACTTTCACATAAAAGTACCTACAGCCTGACACACTGACTGTTACAGTATTACAATGCTGATCATAGTAAGTTTACCTGCATGCTTCTCAGCTGTGGTAACTGTGGTATCCACCTCCATGATGTATGGTGTGATGGATGCCTGGGAGCTGTCGTGTGTGTCTAGGTATGCCAGGAATTCCTCAGTTGCTGAGAAGTGTTGTTCCACTACAGGACCTTCACTGGTGACAGCATGATTCCTGGCTATATCTGCTGTCTGTTGACATGCAGCATTAATCATATTGGTTGAGCTGAACCTACTGATATGTCCAGCCCTGATGGCCCATGGAATTAATGTCATGGACAAGGTCTGATCACAGTGCAGCCTGCTGTTCCCTATTATGTCCCACCTGGATAGCAGGATGTCATGATGCTACCTTAGTCCTTACAAGATTATCTCATTCTCTGCACCTGAGAAGGGTGGGTGTCATCTGTGGTACATTATTTCTGAAAGACAACACATTACAGGATCAGGTACATGGATGCTCACTATGCACAGCTACAGCAAGGGAAAAATGGCTGCCACTATCTACTGCACAATATCATTAGCCAATGACATGCAACCACTGTACATATATAAAGCCTTCATATAGACCTAAGCCCTTTTCTTAGCTATTGAGATGGACACTACTGAGTTGAGGAGACTACATCGTCACAGAGGGTAGGTCTATAGCAGAAAACTTTACATAGAGCTGTGTGTACCATACTACTGCTGCAGGTAGTAGCCATAGGCAGAGAGTGTGAACACTTTGGAGGACAACAAGCTGCAGGTGTATTTGTGTCAGCCTTGTTGTAGGGGCAGTGATAGGGTGAGGGTACCCTTTACACTCCAATTAAGGCGTGTGTTTAAGGAATGTATGTTAGGCAACTGTGTCAATAACAGAGTACTAGGTGACACATACTGCTGTACAGATATGTGAAGCATGTCCATACTTGCAGGCCTGTGACTTCATGCACTGAAAAGTGGTTATTTAATTTGCAATGCTTTCTGTGGATAAAGAGTGTATTAGTGATCCATTAATTGCTGTCTTCACAATAATGTAATTGAAATGCCGCACAACACTAGATTTGAGCCCAGGACTATATGTGGCAAAATGTACTGTATGCAAGTCATTTAACAGACTGAGCTATTGAGTCACTGCTACAGCAGGTGTACTTGCAAGATATATGTGCACACGTACAGGCTGTGACAAACATTTTCTAAATCCATCAATATGTGCATGGCTTTATATGGATGTATTTCTACACCAGTGTCCCAGCTGAACATGAATGTTGCCATTAATGCCTTAGCAGGTTACTTCTACATGTTGCTGATAAAAGGGCTCATTTAGAATCCAAGGTTTACTTCCATTTTTTCCATTATTGTTTATTCCAGATTACATGGTGCTCCAGAGGGCAGCTCTGCTAAAACACGCCTAATGACTGTAATTGCCAATTATTGTGTTTTGTTTAAACCACCATTTTTAAGTAAGATTTGCATGGTGGGGTGGCTTAATGCAGTGTGCTGCATGTGTGATGGGCTCAGGTTTGAAACATGGCAGAGGTGTTTATTTTGTGCATGTGACTTACAATGTTAAAAAACACATTATAGCGGTATTTAGCTAAGCTAAGTTAAGCTGCATGATGCATTGCATTGTGGCACGCCGTGCTAAAAAAATATAAAGAAAAGAAAAAAAGAGGAGATAGGAAAGTGGGGAAATGGAGGCAAGCAGGGGGGAAAATATTGAAAGGAAGGGAGGGGTGTGCAGGAAGGATGTAGGAAGGAACCATAGCTATCCATTTCTTGTACAGCAACAAGTGTGCACTTTGACAGATTTCTAGATGAATTTGGATTCTCAAACTCCAGAGAGAGGTAAAGACAGCATAACTGCATTGTTGAGCCAATTAGACCAAATTATGTGTGTCCAGTGTACATGTGTGCTAAATGGAGAACTATGTATGGGACAATAATTTTTTTTTTGGGACAGGTGCCCATTTTTTTAAGGTGACAGTGGAATGTTGAGGAAGGGACATAAGTATTTGTGGGGGAGGTAAGTTGGGTAGGTTAGGATGCATTTGCAAACAGACAAAACAGCAGACAGGTGCAGTGTGTGACACATGAGGGGGGCACACACCTTTGATAGGGAGGGTGTTGTGGAATCCAAGTCCCATGTGGCTCCAGATGGCAGCAGTATGACTCACGTCCCCACCCATGGAACGGTCGGCACTGCTCTTTCACTGCCCTGAGGGTGGCTCTGCTGGAGGCTAGGCACCAGGCTGTGGCTGCCTCACTAAAGTGGCCAGCATGCCCTTAATCTGGCACAGGTATTGGTCATAGCCATGGTGGACTATCCTGCACACCAGGACATATAGCTTATCCCAGGTGACTACCCTCCGACTGCTACTGCTCTCAGAGAGGGACTGGGCCCAGTCCCCTTGGGAGGTACTACCCAACACAGCAGGTAGTGCAGGTGCAGCAGAGGGAACACCATCAGTCTGGAGCCTAGATGTGATGGGATCCAGTGCCACAGCCGGTTGAGGCAAGGTAGGGGGAATCAGCCAGAACCAGACTAACTTGATGTGCTGTGGTAAATGAGGTAAAGCAATAAGTTACGGTCAGTAACAACCAAACTACTGTTAGTATTAACAGAATGAAACATCATATTTATTAATCCAAATACATATTAATATATATTATGTGCAACACAACATCATGTGTCATAACGGTCAGTATGGTAACAGCATGCCAGTGTGAGGTAAACCATAAGGCCAACAAAACAGTTAGTTTAACAATTTATGTTAGTATTGAATCATAATAAAACATAACAATAATCAACCACATTTTCCAAAATATAGTTAGTTTAACAATATATGTTAATATTAAATCATAATAATACATTACGATAATGAATAAATTAAGGTAAGTAGTAGGGAGAAGAGAGAAAAACATTCCATTAGTTACATTGCAGAT
The DNA here is from genome assembly GCF_019279795.1 of Protopterus annectens. Lineage (NCBI taxonomy): Eukaryota > Metazoa > Chordata > Ceratodontiformes > Protopteridae > Protopterus > Protopterus annectens. The sequence goes on from NC_056735.1 coordinate 1,323,768,782, forward strand.
GATGTCCCTGACAACACTGGTCATACACACTTCTACAGGTGTGTACTGATAGTTGTGATTACAGTGGCTACAATTCTCCTATAGCTGTTGTAACACATACATACTTCTCAAGCTGATAGCATGGGACAATAAGGGCCAAGCACTAACAAATGTAGGTACAGAACTTCTCAGACCAGTTTCACATAATGTGGACGTATATAACTGCCAGGGTGTTCTGTAAATGGATTTGGTAATACACAGCATTCCAGGTAATAATTTATCTGGTAAACACGTGACAGATGGATTAGTCAGTTTTAATTAAATTATGAGAAATCATGACACTTGAGAGACATGTTTGTGTGCAGTAATTAAACTAGACAGCTGACATGCCTTAGTTAGATGGCAGGCATGGGAGTAGACCCACTAGCTGTGACTGCAGGAGGACATTTCTAAATAATTTGACTGCAGCGGCAGAGTACAGACATGCAAGAGATATAGCCATAATGGGATTACGCAGTTTTATTTCTGAATCAGCAATGCTGATAAACGCATTCTTGTTATTGAGGGTAACATTCTGTGAAATCTAAACACAATATCTGCACATAATAAGGCTAACTCACCCATAACACTTTTGGGTTCTTTGGGAGGAAGAAATTGTGAGCATTACATGACTGATACTGAAAATGCAGTGCTACATAGGACTGGATTCGAAACCAGGACCGCGTGTGTGTCAAAATGTACAGTGCAGAAGGAATTTAACATACTGAGCTACTGAGGCACTGCTGACTACAGAGTGGCTGATACATGCCTGGAGATCACCTGGAAACATACTATGAATTGTGCAATACAAATTACAGGACTTTCCTCTAGCATTCTAGTACAGTTACAGTGTTATACAAAACTGCAATGACAACAGAACACACATGCATGCTATACAGCCATACTGCATATATTACTACAGCTTTATTCCACTTTCAACAATACTGATTATCATATATTATTGATATTGATTTGAACTATCTGTGAAGTCCACACATAATATCTGGACATGGAGTGGGCTACCTCACCCATATACCTTTATTAACTGAAATCTGTGGAAGACAGATCATTATGTGACCATTATTGGCCTAAAGACAGCCTTGAACAGTACTATGAGTTAGGAAATACAGTTTGCAATGATTAGATTTACATTCTACAGCTATTACAGTATAGTGTTATACTTGACTGCAGCAACCCTACCTTACAGACTCAATACATACAGCCAAGCAATGAGAGCCACGAAAAACCAGGAAACCAAGAAAACCAAGTAGACGAAACCGGACTGGCAGATAAAAGGTTTATTAAGTACTGAAGACAACTGAATAACACAGTATAAATCAAAAAATCTTAAATGCACGCCCATGAAAAGTAAGCGCTTTTACTGCTGTGTCGAAATCTAAGTTTGTAGGCGCATCTCAGGGGTACTGTCCTGTAATCTCCCCTGGCCACCCTCTGTAAATCGCGCTCAGGAAGAAAGCGTCACCAAAAAAGTACAGAACAGCCCAGAACAAAATCTGTCTACCTACAACATTTATTTACAAGGTACTGCCCTGTAATCTCCCCTGGCCACCCTCTGTAAATCGCGCTCAGGAAGAAAGCTTCACCAAAAAAGTACAGAACAGCCCAGAACAAAATCTGTCTACCTAAAACATTTATTTACAAGGTACTGCCCTGTAATCTCCCCTGGCCACCCTCTGTAAATCGCACTCAGGAAGAAAGCGTCACCAAAAAAGTACAGAACAGCCCAGAACAAAATCTGTCTACCTAAAACATTTATTTATAAGGTACTGCCCTGTAATCTCCCCTGGCCACCCTCCGTAAATCGCGCTCAGGAAGAAAGCGTCACCAAAAAAGTACAGAACAGCCCAGAACAAAATCTGTCTACCTAAAACATTTATTTACAAGGTACTGCCCTGTAATCTCCCCTGGCCACCCTCTGTAAATCGTGCTCAGGAAGAAAGCGTCACCAAAAAAGTACAGAACAGCCCAGAACAAAATCTGTCTACCTAAAACATTTATTTACAAGGTTAATATCTTAATACAGTGAAATCTCCTAGTCTTTCTTTGTAAAGTATCCCCTAAACTAGCTTGCGAACTGGATTCCATACACAGCAGTGAGAGACGCTAACAACAGTATCTACTCCTTATTTACTCAAACAATTAGTGTAAATTCTGAGTAAACTAGAAACATTGGAGCTAGTCCCAAACAACAAAAGAAAGTGCAGTTACTATTTCTCTTCACTTGTAAAGCCCTGTAGCAAGGTAAAAACATTTACTACTGTATTACCTGAACTTGATCTGTGTGGAGTGGGATTAACCTAACCCATGCCCTATCCCACCCCCTGTTTCTGACAAATGCGAGGTATCTTAACTCCCAAAGTGCCCGCCATTTTTTAGTCAATTTCTGCTGTGTCGAAATCTAAGTTTGTAGGCGCATCTCAGGGGTATGTAATATCACATCAAAATAATCTATCTATATCTGTAAATTACACAGCTACGACTACCCAGTGCAATATTTAGATCTTTAACTTGGATTCAGCATCTCGCTACCTCTACACGCAGTTACTTATTCAGAGGTAGCGTGTACACACTGTTAGCGTTACCTGTTAGGCTAAAATACTCAGCCTGTGCGAATGTCTTTATAACTACTTTAAATTGAATGTAGACATTATCTGCTACAATTATCTAGTAGCGACTGTTGTGTTTAAGGTCATATGAAGGTACTAATGTGCTGCATTATTGGGAATACCTGAGCAGAACTATCTCGCACAGCGAGGTGTCTTTTTTAACCAAAGTAATTATTTAGTAGCGACTGGTGTTGTTTTCGGGGTTATAAGAAGGTTGTAATGTGTTGTATTACTTTTGAATAACAGAGTAATTCTAACTCGCACAGCAAGTGTGTCTTTTTAGCTAACAAATTGAAGGAGCCTCACACAGTTGGCTCAGTATATTTACTGGACATTATATAGTCATTGGTTTGCAGTTAGGATTAAAAGGTAGTTTAGACTCCTTGCTCTAGTCTCTGCTATAGATAAACTGTATCACAATCTGTACTCTAACTCTGCTTAAAAGTCATTGCATTGAATAATTCTAAATACAAACTGTATGTTTTTTTTGTATTTGTTCAGGTACTGCCCTGTAATCTCCCCTGGCCACCCTCTGTAAATCGCGCTCAGGAAGAAAGCGTCACCAAAAAAGTACAGAACAGCCCAGAACAAAATCTGTCTACCTAAAACATTTATTTACAAGGTTAATATCATAATACAGTGAAATCTCCTAGTGTCTTTCTTTGTAAAGTATCCCCTAAACTAGCTTGCGAACTGGATACTATACACAGCAGTGAGAGATGCTAACAACAGTATCTACTCCTTATTTACTCAAACAATTAGTGTAAATTCTGAGTAAACTAGAAACATTGGAGCTAGTCCCAAACAACAAAAGAAAGTACAGTTACTATTTCTCTTCACTTGTAAAGCCCTGTAGCAAGGTAAAAACATTCACTACTGTATTACCTGAACTTACTCTGTGTGGAGTGGGATTAACCTAACCCACGCCCTATCCCACCCCCTGCCTCTGATGAATGCGAGGTATCTTAACTCCCAAAGTGCCTGCCATTTTTTAGTCAATTACTGTTGTGTCGAAATCTAAGTTTGTAGGCGCATCTCAGGGGTATGTAATATCACATCAAAATAATGTATCTATATCTGTAAATTACACAGCTATGACTACCCAGTGCAATATTTAGATCTTTAACTTGGATTCAGCGTCTTGCTACCTCTACACGCATTTACTTATTCAGAGGTAGCGTGTACACACTGGTAGCGTTACCTGTTAGGCTAAAATACTCAGCCTGTGCGAATGTCTTTATAACTACTTTAAATTGAATGTAGACATTATCTGCTACAATTATATAGTAGCGACTGCTGTGTTTAAGGTCATATGAAGGTACTAATGTGCTGCATTATTGGGAATACCTGAGCAGAACTATCTCGCAAAGCGAGGTGTCTTTTTTAACCAAAGTAATTATTTAGTATCGACTGGTGTTGTTTTCGGGGTTATAAGAAGGTTGTAATGTGTTGTATTACTTTTGAATAACAGAGTAATTCTAACTCGCACAGCGAGTGCGTCTTTCTAGCTAACAAATTGAAGGAGCCTCACACAGTTGGCTCAGTATATTTACTGGACATTATATAGTCATTGGTTTGCAGTTAGGATTAAAAGGGAGTTTAGACTCCTTGCTCTAGTCTCTGCTATAGATAAACTGTATCACAATCTGTACTCTAACTCTGCTTAAAAGTCATTGCATTGAATAATTCTAAACGCAAGCTGTATGTTTTTTTTGTATTTGTTCAGGTACTGCCCTGTAATCTCCCCTGGCCACCCTCTGTAAATCGCGCTCAGGAAGAAAGCGTCACCAAAAAAGTACAGAACAGCCCAGAACAAAATCTGTCTACCTAAAACATTTATTTACAAGGTTAATATCTTAATACAGTGAAATCTCCTAGTGTCTTTCTTTGTAAAGTATCCCCTAAACTAGCTTGCGAACTGGATTCCATACACAGCAGTGAGAGACGCTAACAACAGTATCTACTCCTTATTTACTCAAACAATTAGTGTAAATTCTGAGTAAACTAGAAACATTGGAGCTAGTCCCAAACAACAAAAGAAAGTGCAGTTACTATTTCTCTTCACTTGTAAAGCCCTGTAGCAAGGTAAAAACATTCACTACTGTATTACCTGAACTTGCTCTGTGTGGAGTGGGATTAACCTAACCCACGCCCTATCCCACCCCCTGCCTCTGACGAATGCGAGGTATCTTAACTCCCAAAGTGCCCGCCATTTTTTAGTCAATTACTGTTGTGTCGAAATCTAAGTTTGTAGGTGCATCTCAGGGGTATGTAATATCACATCAAAATAATGTATCTATATCTGTAAATTACACAGCTACGACTACCCAGTGCAATATTTAGATCTTTAACTTGGATTCAGCATCCCGCTACCTCTACATGCATTTACTTATTCAGAGGTAGCGTGTACAGACTGGTAGCGTTACCTGTTAGGCTAAAATACTCAGCCTGTGCGAATGTCTTTATAACTACTTTAAATTGAATGTAGACATTATCTGCTACAATTATATAGTAGCGACTGCTGTGTTTAAGGTCATATGAAGGTACTAATGTGCTGCATTATTGGGAATACCTGAGCAGAACTATCTCGCACAGCGAGGTGTCTTTTTTAACCAAAGTAATTATTTAGTAGCGACTGGTGTTGTTTTCAAGGTTATAAGAAGGTTGTAATGTGTTGTATTACTTTTGAATAACAGAGTAATTCTAACTCGCACAGCGAGTGTGTCTTTTTAGCTAACAAATTGAAAGAGCCTCACACAGTTGGCTCAGTATATTTACTGGACATTATATAGTCATTGGTTTGCAGTTAGGATTAAAAGGGAGTTTAGACTCCTTGCTCTAGTCTCTGCTATAGATAAACTGTATCACAATCTGTACTCTAACTCTGCTTAAAAGTCATTGCATTGAATAATTCTAAATGCAAGCTGTATGTTTTTTTTGTATTTGTTCAGGTACTGCCCTGTAATCTCCCCTGGCCACCCTCTGTAAATCGCGCTCAGGAAGAAAGCGTCACCAAAAAAGTACAGAACAGCCCAGAACAAAATCTGTCTACCTAAAACATTTATTTACAAGGTTAATATCTTAATACAATGAAATCTCCTAGTGTCTTTCTTTGTAAAGTATCCCCTAAACTAGCTTGCAAACTGGATTCCATACACAGCAGTGAGAGATGCTAACAACAGTATCTACTCCTTATTTACTCAAACAATTAGTGTAAATTCTGAGTAAACTAGAAACATTGGAGCTAGTCCCAAACAACAAAAGAAAGTGCAGTTACTATTTCTCTTCACTTGTAAAGCCCTGTAGCAATTTAAAAACATTTACTACTGTATTACCTGAACTTGCTCTGTGTGGAGTGGGATTAACCTGCCTGCGCCAAGCGCTGGCTCGCTTCTGCCCCACCCTGCCCCCATATCCCACCCGCCCCAACTAGTCCTAAATTTATACTTATCTAACCACACCCCTCCATTATCTCTAGCCACACAAAACACTCAGCCCTCCCCCTCATTCGACACCCCTCCAATATCACCAGGTTCACAAATCACACTGCCTTTCTCCCCATCCCCCCTCTCCCTCAACCGATACCAAACCACTCACACTAGCTTATCTTACAGCCAATCACTCTACATTATGAAGTCCTTAACACCCCGGTTCACAATACCAGCCCTAAAAACTGTAACTCTCACCCTACCATTGTTTATCACATTATACCTGCTAACTATATATGAGAACCAGACATACTCAGGTTTTCATTATCCAAAGTACCAAACTAATACTCACACAATTCTGATCAATACTAATCACCCTACTCAATACCTAATCAACAAAACACCGTTTACTAATTACCACCATTCCTATAGACCAAACAAAATCTACCCCAAATCCAAAAACATAGAAAAATTATTACAAAAACTTATGAAACTAATAGAGTATCTTAGAAAAAATATTAATATAGATGGGGACATACACCCAAATCCAGGCCCTCCATTAAATGACCATTCAAATAATACATCCTTATTTCTGAGACCTCCTGACTCCCTTTTTATATGCCACCTGAATATTAGAAGCCTAAACAATAAAATTCATAACCTACATGCTCTTCTAGCAACCTACCTCCCTGACATTATGTGCCTCACAGAAACCTGGCTCAAACCAGAGACCAAAGATAATGAAATCCTGCCACCTGGCTATAATATATATAGGACTGACCGCCTCAAAAAAAGAGGTGGTGGTACTGCTGTGCTCTTTAAAAGCACACACAATGTTACTTTAAACCCCACTCAACCACCCCAAATATCCAATGTAGAGTTAACAGCCCTAAAACTACAACTAAACAAAGAAAAAAGTATTAACCTAATTGTGATCTATATCCCCCCTGGGAAAAACTCTGACACTCTTGAGAACACTCTAAGTTGGCTGACTAATAACTTCCCACAAGAAACCATAATCCTGGGAGATGTCAACATTGACTGGAATCTATGTGTGTCAAAGTCAGACCCAACCAATATTAATCTCCATGGTTTTTCACAAATTATAACCACCTCCACCAGAATTGGCAGCAACAAACAAAAAGAAAGTATCCTAGACTGGATACTCACCAACCATAAACCCGAAATGTACAAATCTGGGACTATTGCAAATGAGCTCAGCGATCACCTCATTACTTATATGGTAAAAAGTAAAATAGGTAGCTGCAAACTCCCTGTGCTCAGGACTGTTAGGAGCACTAAACATTTTGACCTTACTAGATTCTGAAACGAGCTGCAGTCCTGTAACTGGTCAATCCTTAAACACCTCCCACTAGAAGAGGCAGTAACAAATTTTAACTCCACATTTCTAAACATACTTGACTCACATGCCCCCAAACGCTCAATCAAAACAAAAGCTCTAATAGCACCATGGCTATCAAAAGACTCCACATCCCAAATTAAATCCAGAAATAAAGCATGGAATAAATGGCGTGCTACCAAGTCACCCCTAGACCGTATCAACTTCCAACAACTAAGAAATGAAACAAAAAAATCTATCTCAATTGACAAAAAGAACTACAATCTCCAACTACAACATAAACACCAAAACAACCCCCAAAAGTTTTGGGCAGGTATAAATAAACTTTTCCATCCAGGCAAGTCCTCCACTCCTACACCAGCAGACCTAACTATGAAAAACCCAGATGAAGTGGCTACATCCTTTAACACCTTCTTCATCGATGTTATCAAATCCTTAGCCAACCAACAATCAGCCCCCTGCTCCCCAACCACAGGTCCCATCCTGAAGACCACGCCATTATTCAACCTACAACCTGTCCCTACTGCATACATTCGATCCTTACTAAAGAAATTAAAGCCAACCACCCTCACCACAGACCTACTTCCAGCTGACTTTCTACAAAAAGCTGCAGATATCATAGCCTATCCCATCTCAATCTTAATTAATCGCACCATAATTGAATCCACAATCCCCTCCATATGGAAAATCTCCCATGTCATCCCTCTCCATAAAGGCGGCCCATCCACTGACCTTTCAAATTACAGGCCAATAGCCATTTTGTCACCACTGGCAAAAATCATGGAAAAATGTATTCACAAACAACTCATCCATTACCTATCTCAGAACAATCTGCTAACCAACTCACAATACGGCTTCAGGCCCAAACATAGTACTACTACTGCTCTCCTCTCATTCACAAACACTATCAATCTTAACCGGAATGACAAAAAAATATCTTCAGCTCTCTTCTTGGACCTATCAAAAGCTTTTGACATGGTCAACCACAAACTCCTGCATGAAACCCTTAAAACTCTCTACCTAGATAACAAAACCCTCGACTGGTTTCATGCCTATCTTTCTGATAGGCAACAAGCTGTGCTCTGGCATAATAAGCTCTCAAACCTCCTACCCAATACCATAAGGGTCCCCCAAGGTTCCATACTTGGCCCTCTTCTATTTTCCATCTTTATTAATGATCTTAACAAAGTCATTCCAGAGTCCACATGTATTCAATACGCTGATGACTCAACATTAATTTGCTCAGATATATCCCCAATTATTCTACTATCCAAAACTCAAGACTGTTTCACTGCAGTTGAGAAATGGTTATCGGAACGCCAACTTATCCTTAACCCAAAAAAAACTAAAATGCTCCTCTTCCATCCTACCCATAAAACACCAACCTTTCCCTTTTGTGTTCAATCCAACAATGGAACCATCATCTCCCCCGACCCCCACACCAAGCTACTAGGAGTTACCATTGACAACAAACTCAGATTTGATGTACACATCAGCCAAACCATCAAAACTGTTAATAAGAAACTGGGGTCCCTCTATAGAATAAAACCCTTTCTGACTCCCATGGCAAAAGTGGCTATTGCTTGCACCCACCTCCTATCCACCCTCTTGTATGCCTCCCCCATACTTACAAACCCCAACAAATCGGATCTATATAAACTCTCTTGTTGTTATAATCATATTGCTAGATTTGCTACTGGCTTGCCCTACAAAACCCATCACTGTACTAATCTTCAGAACCTAGGCTGGATAGAACTACCAAACCTACTCCTACAGAAGCAACTTATAGTTGCTTACAAAATACTCTCTCAACCTGACAACATTCCTGGTCTGAGTAGATTAATTACCCCTTACACAAATCTAAATAGACTTAGATCATCACACAGGTTACTTGCACAGACGCTCAAATCCAGTAACACAGGAGGTGACTCTTTGTTTTCCAACACAGTGGGTAAAATATGGAATTCTCTTCCACCTAGTCTCACCAATTCCACCTCCCTAAATACATTCAAGAAAGGCCTCTCCCACCACTTCAAATCCCACTGGCTTTGCCAATGTTCTAATCCAGACTAATCCATATTTCCCCCTCCATTTCCTCAGTAATTTTACTTTCCACCTAGGCATTAAGCCATCTACTCTCTACCTGAAACTAACTATATGAAGGTTTTGTTTCTTTTTTTACAATTGTTATTGTACTTACTAGTGTAACTTTTTTCTCATCTGTGTATTAAATGTATAACTACAATCGTATGTTATCTGTCAAATATTGTTGTAACCTACTTTGTCGTACTGGAGCTTTTCTCCCGGGGCCTCCGCTGAAAATGGACATGTGTCCAGTCGGACTTTCCCGGTCAACAAATGTAAAATAAAAATAAAATAAATAAAAATAAATAATTGTAGTAAGTGACAAACATCCTCTGACAAATAACATCATTTTCTTCTCATTTAAAAAACATAGTGAAATTTAAATTACACTCCCATTCGACCATCTCCCTATGAATCATAGTGACACACCCCCTGTTTCACTAGCACTATATCAAACACAGACAAAATGCAATAATAAATATAATAAAATATATAGTATATAAATATATATATATATATATATATATATATATATATATATATATAATATAAACTAAAATAAAATAAATATTTAATCATGACCATAGAAATATACTAGAAATATACATATATATATATATATATATATATATATATATATATATATATATATATATATATATATATATATATATATATATATATATATATATATATATATATATATATAAATATATATCCTAAAAACATCCTAAACTTGCAAACTTGCTTAATGCATTTGAAAAAATACATTTGAAAAAATACATATTTAAAGGTACATTAAAGTTAAATACTGAACTTAGACGCTAACGTTCCAAAGCCTTTAATTTCAAGACACTACCTAGGGATAACGTACCATGCAAACCTGGCCAAGAATGCGCACCCAGGCGAATTTGCCATTTTAATTCCATTTTTTCGAGGATCAATTGCCATCCGCCTCCCCTACTACTACTTTTTAAAATGTCTAGTACCAAAAATTTTAATGAATGTGTACCATTTAAGGAAATATGTTTTGCAAGTGCATTAGTTTTAATATTATCTCCAATGGCTCTTAAATGATCACCTATTCGTTCCTTTAGCTTATGCTCCATTTTCCCAACATAGAAACATATACAGTGGGTACATAGAGCACAGTACACCACTTTTGCGGTATCACAATGAAATTTACCCAGTATTTTGATATTATAATTATTAATAAAAATAGAACTTGTTTCTAAGATGAATTTACAGAACTTACATCTGCCACATTTATACATGTGGCCCTTAGTACTAATAGTAGAGGTGGTTTCAAAACATTTTTTAAAATTGTAACCCTTCTTGTAAACAATAGAAGAAAATCACTGATTTTATTCCTCACTGAAGAGTCATTCAGTAAAAGGGGCCAATTTTTAAATAAAATATTTTTAATAATATGGCTTTCAGAGTTAAAAGTAGTAATAAAGCTGCATGCAAAATTTTTATTATAACGATTACCCCTGTATTCATTAAAATTATGAACATTATTTGTAACCTGATTAGACATTCCTATATTTGATATTAATGTGTTATTCACTCGCATTGTAGTCGCACATTCAGTAGGTGGTGCAATGGTTGTACCTGTCAACAGAGGTCTAAAGTGTCCATTCTCTCTTTTGCTAATAACTTCTTCCATAACATCATTTATAAAAGGCGAAGGATATCCTCCATGTAAAAACATGGTTTTCAGTACCTCACATTCTTTAAGAAAACTATCCCATCTACTAACCATTCGGGCAGCTCTCACGAACTGCCCCTTTAAAACAGCCCTCTTTTGTGTGTATGGGTTACTGCTATCATAGTGTAGTAGACTATTACTATAAGTTTTCTTATGAAAATTTTCTGAAATAAAGGCTTTAGTCTCAAAATATGTTTTTATAAGTACATCTAAATAAGAAATTTGATCAATATTCTTTACAGCGGAGAACCTTAAGAAAATAGTTGTTTGATTTATATAGTCCAGAAATTCATTAATCTTCTATTCATCCCCATGCCATAAAATAAAAATATAATCTAAAAAACGTAAATAAATTACACAATGCTGAAAAAATGGTGATTTAAAAACAAAACGTTCTTCCCATATACACATGATTATATTGGCATAAAGCCCACCACAGGGAGACCCCATAGTGATACCCTCCTTTTGCAAGTACAATCTGTCATTAAACATAATAAAATTATTTCTAAGGACAATATCAAATAGTTGATCATATAAGTTAATGTTATCCTGAGATAATCCTTTACTATACAAATAATCATTAATCCATTCACTACCCAATTCATGGGGTATAACTGAATATAGATCTTTTACATCTATAATTATAAACATATTGTGTGTCCCAAACCTTACTTCATTCATTCTAGTGAGGAAGTCCCATGAGTCTTTACATAGGTGGGCAATACATACAGCTCTATTGCAATGGTTATGACAAGGCAATTCTGATGTACACCATTTTCATTGCTGTTATTGGCATTGTTCCTTGTTTTTATTGAACTACAGTTGTTATTATTCATTTATTGCACTACAGCTCTAATTCCACATTTATTGATCTACAGACTTTATTGTATTAACTTTATTGCAATTAACATTTTATGCTTTCTTGCTTATTAAACTACAGTTGGCATAATACAGCCATACTTACCACACTCATGGCGCAACCTGGCCAGGTGCTGATATGAGACTCAACATTGTAAGCCCTCTCAGCTGCAGCTGTTGGGAGAGAAGCAAACCATTATGAATACCAGTTTTGCAGACATTCAGCCTGCATTGTGTTAAGTCAGCAGAAAACATAGTTATATACTTTTGGGCATTCCCTGCCCTCACTTCTTGGACCCGGGTGTCCAATGTTCCCCTTTTTCACTTTTTCAAGTTATCATGGTGGTAATGATACTGCTCACCTGTGTGGGGGTATACCAGTAACACTGGTTAGTTCTCTGGCCAACCAGTCCCAGGACTCCTCCTTACACTCCAAGCCCTGGAAACCACCCTGCAGCAGCCTCTCCTCATGTTTTTTTTTACATGGAGCCCAACCATGTCTTTGGACTCCTGAATGCCCCACTGCTGCACCCAAAAGTGCACACCTTCCCCAACACTACCAGGCATACTGACAGCTGATTGATCTCCAATGGATTCTGCAGAGTTCCTGCCTATTGTGCTTAATATAGGCTGCTTTCCTGGCCTTACCTGTCACTAAGCAAAATTCAGAAAAGTGCTGTGTTACTTATCACCGTGCAAACCAGCTAAGTGAAGCTGAGCAGCCCGAGAACTCACACAACTATGGTTTAAGAGAAGCATTGCAGCACACAAATATTAGCAGCCATTAACAAGTTTATGCAGTGCTTAGCATGATTGAGCACAGCTCAGCAGAGTGCAGCAGAGCATAGCAGTCCCATATTTTACAATTTTATTATTAAATTCTCAAAAACTAGTTCAGCAAATTACAGACATGTTCTGCCTGTTATGGATTCAAACCCAGGATCTACTAAACATATAGCTGTAACTCTACCCATGTAGTTACTTGAACATTATGAAGACTGGTATACCTTCACATATACTACTGAGCTATATGTAAGCTTTGCTGGGCACCGCGCTGTGCCATACAAACATGCAGTAAAAACAAAATATTAAAAAAAACAGCAGACATATAATACATCATTGTAATGGCATACTACACATTTGACACATTTCACAACATTACTACAGTGGCGGTGGCCATTGCAGGGAGCCTCAGAATTATTTGCAGCCACAGTTAGCTGCTACACCTCTCCCAACACTGATTCAATATCTGTGTTCCTCAGCTCTCCCTTGGCAGCACACCATCATTAATATGCATGACACACTGCCGACGGGGAATGGTGGCCATGTACATGGATATATTCTGTGTAGGCTCTACACTGTGCCTTCATGGATTTTATTAAATCCTGGGGATAGTCTACATATTTTGGTAACTTTTATGAATCCAATTCAAAATTTAAGGTTGCAAGAAAATCAGTAGGAAAACTTAAATTAACAGGAAGAAGGTGGGAATTATGCTTCATTCAGAATGGTGTACACTCATAATTTCATCTCTAGGTGTGCTTAACATGTGTAAAGAAACATTGTAGTAAACTGTAGAAATATATATACATGAACAGTATATAATCTGAAAAAACATATTTTACCATATTAGTACTCTAGATCAATGCGTGTGTATATGTACCTTTAAGAAGCTATTCAAGGGCTTGCACAAGTGTATAAATACTGAGCATGTGCAAGCTAGACTGCAATTTTGTACTAAGCCATTCAAATGTAAGCATGTATGTATGTAAGGTCTGTCTGTTAGCCAGTCAATTTGCATTTTATGATGCTGTTTTCCATCCTGATGTGTTTCTATGTATTAAAGCAGCTAAACAAAATACCCCACCTGCTTGTCATCTATGTGAGAGAGAGAGAGAGTGAGAAAGAGAAAAAGAGAGAGAGAGAGATGAGCAACAAGTACCAAATAGAAACTATTGTTTTCTAAAAAAAGGAACTAAGTATTATCTTAAAAAAAGCATACATAAAGAACAGCATAAAACATTCCTAAGTAGGTCTTCTAAAAAATGACGTAAAATCCAAGTTCAATATATGAAATTAGGTTATAGTCTGGTCTGATCTTAGATTCAGTCAGTCAAAGTCATGACAACAAATGTTTATAGAAAACATTACAAAAAGGACATTTTCTAGAGCTTAAATAGAAAAACTTTAGGGTGTATGCAACACAGACCCATGATTCAGGAGAACTTCAAAGAAACTTTTGAACTGGACAATATTTTGTATATATTTAGATGGGAATGGTTTATTTTTTCACTGGAAATAATTTTTGATACTTTTATGTGAGATTTAGCATTCTGTTCCATTTTGTTATTCATAAGCTATACTGTAATTCCAAAATTACTGAACTTTCTTGTGTTAAGGAACATTTTGTTTATCTCAAAGGCAGAGTTACCTTGCAATTTGTAAAAAAACAATTCAGGGGGTGTGATGAGGAAGCAGGCTTGCACCTGCAAAATAACTTGTTTCCGTAATCAGTGTCAGATAATAATAGGGGCACAACAGTAAAGCATCCAGAGCCCACAGCTTCAGGGGTACCCATGACAATCCAACAAAACAATTTAATTTTATTAACTTATTCAAAACTACTGCATGACGTGGAATAAAAAATAAAAAAGCCTCTCTCCTTTCCAATGTATAGCCAGTTCTGATGTACAACCATTACAGGAAGAGAAAGTGCAGGTTCCACCCCCTACCCCCAAAGTACTGCCAATAGAAGCAGAGTTCCACAGTATGCTCCACAGGAAGTAGCACAACAGTACAGGATGTACCAACCAGTGCAGGTAGGACAGTCAGCTACTTTTTGAAAGAGGAGACGTATTCTGCTTTGAATGAGCACAGTATGATAATGGTCATTGGGAGTGCAAGTGTAGCATTTCTGGAGAATTTTTACTGAATGCAATTCTACTGATTTGAACAATGAGCATCTAGAAGATCTTTAGGTGAAATGGCAAAGAAAAAAATGTGTGTGCGAGTGTGTGTGTGTGTGTGTGTGTGTGTGTGTGTGTGTGTGTGTGTGTGTCTGTGTTTGTGTGAATGAGTGTAGTTCCACAATTCCACAAAATGGGAGGTTTCCCATTTTCCACAGATCCAACCATCTGAATGGGACTTTGTTTAGACAAGGAACTTAAACGTTGTACATCAGCTTGAAGTTTTCTCTTCTTCTATCTCATTGTGGACTTACTTGTTCTGCCAAAACATTTTGCATACACTGCCCATTAGTCAAGAATCTCATTCTTTCCATGTTAGCTTTTTTCTTGCCATATTTATCTTCATCTACATGGTGACAAAATTTCTCTCAAGAGAGCAAAAGAGTAAATGCAGCAAAGGAAATCACACAAAACATCATCAGTGACATTTGTGAACAGATATTACAAGGCTATGCATTTTGCTGCTTATGTCTGTACAGTTTTATTCACTGAAATAAGAGATCTGGTGTGTAACCCTCAAACCTGTAACTCATTACTAGTTGGTGCTGTTATATGTGTTTTGTTGATAATAACAGTTGCTAAGTCTTAACCTTTGATGTAATTAGTCTGAATTCCAGTGTGTACTGTAAGTGCATTTCAATTGCAATGTATTTTATAAATACATATACTACTGCTAGTGGTTAAATTTACTGTTGTTCTACTTCCTCGGTTCCTATGTTTTAATTATTTTTAATTGCTGTTTGCTTATTGTTAACTTACTAATACGCAATTAGGTCTTGTCTGAAATGAGATCTTATTTGTCCTTTCTACCTACCTGTTCAATGAATCACCAAAAATGGCAAAATAAGTAGGGCTTCATTCTAAACTTAAGGGGATAATGAACAGTAGTTTAAATGGTGGTACAAGTGCACTGTGAGACGATGAGCCATTAAGGTACAAAGAAGAAAAGAGTTACTTCAATAAAAGATTGAATCTTAGCTAATGAGAAGAATGGGCATGGGAATGGATAAAGAACTGGAAGCAAATTTAAAACATCCGTGATCTGTAAAGAAGAAAGAAAGAGAAAAAAGATAAAAGAGATCGACTGCATTTCCATAAGAAAAAGTACTGACATATATCAAGGTAAACATTCCGGTTGTCATTAAAATCATGTTAGGATACTAGAGGCTCACAGAGTTAACTGCAAATAATCAGGGCTTCCTCATATAGTATAGTACAGTATAATATAGTATAGAATAGTACTGTACAGTACAGAATAGTATAGTGTAGTATAGTATAGTATAGTATAGTGTAGTATAGTATAGTATAGTATAGTATAGTATAGTATAGTATAGCTCCATTCATGTAATACTGTATCCTCCTTCTAACACATTCACTTTGTCAGCTTAAATTGATAATTCCTTCAGAAGTATTACAGATACATAGGCACCATCTGGACTCATTTTTTGCTGGATCCCAGATCTGCTTTCCATTACTACTGCTTTGTCTGTCGCCTCTTTTGGAATGGAAAAAAATGACATATAAAAAGTACGTAAAGTGATATCTGCTTTAAACACTGAATGCAGAATTCAGAAAACAATCCCCGGGATTCAAGAAGTTCGGCCCTAGGACGGTTTTAGCCTTGTGCCAAGCGTCCTCACTACAGATGGCGCAGCAGCGTCATATGACTATGTATGAGGGCACACCACCGCAACCTCAACGTGCACAGGAAACGTGTGCGAGTGCAGGGGGCATGTGCAAGTGCTCTACGGAGGCGTAAACATGCCCCAACACTTGCAAAACCTACTATGCCTACTAGTAGAGCCTGCCTCTAAAAGTAAGTCAGTAATTCAGTGTCCGTGGATACCAAAATGTATGCTAAGCATACAAGAGTGTCCATGAACAGTGAAATAAACTCGAAGTAGTAAACACACAAGCACGTAGTGGAATGTTGAGCTCTGTCCCTAGAACTTTCACAATTAGATTCCTTGTCCCTATGTCCCTATTATACATTTGAATTGCTGCAATATCGAAGGTGTAAGCAAAGCGCAGCATATCTGCGCATCACTGCCCTATGCCAAGCATAGCTTACACATCATATTCATTCAAATAGAGAAAAACATGTGGAATCAACATGTCAATAGTGTAGTGTTTAGAGCCTCTGCCTAACAAACAGGCATTCACGGTTTGAGCCCAATAATAGCACATATCATTTTCCATGTAGAATGAATGTCATTGTGCCTTAAAACCGACATAAGAGTATCGCATGAGATATTTAACTTAAATATCATTCAAGAAAAGTGGCACTGTCATAATGATCAAGGTACTAGTAAGGAGGTGTAAGCACAAATAAGCAGCGATAAACACATATAAGTACCAGTAAGCAAGTCGGAGTGCACATGCATGGATCTAAGCAGTGCCAGGCATAGGAAATGTATATAAGTATATACAGATATATAATATATATATATATATATATATATATATATATATATATATATATATATATGAAGAAAGAACGACGTAACAATAAAGCATACAAAAGGAATGAGAAGGGAATCAACAGCAACCCCAGTATTATATAGTGCTGTCAGTGTATGTCATACAAGCTGGGCAGGGGTGAGCAAAGCACTGCTACTCACACCACAGGCAGGATATTACCACTGGGAGTAACATTGTTGATTTGCTAAGTCTACTTTACACACAGATGGTAGTCCCTGGTGAGACTACCCAAAAATTGATAGGATGATTGGCCATCCAACCGTTACACAAGCAAGGGCAGGTATGTTCAAGGACTAAATGGTGGGAGAGCCTGAGAATACATGGGTTGGGACAACATACGTATAGGGCCCCTAATGCTCGGGAGAGGGCAATGTGTGGAGGTGTGTCATGGCTGCGATAACAAGTGGGCAATAGATGGTATGCATGTATCTTGAACACAGGTGGGGGTGGAGGAACTATGGGTATGAAATTATGGAGCTAGGCATGCCAGGGTTGGATGGGCTGGTTCTAATTGGACTGCCCCATGGAGGTCAGCGAGTTTGTTATAAGTATATATGCATACACACATGCAGAAGTACATTCTCTGTAACAAATTAATTCCATTTGCAGACATAAATAACATGAATGTGCCCTTACAAACTTTGGCAGTAGATACAATAATAGGTTGCACAGAAGAGGGATGGGAAGAAATATTCTAAAAAGCAGAAGTGTGTACAATGTCCGAAGTCAGTGCTGTGCTGAAAATAATCAAACGTGAGGACTTTCCTACACATGGAATCATTCCTGTGATCTGCCTGCTACGGCAACGCCAATTACTAAACCGGTCTATTTGTAAAAGGAATACACCGAACACATGCATAATTAGGCTCTCATGTGTAACGTGTGTGTTACCACATAGTCATACATATTAATTTATTGTAGTGTCATGTTAATGGGAGTAAGAATGTAATGAAGTATAGAGTTTAATCTTGACATAAACACATGATTGTCCCATATGGGCCAACCCAAAAATTGCGTATAGTATTCTTTTGGTCGCTCACGTCACCAGTGTTTGTGGACCAAATGTCTGGGAGTTCTGAGTATACGTGGAGTGAGTCAACCGATGGGATGAGTCTATAGGAGTAGGGAGTGGCCAATGTGTAGTAGTGTGGATACACCAAGAAGCCGACTGGAGAATGGATGACTGCAGTGTTAGGGAGGCGTTGGGGTGTGTGTTTGGGGAACCAGGAGCCATGGGTATATGAGTATATATGCAAATAAAGCAGCACAGCAATAGTGTAGTGGTTAGAGCATCCGCCTATTGAACAGACATTCTTGTATCGAATCCCACTGTATCACATACCATTTACCATCGGTAATCTGTACATGAACATACTGCAACATCTGTCCACTGTATGAGCTGCAAAATATCAATTAAAAGTTAACTGGAGTGAAGTGTCAGTGTCATAATGAATAAGGCACTAGTAAGCAGGTCAAGCATATATAAACACCAGTAAGCATGTGTAAGTATTGCTTTACAGACACACACACACACACATATATATATATATATATATATATATATATATATATATATATATATATACACATATATATATATATATATATATATATATATATATATATATATATATATATATATATATATATATATATATATATATATATATATATATATATGTGTGTGTGTGTGTGTGTGTGTGTGTGTGTGTGTGTGTGTGTGTGTGTATGTGTGTGTGTAGATATACACAGATATACAGCTATGATAGGAAACAGCACACAAGAATGACATATGTTCACAGGCTATGTTAATGGAAGTGAGGAACCCAAGCAAGAAACATGAAACACGTAGCTTGACCTTCCTCCACCCCCCCCCCCAGTTGGGCACGGGAAACATACACACAAACAATGTAAAGAGTCCACTGCTCCCCAGACCACAGGCAGGATACAACCGGGGGAGGGTACACAGTGCACCTGTGAATTCTACTCTTGGAACTCAGACAGGAGCATCCCTTGTGGGACACCCCAAACATTGCCAAGACCAAAAGAAGATGATTGACTGACCATTCTGGCTGGGGTGTATACATACTCGGAATACAAGGGTGGGAAACCCTGATGACCTATGGGCCGAGACAATTGTATGAAATGGGTCCCGTGAAGTGGAGAGTGGGCAGCATGTAGTGATGTGTCCAGAACAGACCAGGACCCAGAGTAAGGATGGGTGCTGTTGAGGAGATGCAGATGGGGGAACTATGGGTAGCTACTTATGGGTCTAGGTGTGCAGGTGTTGGCTGATGTGGGCCTAAATGGACAGCCCTAGGGATGTAAGCGAATGTGTTCATTGGACAGAGGCGTCGCCCAATGAGCAGCCACATCCACTACGAGTCCCACTGCAGCAAAGTGTAATCTATATAACAAGGAATGGAATAATCAGATGTAGACGTATATAGGTAGAGGTATGTGTGTGTATATATGTGACTGTAAATATACACATGTATATAGCTAGGATATGATACAGCAGTTACGAGTAACATATGTTCACAGGCCGTGCATATGTGGGTGAGGGGGTCCAATATACAAACGTGTAACACGTAGCATCAACCCCCCCAGCTAGGCCGGTGAGACATACAGACACACAATAAAGGTAAACACACCACTGCTTCCCAGACCACTGGCAGGATAGTACCAGTGGGAGAGACCTGCCAGGTCTAATCTTGAATAATAGACATCGATGTCCCTTGTGGGACACCAAAAATTAATGATAGGAGGCAGTCCCGGTAATGACTTATCAAACCGGGCTGTAGATGTACACAGACCAGTAGGTTGTGCAAGCCTGATAACCCATGGGTCGACACAATGTACGACATGTGTCCCGACACAAGGAGAGTGGGCAGTGCATATTGGTGTGTTTATACCCCACCTCCACCCACAGTAAGGATGAGTGCTGTAGAGGAGTGGCAGGTGGGGGACTATGGGTATGCAATTATGGGCCTAGGCGTGCAGGTGTTGGCTGGCACAGTCATATTAGGACCACCCCGGGGATGTAAGTAATATTCTGAAATGGGCATATCTGACACCCATACCTCTCAACCCCTAAGAGCACATCCACTGGACAGGCCATAAACAATTGGGGGAACAAATAGGGACCATACCTCTGAACTGTCCCTGATTTCCAGGGACATCCTTGATTTCAACTCAGTTTCTAACTCTGTCCCACTTAAACCCTCCTAAAACTAGTGACATTTGTAGGAAAGGTGGTGAATTACACGTAATGAATAGCGACAACAATTAAGAGTTATAAACATAATTTACCTCAGAAAATGTGTATGAATTCATATGCTCTGAGTCTGTCAATGTGTCAGATTAATAGCACCAATAATTTGAATGTGTCCCTGATGTTGTTATGCTGTGTCCCTGATTCAGTTTGCATTTTTCCCCAAATGTATGAGAGGTCTGATAGGGACAGAAAGCACATATTCCACTGACAACCTTAGAAAGATGATAGAATATTAGGTATGCAGTAGCATGACTAAGCTGAATGATGTGGGTTCCAAAACCCAATTACTTGTTTGTATTGAAGAGTGTCAGTTCCCATGTATTAACCAGACGGGTGCAGATTATAAGAGTAACACCAATAATATTAATCAAACTCTGTACAATCGAACGGCATGCTGTTGCCTAATGGGCAGCCATTCCCGATACTGTAGGCATGTAGTCCTGTGTAATAGGCATCGCAAGGTAATATCATAGTCCTCACTCCCAGCCAGGGGTGTGCATGTCAGATGCAAACACTAAATGCAGTGCATTTGCAAGTGTGGGAGCAAGCGGGTGTAAGCCTGTTTGGCCGCCAGTACGCAAGTATTACACTGGTAAAGCAATGTAGAGGATAACTGAGTGTAAGAAACTGTAACCAGAGGTTAGCATTGCATAGCACCGCGCAAACCCATGCACACCTGCTCACAACTGCTTTAATGTGCCTTAATCACTCCATATCCAATGGCCTTGTTCTGCCCTGCATCAAAATAAATGGCCTCTGCAAGGCTCAAAACCAGGACCCTGCATACACAGCTATTGTGATTTACAACTAAGCCATGGCAGATATACAGACTTCTGACCTAATCACAAACATATCATCCAGCGCAGTCATTCAACAGTATAGGAAATGTATTCCATCACGTAGATGTATGTGTGAGTGTTTATGTCCAGCATATAGATACATACATATATATATATATATATATATATATATATATATATATATATATGTATACAGTAACATCCCATGTGACAACAAATCATTACAAAGGAATGAAAAGGGAAACACCAGCAATGCCTGTATTATGTAGTGGTGTTGTCCTATGTAATATCAAGACTCCCTCAGACAGATATGTGTCATTCATATCTGTAAACATTTGTACATTGACCATATACATCACTCTGTGCATGTTATTGACATTAACACAACAGTTCCTGTCCAATCATTATGTGAGAACAGTACTCTTGCAAGGTGCTGTGTGCGACATCATCATCATTATAAAGTTAAATGGGGTAACCATAGAGGGACCAGTAGTGTGTGTACAATGGGGTTGTCCACATTACGTGTACCTGGAACATTTAGGATTCATGTGCATACTAGGATAGTGCACCTGAGAAACAGGGTGAGGACAACTGGAGTATGTTGTGATGCATATTAAAAGGGTTACATGTGCCCAGTGGATACGTGTCTGAAATGGACAGCTATGTATGGAGCAAATGTTGTTCTAGGAACCGACTGACCTTTTGTTTCCGTAGGGTGAGTGGGATGTGGGGGAAGGAGAGTAGGTATGCTATTGGAGGATAGGTAGGGTAGGATGACAGACAAGACAGCATACAGGGTCAGTATATGACACATGTGGGGGGATACACCTCAGACGGGGAGGGGTGTTCGGCATTCACAAGTTCATGATCCCCAGATGGAAACAGTGGGACGGAGGTCCCAAGCCATGGGCAGCCAGCACTGCACTAAAACAGTTGCAAAGGTGGCAGTGCTGGGGGCTGTCTAGGAGGGGCAGCCTCACCCTGTAAATGTGACACTCTGCCCTTGAGCTGGTGTATCTGGCCTTGAAACCCCTTATTGAGCCCCCTACGCACCACATCCGGGACTGTATGACAGCAGGCATGTTCCTGTCTGGACCTGCTCCCAGGGGGGACAAGCCCCATCTTCAGTGACGGGGTACCACCAAAAGGTGGTGCAGAGCCAACAGAGGTGGAGGTCCAAGGCTGGGCCCCAGATGTGCTGGTGCCCTTTGCCATGGCCAGCTGAAGTGGGACAGGAGGTTCTGCCGGGACCTCCAAACCCATACAGCCTTGGGTGTTGCAGTTTGAACACAGATATGGCTTAGTAATAGTCAACAGCATTCAGGATTACTTACAACAGCATGCATAGATATGACCATTAACCCAACACAACAGATGGTATACATTTGCAGAGGGAGCACAACACATGCATATATACTGCATGACATCTGTATAAAGTGTAGAAGACTTGTGACTACAGCTATGAACAGTGGCCCATTATTGGCATGTCACTGAAAACCCCAGACAGTGTTTGTCATACCACTGTTTCATGTGACATATGTCCAGTCAGGGATGCAATGGCAGTAACTCATCACTATCACCATGTACTGGCTGCAGTCCTCACACTATGCTCCTGCTGTTCACAGATATGTGTTCAGTGAGTAGCACAGGAAACAAATGGTTCCACACACTGACCAGTCCACAGATGGCCCTATAGATGGGGGTCCCTCACAAACAGGGCACTGTCTTGTCAGTTTTAAAACATGCAGAATAGCCATTACCAGACACCACTTGTTAAATAGGCAGTAGTCTCAATGAAGCATAGCTACACTTACATGCTGTAGTCATGTCTGACACATTAGCCTCCTGTCTTTAGGCTATTTTTCACTGTGTATGTTGTCTGAGGAACATCCAGATATCATCTGTGATGCTGTTTACCAAACACCAGATCCAGGTACCACTCACAGCGACTATCATGGGCAAACACCAACATGATGTTCCTAGATATTGTACTGTGTTTTTCATGCAAATGGCTATCGGAACATCATCACAGCTGTTCCACATGCAGTTAGCCAGAGGAGGACTGCAATAGGTGAAGAGGCCTTCACCTGATCATGACCATCACTTACAATATACATGCTGCTGTTGAGCAGGTGTACACCTTCACATCCACCAGAGAGTGTGTGGGAGGGACAGAAAGAGGCAAAGTACATCAGAAAAGGGCTTGGAGACTAAAACCTAAGCATCATCTGTCACACACCTACCAGTACAGGGGTCAAACCCCTGACTGACTAGTCATTACTATTACAAGTGCATGTAGTTACTCCATGTGCCACAAAGCTGACATGTTGGTGTGCTGTAAGAAAATATATGTGTGTTGGTGAGCGACATCTGCATCAGAGATATAGTAGACATACATTAGGTGTAGCACACATGGCTGTCCACATGAACGGATGTCATTGTCAACACAACCACACTCTCTAATGGACTCACATTGACACTCTTTGCCAGGCCCACAAATACACTCCCAAACTACTTAGTTTGCCACACTGCAGTAATGCACAGGTACTACATGCACCACAGGGGATATCCAGAAGTTCTATGGGCTAGGGCATGTGAACGTGTTTGACATCTGTTGGTATGCCAGTGGGAGTTATACTGGGAGTGACTGTGGTTGGGAGCATCATACCCCACACGCAGACACAAGGTGCCAGTACTGACATGCATGTGTGCATTGCTTCATGGGTGTGTAGTGGTTGGCTGTGCAAGATGGCTGTACAAGGCTGGGTGAGGGGTAATCCTTGGCATCACACCACCCGACAATGGTGTACAGTGTAGTACTGGGGTGTAATGTCTGCAATGTCCCACACAGATGGGTATTGTATGAACTGCTCTAACATCCCGGTTACCATTGTGTATGGCCATCGCTTTGCAATGCATGGCATGTCTGTGTTTAATAGTCCTTGACATAGACAATGCCTGGGATGTGCATGTCCCACAATATTGTACAGTTACATGTACAGGTGTACCTGGTTTGGCTGGCACATGTTGTGTACACAGACTGTTATCCTCCAATATGCCAATACTGGCTTGGTGTGGCAGAACCTGCTTATAGTCAGCAGGTTGACCCTGCATCTGCATTGATAGCATGATACAGGTATTCCCTGGTGTCATTGGCATCGGTCCATACAGGGCACATGTGTAAGGTATTGTATGGCCTCTGTGGATCACATTTGATGGCACCACATATGTTGCAGGCATCCAGTGGGGAACATAGTGAAGGCACATTGTCCGCAATTATGTGCCTATTGTACTGCTGTACAGGGTGCCATGCCCTCTGCAGCCCACTGCAATCACACCATGCCTACTAGCTGTCATCAATGTGCAGGGTACTAGAAACATAGTGGAATATTCTAGGCAAGTGTGTTTGTGTATGAAACATGGGTTCAGGATGTATTCCGAGTAATAGTAGGGTTGCATACTTTGTTCACCATGCCTTTTGTCAGATGTAAGGGTATGGCTTACTAACACAGTCCCGTGGTTGTCTGACATCTGTACTCCTCGGGAAGTGGACATTGTGACATATAAGACGGGCACCATATAGGAAAACTACAAAATAAACTCCCCAACATGTCCAGTGGTTAGACACTCACAGCCACCTCCACATAGGCTCTGACAGTCAAACACACACACACACACACACACACACACACACACACACACACACACACACACACACACACACACACACACACACACACACAAACACACCTGCCATGTCCTTGAATAGAACCCCTACCTAACTAGTGTATCACAATACAGCAATATGCAGTTACAGCACCGCTATGGAGAATACTGGGTTACAGTACTCCTAGAGGTGTATTCCTAGGAGGGTGACATCAGCAGGATTGCCAAAGGTGGTCATGTGAATTGTAAAGAGTGTGCATACTCTAAAAAGCATTGTTCTTGTCTGAGACAGACAGAGACACATACAGTTGGTCTCTCTTGGAATGGAACCCCTACCTAATTAGTTTATCACACTACAGTAATACGCAGATACAGCATGCGTTATGGAGAATACTGGGTTACAACAATCCCAGAGGTGTATTTCTATGTGGGTGACATCAGCAGGATTGCCAAAGAAGGGCATTTCAAGTGTACTGTAGGTTGTACATGTCTGTTATCTGCATGTATCCACTGCTTACTGTCATGAAAACACATTTACACCTGCTTACAACTGCCTTTTGCAGTCCTAATTGACAGTATCACCAAGGCTTAGCAAAAAACAGAAAAGTCCTGGAAGAACACCGCTGGATGCTTCATGTAGTAAAAATAAGAACTTTTAATAAAAGCTGGTACAAAACAGATAAGCGCTTTCGGGTTGGTAGCCCTTCATCAGATAAATAACAGACATCAAAACTCAAAATTTAAACAAAACATCTTCCAATCAGCATCTAGTAAAAAACCCGCCTATTTTTTCAGGGTGGGTTTCACTGGGATGACATCATTAAGACCCGGCCCCCTGTGGGCCGTCAGCTGTATAATCCATCTAGACTCAATTAATTCAGTTAATTGTTTGATGTCTCCACCCCTTCTACCCAAACTAACATTAACTATAGCCCTAAAGCTAAAGTTGTGTGTGGGATTATCTTGAATATGTCTAAAGAGGGCATTGTGCTGATCACTGTTCCTAATGGCAGATAAATGCTGTAGGATCCTGACCTTAAACATATTGTTGGTTTTGCCCACATAAAAACAAGGGCAGGAACCACAATTGGCCAGATAAACAATGTCCTTTGTTCTACATGTAGCCCTAGCTTTTAAAGAGAAGATTCTACATGAGACAGGATGCAGAAAAGTAGTGTCCTTATTGATAAAGACGCAGGCCTTACAGGTACCACAAGGTACAGTGCCTGCTTGTGACTTAAAACTCAGTTTTTTGGAATGATACTCTCCACATAACAGATCTTTTAAGCTCTTGTTCTTCCTGTATGCAATACAAGGGCTAGATCCTACTAAACCCCTAATCCTATCATCACTTACTAGAATGTTCCAGTTCTTTTTAAGAATCTCATCTATATCATTAATGTTACTACTATATGTGAACATTACTTTAGGTTTAAGAATATTGGTGCCATTCTTAGAAGTTACATTATGTTCATCTATGGGACGATGCATCCAAGGTCTATACACATGTTTCCTCTTGTGTTTACTACCTTCAACAACCTTGTTCACCATGTCTCCCCTATAACCTCTTTCTTCAAAGTAACCTCTCAATTTGCTCATTTCCCCTTCGAAACAGGAATCCTCAGTACATACTCTTGAGATCCTGCCTAGTTGTCCTTCCACAATGTTGGGGAATGTATACCCTGGATGCATGCTATCAAATGAAAGGAGAGTATTCTTCCAACACTCCTTCCTATATATACCAGTGGAAAACCCTGTTTCAGTTTGTTCTATGGTGACATCCAAAAAATCTAACTGAGTATAGGAGGTACTTTTAGTAAATCTGAAAAACGTGGTGGTGGAATGTAGGAAAGATATAAACTCATCCAAGCGGGCTGGCTCCCCCTCCCACAAAATAAACACATCGTCCACAAACCTCTTATATAGCTTGATGGATGGTAGCCAGATTGTGTTGTTAAAAATATATTGATTTTCCCAAAAGGAAAGCACTAAATTAGCATATGTATTGGCACAGGGTGTGCCCATGGCGACACCCTGTGCCTGTCTGTACAGTTGTTGAAAACCCAAAAAGATGTTATTCTCTAGTACCATAGTAAGCATAGTCTTCACAAGATCTACCTGTGAATCATTAGCTCCTCTATCCTTCAATAAACTGCCAACTGCTGATATTCCATACTGGTTATTTATGACCGTAAATAGGCTCTGTACATCCAGAGTAACCATTAAATAATGAGTACTGGATGTACCTCTATCTATCTCCCCCAAGCCTTTAAAAAATCTCCAGTGTCCCTTAGAACATTACTCATACTATCCACATATGGTCTTAATATTGTTTCTAGCCATATGGAAATGTTCTCAGTCACCCATTTTCTGCCCGACACTATGGGGCGTAGAGGTGGTTCTATCAGGGATTTGTGTATTTTCGGTAACCCTTTGAAAAGAGGCGTTACCACCCCTTCAACCTTAAGAAACCTGTACAATCCTTCATCTATTACCATGTCATGCAGTAAGAGCTCTAAACTATTATGGACTTTGTCAACCAAATTTTTAACCATAGCAGGGTTAATAAGAACATATGTGGAACCATCCGATAACAGCTCTGCTATCTTACTCTGATAGTAACTAGTATCTAGAACCACTACTGTGCCCCCTTTATCAGCCATTTTTATAGTAATCTCATTATTATCAATTAATCCCTGTAATGCTTTTCTCTGTTCTGCTGTCAAATTATAATACTTATTATTGTGTCCCTTATGAAAATACTCCAAAAGGTCCCGCTCACAAGCATTAATAAACAAGTTCATGGAAGGAGTAAAAGGGGGCATATAGCTGCTAGGTTGTCTCAACGTTAAATCATTGGTATTGATTGCACCAAACAAATTACGTAGGGCTATACTCCTACAATAAACCATAAGGTCCATCACGATCTCATGATAAACACTGTCCCTACTAGGAACAAACGAAAGCCCCTTATTAAGCACATACAGCTCATCTGTAGTCAAACAATAAGTAGATAAATTAAAAACAATATTAGTGTCAACATACTGAGTCATTCCACAGTCCTTCTTTTCTTTTGTGGATCCCTGCCTTCGCTCAATGAGCATTTCCAGGACCCCTTCTTCTTGACAGGGAAAGGCAACACATTCAAAAAATGCCGTTCCGCTGACGAATTCTTTCAGTCTAGCCCCCAAACGACTACTGTCCGCTGGTAAATCTACTCCAGGAGCAGACAGTTCGTTCATGGAAACCACAGAAACAACGTTGGACAGCTCTGCTAAACAATCAAATGTTCCTATGGGTTTTTCTATTACTTTGACCATGGTGGTAGAAATAGTGGAGCCTAAAGTAATGTGCGTTGAACCCAAACCTGGAGTGGTCTCCAACGAACGCGTGATGTCAGCAGAGTCTTGTGCGTCGACTCGTAGCTCACCGGTACTTGTCACAGAACTACTAACATTGTTAGATGCTCGTACCTTCTCACAAAACTGTGTATTGGAAGGTGAAGTATAGCTAGATTTGGGTGCTAACTTAGATGAATAGCTTGCTGTGGTATGGCTTTGCGCCGCCGGAGCAAACCTAGATCTAGGCCAGACAAAGATGTTACCATTGGAGAAATCTGCATGATCTCTCCTTAGTTTACTTATTTTTAATGTCTGTAACTTAGCGTCATTCTCTGAAAGAGATTTATACACCCCTTCCAAACGCTCCTTATAGGTAGCACCTATAAAGTCACTGCTCAATTTATCTTGTAAGATCTCTGTCTCCTGTTTGAGCACTATTATTTCTGGTGCAAAAAATCCATTCAACAGTTCCATGTACTGAAAACTCGTCTTAATGTTTATGAGCTGCCATTTTGCCAATAATTCTGGGTATCATTCCCCTTGTGTCGGCATGCACAGCACCCTCATGCCCCGGGGAACAATACCATATTGCAAACACACTTCTAGATGATAGGTTTGCCATTGAAGGTGCTGTAGTCTCCCCATTTTATAATTAAAATCCCTCAAAAGTTCATCAAAATTCTTATCCACCAAAATAGGAGAGGAGGTACTTAAACCATGATCTTTCAGAGTCACAAACCCCAAGTTTAACAAGGGTTTTTTTAAATGTATAAAGTTATTATAAGTCTTGCCTTGGTTAACCTCTAACATAGAGGTCCCTCCATGATTTCCAGAAGAAGATTCTTTAGCTGCATCCATAACGGTTCAACACCAATAAGCACAAAAAAGAAGAAATAAGTCCAATAATCAATGCTAGGTGCTGAAATGGTTCCTCCAAAGGCACACACAAGCGAAGCAAAAAACAGAAAAATCCTGGAAGAACACCGCTGGATGCTTCAAGTAGTAAAAATAAGAACTTTTAATAAAAGCTGGTACAAAACAGATAAGCGCTTTTGGGTTGGTAGCCCTTCATCAGATAAATAACAGACATCAAAACTCACAATTTAAACAAAACATCTTCCAATCAGCAAGTAGTAAAAAACCCGCCTATTTTTCAGGGTGGGTTTCACTGGGATGACATCATTAAGACCCGGCCCCCTGTGGGCCATCAGCTGTATAATCCATCTAGACTCAATTAATTCAGTTAATTGTTTGATGTCTCCACCCCTTCTACCCAAACTAACATTAACTATAGCCCTAAAGCTAAAGTTGTGTGTGGGATTATCTTGAATATGTCTAAAGAGGGCATTGTGCTGATCACTGTTCCTAATGGCAGATAAATGCTGTAGGATCCTGACCTTAAACATATTGTTGGTTTTGCCCACATAAAAACAAGGGCAGGAACCACAATTGGCCAGATAAACAATGTCCTTTGTTCTACATGTAGCCCTAGCTTTTAAAGAGAAGATTCTACCTGAGACAGGATGCAGAAAAGTAGTGTCCTTATTGATAAAGGTGCAGGCATTACAGGTACCACAAGGTACAGTGCCTGCTTGTGACTTAAAACTCAGTTTTTTGGAATGATACTCTCCACATAACAGATCTTTTAAGCTCTTGTTCTTCCTGTATGCAATACAAGGGCTAGATCCTACTAAACCCCTAATCCTATAATCACTTACTAGAATGTTCCAGTTCTTTTTAACAATCTCACCTATATCGTTAATGTTACTACTAAATGTGAACATTACTTTAGGTTTAAGAATATTGGTGCCATTCTTAGAAGTTGCATTATGTTCATCTATGGGACGATGCATCCAAGGTCTATACACATGTTTCCTCTTGTGTTTACTACCTTCAACAACCTTGTTCACCATGTCTCCCCTATAACCTTTTTCTTCAAAGTAACCTCTCAATTTGCTCATTTCCCCTTCGAAACAGGAATCCTCAGTACATACTCTTGAGATCCTGCCTAGTTGTCCTTCCACAATGTTGGGGAATGTATACCGTGGATGCATGCTATCAAATGAAAGGAGAGTATTCTTCCAACACTCCTTCCTATATATACCAGTGGAAAAAACTGTTTCAGTTTGTTCTATGGTGACATCCAAAAAATCTAACTGAGTATAGGAGGTACTTTTAGTAAATCTGAAAAACGTGGTGGTAGAATGTAGGAAAGATATAAACTCATCCAAGCGGGCTGGCTCCCCCTCCCACAAAATAAACACATCTCCACAAACCTCTTATATAGCTTGATGGATGGTAGCCAGATTGTGTTGTTAAAAATATATTGATATTCCCAAAAGGAAAGCACTAAATTAGCATATGTATTGGCACAGGGTGTGCCCATGGTGACACCCTGTGCCTGTCTGTACAGTTGTTGAAAACCCAAAAGGATGTTATTCTCTAGTACCATAGTAAGCATAGTCTTCACAAGATCTACCTGTGAATCATTAGCTCCTCTATCCCTCAATAAACTGCCAACTGCTGATATTCCATACTGGTTATTTATGACCGTAAATAGGCTCTGTACATCCAGAGTAACCATTAAATAATAAGTCCTGGATGTACCTCTATCTATCTCCCCCAAAGCCTTTAAAAAATCTCCAGTGTCCCTTAGAACATTACTCATACTATCCACATATGGTCTTAATATTGTTTCTAGCCATATGGAAATGTTCTCGGTCACCCATTTTCTGCCCGACACTATGGGGCGTAGAGGTGGTTCTATCAGGGATTTGTGTATTTTTGGTAACCCTTTGAAAAGAGGCGTTACCACCCCTTCAACCTTAAGAAACCTGTACAATCCTTCATCTATTACCATGTCATGCAGTAAGAGCTCTAAACTATTATGGACTTTGTCAACCAAATTTTTAACCATAACAGGGTTAATAGGAACATATGTGGAACCATCCAATAACAGCTCTGCTATCTTACTCTGATAGTAACTAGTATCTAGAACCACTACTGTGCCCCCTTTATCAGCCATTTTTATAGTAATCTCATTATTATCAATTAATCCCTGTAATGCTTTTCTCTGTTCTGCTGTCAAATTATAATACTTATTATTGCGTCCCTTATGAAAATACTCCAAAAGGTCCCGCTCACAAGCATTAATAAACAAGTTCATGGAAGGAGTAAAAGGGGGCATATAGCTGCTAGGTTGTCTCAACGTTAAATCATTGGTATTGATTGCACCAAACAAATTACGTAGGGCTATACTCCTACAATAAACCATAAGGTCCATCACGATCTCGTGATAAACACTGTCCCTACTAGGAACTAACAAAAGCCCCTTATTAAGCACATACAGCTTATCTGTAGTCAAACAATAAGTAGATAAATTAAAAACAATATTAGTGTCAACATACTGAATCATTCCACAGTCCTTCTTTTCTTTTGCAGGTCCCTGCCTTCGCTCAATGAGCATTTCCAGGACCCCTTCTTCTTGACAGGGAAAGGCAACACATTCAAGAAATGCCGTTCCACTGACAAATTTTTCAGTCTAGCCCCCAAACGACTACTGTCCGCTGGTAAATCTACTCCAGGAGCAGACAGTTCGTTCATGGAAACCACAGAAACAACGTTGGACAGCTCTGCTGAACAATCAGAAACAACGTTGGACGGCTCTGCTAAACAATCAAATGTTCCTATGGGTTTTTCTATTACTTTGACCATGGTGGTAGAAATAGTGGAGCCTAAAGTAATGTGCATTGAACCCAAACCTGGAGTGGTCTCCAACGAATGCGTGATGTCAGCAGCGTCTTGTGCGTCGACTCGTAGATCACCGGTACTTGTCACAGAACTACTAACATTGTTAGATGCTCGTACCTTCTCACAAAACTGTGTATTGGAAGGTGAAATATAGCTAGATTTGGGTGCTAACTTAGATGAATAGCTTGCTGTGGTATGGCTTTGCGCCACCGGAGCAAACCTAGATCTAGGCCAGACAAAGATGTTACCATTGGAGAAATCTGCATGATCTCTCCTTAGTTTACTTATTTTTAATGTCTGTAACTTAGCGTCATTCTCTGAAAGAGATTTATACAGCCCTTACAAACGCTCCTTATAGGTAGCACCTATAAAGTCACTGCTCAATTTATCTTGTAAGTTCTCTGTCTCCTGTTTGAGCGCTATTATTTCTGGTGCAAAAAATCCATTCAACAGTTCCATGTACTGAAAACTCGTCTTAACGTTTATGAGCTGCCATTTTGCCAATAATTCTGGGTATCGTTCCCCTTGTGTCGGCATGCACAGCACCCTCATGCCCCAGGGAACAATACCATATTGCAAACACGCTTCTAGATGATAGGTTTGCCATTGAAGGTGCTGTAGTCTCCCCATTTTATAATTAAAATCCCTCAAAAGTTCATCAAAATTCTTATCCACCAAAACAGGAGAGGAGGTACTTAAACCATGATCTTTCAGAGTCACAAACCCCAAGTTTAACAAGGGTTTTTTTACATGTATAAAGTTATTATAAGTCTTGCCTTGGTTAACCTCTAACATAGAGGTCCCTCCTTGATTTCCAGAAGAAGATTCTTTAGCTGCATCCATAATGGTTCAACACCAATAAGCACAAAAAAGAAGAAATAAGTCCAATAATCAATGCTAGGTGCTGAAATGGTTCCTCCAAAGGCACACACAAGCGAAGCAAAAAACAGAAAAATCCTGGAAGAACACCGCTGGATGCTTCAAGTAGTAAAAATAAGAACTTTTAATAAAAGCTGGTACAAAACAGATAAGCGCTTTCGGGTTGGTAGCCCTTCATCAGATAAATAACAGACATCAAAACTCACAATTTAAACAAAACATCTTCCAATCAGCATCTAGTAAAAAACCCGCCTATTTTTCAGGGTGGGTTTCACTGGGATGACATCATTAAGATCCGGCCCCCTGTGGGCCATCAACTGTATAATCCATCTAGAATCAAATTAATTCAGTTAATTGTTTGATGTCTCCAACCCTTCTACCCAAACTAACATTAACTATAGCCCTAAAGCTAAAGTTGTGTGTGGGATTATCTTGAATATGTCTAAAGAGGGCATTGTGCTGATCACTGTTCCTAATGGCAGATAAATGCTGTAGGATCCTGACATTAAACATATTGTTGGTTTTGCCCACATAAAAACAAGGGCAGGAACCACAATTGGCCAGATAAACAATGTCCTTTGTTCTACATGTAGCCCTAGCTTTTAAAGAGAAGATTCTACCTGAGACAGGATGCAGAAAAGTAGTGTCCTTATTGATAAAGGTGCAGGCCTTACAGGTACCACAAGGTACAGTGCCTGCTTGTGACTTAAAACTCAGTTTTTTGGAATGATACTCTCCACATAACAGATCTTTTAAGCTCTTGTTCTTCCTGTATGCAATACAAGGGCTAGATCCTACTAAACCCCTAATCCTATCATCACTTACTAGAATGTTCCAGTTCTTTTTAAGAATCTCACCTATATCATTAATGTTACTACTATACGTGAACATTACTTTAGGTTTAAGAATATTGGTGCCATTCTTAGAAGTTACATTATGTTCATCTATGGGACGATGCATCCAAGGTCTATACACATGTTTCCTCTTGTGTTTACTACCTTCAACAACCTTGTTCACCATGTCTCCCCTATAACCTCTTTCTTCAAAGTAACCTCTCAATTTGCTCATTTCCCCTTCGAAACAGGAATCCTCAGTGCATACCTTTGAGATCCTGCCTATTTGTCCTTCCACAATGTTGGGGAATGTATACCGTGGATGCATGCTATCAAATGAAAGGAGAGTATTCTTCCAACACTCCTTCCTATATATACCAGTGGAAAAACCTGTTTCAGTTTGTTCTATGGTTATAGGGGAGACATGGTGAACAAGGTTGTTGAAGGTAGTAAACACAAGAGGAAACATGTGTATAGACCTTGGATGCATCATCCCATAGATGAACATAATGTAACTTCTAAGAATGGCACCAATATTCTTAAACCTAAAGTAATGTTCACATATAGTAGTAACATTAATGATATAGGTGAGATTGTTAAAAAGAACTGGATCATTCTAGTAAGTGATGATAGGATTAGGGGTTTAGTAGGATCTAGCCCTTGTATTGCATACAGGAAGAACAAGAGCTTAAAAGATCTGTTATGTGGAATGTATCATTCCAAAAAACTGAGTTTTAAGTCACAAGCAGGCACTGTACCTTGTGGTACCTGTAAGGCCTGTGCCTTTATCAATAAGGACACTAATTTTCTGCATCCTGTCTCAGGTAGAATCTTCTCTTTAAAAGCTAGGGCTACATGTAGAACAAAGGACATTGTTTATCTGGCCAATTGTGGTTCCTGCTTTGTTTTTATGTGGGCAAAACCAACAATATGTTTAAGGTCAGGATCCTACAGCATTTATCTGCCATTAGGAACAGTGATCAGCACAATGCCCTCTTTAGACATATTCAAGATAATCCCACACACAACTTTAGCTTTAGGGCTATAGTTAATGTTAGTTTGGGTAGAAGGGATGGAGACATCAAACAATTAACTGAATTAATTGAGTCTAGATGGATTATACAGCTGATGGCCCACAGGGGGCCGGGTCTTAATGATGTCATCCCAGTGAAACCCACCCTGAAAAATAGGCGGGTTTTTTACTAGATGCTGATTGGAAGATGTTTTGTTTAAATTGTGAGTTTTGATGTCTGTTATTTATCTGCTGAAGGGCTACCAACCCAAAAGCGCTTATCTGTTTTGTACCAGATTTTATTAAAAGTTCTTATTTTTACTACTTGAAGCATCCAGCGGTGTTCTTCCAGGATTTTTCTGTTTTTTGCTTAGCTTGTGTGTGCCTTTGGAGGAACCATTTCAGCACCTAGCATTGATTATTGGACTTATTTCTTCTTTTTTGTGCTTATTGGTGTTGAACCGTTATGGATGCAGCTAAAGAATCTTCTTCTGGAAATCAAGGAGGGACCTCTATGTTAGAGGTTAACCAAGGCAAGACTTATAATAACTTTATACATGTAAAAAACCCCTTGTTAAACTTGGGGTTTGTGACTTTGAAAGATCATGGTTTAAGTACCTCCTCTCCTGTTTTGGTGGATAAGATTTTTGATGAACTTTTGAGGGATTTACTTATAAAATGGGGTGACTACAGCTCCTTCAATGGCAAACCTATCATCTAGAAGCATGTTTGCAACATGGTATTGTTCCCCGGGGCATGAGGGTGCTGTGCATGCCGACACAAGGGGAACGATACCCAGAATTATTGGCAAAATGGCAGCTCATAAACATTAAGACGAGTTTTCAGTTCATGGAACTGTTGAATGGATTTTTTGCACCAGAAATAATAGCGCTCAAACAGGAGACAGAGAACTTACAGGATAAATTGAGCAGTGACTTTGTAGGTGCTACGTATAAGGAGCATTTGTAAGGGGTGTATAAATCTCTTTCAGAGAATGACGCTAAGTTACAGACATTAAAAATAAGTAAACTAAGGAGAGATCATGCAGATTTCTCCAATGGTAACATCTTTTTCTGGCCTAGATCTAGGTTTGCTCCGGTGGCGCAAAGCCATACCACAGCAAGCTATTCATCTAAGTTAGCACCCAAATCTAGCTATATTTCACCTTCCAATACACAGTTTTGTGAGAAGGAACGAGCATCTAACAATGTTAGTAGTTCTGTGACAAGTACCGGTGAGCTGCGAGTCAACGCACAAGACGCTGCTGTCATCACGCGTTCGTTGGAGACCACTCCAGGTTTGGGTTCAACGCACGTTACTTTAGGCTCCACTATTTCTACCACCATGGTCAAAGTAATAGAAAAACCCATAGGAACATTTGATTGTTTAGCAGAGCTGTCCAACGTTGTTTCTGTGGTTTCCATGAACGAACTGTCTGCTTCTGGAGTAGATTTACCAGCGGACAGTAGTCGTTTGGGGGCTAGACCGAAAAATTTGTCAGCGGAACGGCATTTTTTGAATGTGTTGCCTGTCCCTGTCAAGAAGAAGGGGTCCTGGAAATGCTCATTGAGCGAAGGCAGGGACCCACAAAAGAAAAGAAGGACTGTGGAATAACTCAGTATGTTGACACTAATATTGTTTTTAATTTATCTACTTATTGATTGACTACAGATGAGCTGTATGTGCTTAATAAGGGGCTTTCGTTTGTTCCTAGTAGGGACAGTGTTTATCACGAGATCGTGATGGACCTTATGGTTTATTGTAGGAGTATAGCCCTACGTAATTTGTTTGGTGCAATCAATACCAATGATTTAACGTTGAGACGACCTAGCAGCTATATGCCCCCTTTTACTCCTTCCATGAACTTGTTTATTAATGCTTGTGAGCGGGACCTTTTGGAGTATTTTCATAAGGGACACAATAATAAGTATTATAATTTGACAGCAGAACAGAGAAAAGCATTACAGGGATTAATTGATAATAATGAGATTACTATAAAAATGGCTGATAAAGGGGGCGCAGTAGTGGTTCTAGATACTAGTTACTATCAGAGTAAGATAGCAGAGCTGTTATCGGATGGTTCCACATATGTTCCTATTAACCCTGTTATGGTTAAAAATTTGGTTGACAAAGTCCATAATAGTTTAGAGCTCTTACTGCATGACATGGTAATAGATGAAGGATTGTACAGGTTTCTTAAGTTTGAAGGGGTGGTAACGCCTCTTTTCAAAGGGTTACTGAAAATACACAAATCCCTGATAGAACCACCTCTACGCCCCATAGTGTCGGGCCGAAAATGGGTGACCGAGAACATTTCCATATGGCTAGAAACAATAATAAGACCATATGTGGATAGTATGAGTAATGTTCTAAGGGACACAGGATATTTTTTAAAGGCTTTGGGGGAGATAGATAGAGGTACATCCAGGACTCATTATTTAATGGTTACTCTGGATGTACAGAGCCTATTTACGGTCATAAATAACCAGTATGGAATATCAGCAGTTGGCAGTTTATTGAAGGATAGAGGAGCTAATGATTCACAGGTAGATCTTGTGAAGACTATGCTTACTATGGTACTAGAGAATAACATCTTTCTGGGTTTTCAACAACTGTACAGACAGGCACAGGGTGTCGCCATGGGCACATCCTGTGCCAATACATATGCTAATTTAGTGTTTTCTTTTTGAGAAAATCAATATATTTTTAACAACACAATCTGGCTACCGTCCATCAAGCTATATAAGAGGTTTGTGGACGATGTGTTTATTTTGTGGGAGGGGGAGCCAGCCCGCTTGGATGAGTTTATATCTTTCCTACATTCCACCACCACATTTTTCAGATTTACTAAAAGTACATCCTATAC
Source organism: Protopterus annectens (assembly GCF_019279795.1). Taxonomy (NCBI): domain Eukaryota; kingdom Metazoa; phylum Chordata; order Ceratodontiformes; family Protopteridae; genus Protopterus; species Protopterus annectens. The sequence goes on from NC_056735.1 coordinate 1,323,806,740, forward strand.
TCAGTTAGATTTTTTTGGATGTCACCATAGAACAAACCGAAACAGTTTTTTCCACTGGTATATATAGGGAGGAGTGTTGGAAGAATACTCTCCTTTCATTTGATAGCATGCATCCACGGTATACATTCCCCAACATTGTGGAAGGGCAACTAGGCTTGATCTCAAGAGTATGTACTGAGGATTCCTGTTTCGAAGGGGAAATGAGCAAATTGAGAGGTTACTTTGAAGAAAGAGGTTATAGGGGAGACATGGTGAACAAGGTTGTTGAAGGTAGTAAACACAAGAGGAAACATGTGTATAGACCTTGGATGCATCGTCCCATAGATGAACATAATGTAACTTCTAAGAATGGCACCAATATTCTTAAACCTAAAGTAATGTTCACATATAGTAGTAACATTAATGATATAGGTGAGATTGTTAAAAAGAACTGGAACATTCTAGTAAGTGATGATAGGATTAGGGATTTAGTAGGATCTAGCCCTTGTATTGCATACAGGAAGAACAAGAGCTTAAAAGATCTGTTATGTGGGGAGTATCATTCCAAAAAACTGAGTTTTAAGTCACAAGCAGGCACTGTACCTTGTGGTACCTGTAAGGCCTGCGCCTTTATCAATAAGGACACTACTTTTCTGCATCCTGTCTCAGGTAGAATCTTCTGTTTAAAAGCTAGGGCTACATGTAGAACAAAGGACATTGTTTATCTGGCCAATTGTGGTTCCTGCCCTTGTTTTTATGTGGGCAAAACCAACAATATGTTTAAGGTCAGGATCCTACAGCATTTATCTGCCATTAGGAACAATGATCAGCACAATGCCCTCTTTAGACATATTCAAGATAATCCCACACACAACTTTAGCTTTAGGGCTATAGTTAATGTTAGTTTGGGTAGAAGGGGTGGAGACATCAAACAATTAACTAAATTAATTGAGTCTAGATGGATTATACAGCTGATGGCCCACAGGGGGCAGGGTCTTAATGATGTCATCCCAGTGAAACCCACCCTGAAAAATAGGCGGGTTTTTTACTAGATGCTGATTGGAAGTTGTTTTGTTTAAATTGTGAGTTTTGATGTCTGTTATTTATCTGATGAAGGGCTACCAACCCGAAAGCGCTTATCTGTTTTGTACCAGCTTTTATTAAAAGTTGTTATTTTTACTACTTGAAGCATCCAGTGGTGTTCTTCCAGGATTTTTCTGTTTTCTGCTTCGCTTGTGTGTGCCTTTGGAGGAACCATTTCAGCACCTAGCATTGATTATTGGACTTATAGGTTCATAGGTTCATAGGTTCATACTAGGCTATCTGCCCGAGGGCATTTACAAGCCTAGCCCATAGTTTTGTGGCTTACGCCACCCCTTTAGTATGGGGAACTATACCCATTATTTTGCTGTGCCTCTGTTGAGCAGTGACACTGAGGTAATCCCTGGGGTATATCTGCGATCTCCCATCCATTGGTCAAGATTTCTCTTGAACAAGGCCAGCGAGGTGCTCTGCCTCACATATACCGGGATTTTATTCCACAGCATAGGGAGTCTTTGGGTGATGAATCTATCCCTCCAGCACGTCCTATTAATAGCCGTGGTCGAGTTTAAGAGTCTCCTTCCCCTTGATCTAGATTTTAGTCTCTCCCCCCCTTGTGGCTCTGGACGGATATATTTTTTTTGGTGAAGCATATTCATCAAATCTGGGTTTGACATGGCCTTGTATGTTAGGCAAAGGTCACCTCTGAGCGAATAGAGCTGGAGTTCTTTCAGTCGGGCAGCATAGGACAGATGTTTGAGACCCTTTATCCTTTTGGTGAGGAACTTTGTGGCCTCTCCAGCTGCTGCAAGTGGGTCAGATACATTCGAATGGGGCATTGTACTCAATCATTGGTCTGATGAGTGATGAGTATAGGGAGACTATGACCTCCCTTGATCTGGATGAGAATCCCTTCATGATAAGGTGGGCAATGTAGAAGGTCTTCCTAACTACTTTAGCTACATGGGTGTCGAATGACAGACTACTATCAACCTGGGTCCCCAGGTCCCTGATAACTTCTTCTGTACTCAGTGGATTGCCACCTATTTGGTAGCTAGGTAACCTTGTTTTGGCATTTAACTTTAGGCCATGGCTCTGGCACCAGTTATCCGTTTCTGTGAGACCCTTCTGAAGGATATCTGTGTCAGATGTGTTTTCTACTATGCAGTCATCTGCAAACTTTGTCAGCCATAACCCTCCTGTGTTTGCTTGTACAAAGTAGATGCCAAACAAGAGTGGGCCCAGGACTGAGCCCTGTGGTACACCACTTGTGACAGGCTTTGAGTCTGACATGGCGCCAGCAACTCTGACCCTGTGGGTTCTGTCACTCAGCCAGTTTGCAACCCATCTTGTGATGTATGGGTTAACATTTAAGCTGATGAGTTTTCAATGATACCCGAGTGGGGTATTGTATCAAAGGCCTTCGCCATATCGAGGTAGGCTGTATGGACTGCCTTTCTCTCATCAATGGCTTTGGTGACTGTTTCAAAAAGTCAACCAAGTTTAGAAGGCATGATCTGCCTTTGACAAAGCCAAACTGGGATGGATCCAAAGTCTGCAAATTCCCTATGTCTTTATTTATGAGGTCCATTATGATCCTCTCCATGGCTTTGCAGATAAGGCTTGTCAAGCTAATGGGCGGGTCGGTGGATGCACCGCCTTTGTGAAGTGGGACCACAGTTGCAGTCGCCACTCCTGGGTATGTATCCAGAGGTAAGACTATGATTAAACAGCTGTCCTAGCTGTGGGTTTAATTCCTCGTTGAGTTCGTGGAGCACACAGCCGGGACACCATCAGGTCCCATGGATGCTGTGTTTTTGCTTTGGAGAGAGCAGTTCTCACTTGGGTGGAGATGGGGGCTGCAAGTATAGATATCTCTCCTTTTGGGGAGGGGAGAAGTTTGCACTGAACCTGTCAGCCAGTATGTTGGCAATGTCTGTAGCATCAGTAATCTTCACATCATTTTGAACTAGTTCTGAGCATATCTGGGACTTATCACCAAAGCTTGCAGGTCTTGAACCCTGGACCATGCACACTGAAGTCACTGGATGTACCACTAAGCCATCTGGGTTGTACACATTTTGCATGGAGTCTATAATGCACATCCTACTTCAGGTATTCCACAGTACTGAAAGCAAATGGGACAGTCCCTTTGTGTACAAATGTACAGTACCCTTGAATGTACTGTACTCTGTGAAACAACAAAGACAAGTCTACATCTATACAACTGTCATAACTAAATATATATATATGTGTACCTATGGGATGTGTATACACACACACACACACACACACACACAGATATATATATATATATATATATATATATATATATATATATATATATATATATATATACGCATATACACAGACACAACCATAGCCATATATATATATATATATATATATATATATATATATATATATAGATATACATATATATATACATGTCTGAATGCCCTTTGTGACACAGAAGGGTTCCAAAGGAACTGATGTGTACAAAAAACAGAGGCATCGCTTGTGTTATAACATTTAAATCATAAGCAGTTCACCAGAGGAGGGGTGTTTTTTGTGTATGTGGAGCTTGGGGTGAGGAATGATGGCTAATGTAATCTACCCCGGGGATTGTGGAGTTAGGGTGGGGGAATGATGGGTATGGACCTACACCCTGGCGACCACTTCTGTGTCACTGCTCGATAGTGGCAAAGGAAGGTAACATACCCAACTGCAATCATGCTTGACTGTGTATTGTTTACCATTCCTAACTATGTAATACTTTGTAGACACCGGTCACCACAGATGGCTACCATGGTGTGCTAAAAGACATTACACATGTGTATGCCTGGCTACAGGGTAGTCACACACACAAACACGCACACACTTGCCAGTATTGTGCATACATGTCTTGCCTATGTAAAGGTAACTAGTACAGTGTTATGCAGTTGGGGTATGTGCCACAGAACACATACAGTTACACTTACTGATTCCATGTCTGAGCTGGGTGATGTCACAGGACCAATTACTTGCAGTGGGGAGGGGGGACGAGAGAGGTTTAGTGGTTAACAAGCATAGAGGCCATTGCAAAAGGAGGTATCACTTTGGAATGCAGCAAAGCCCACTGCCATGACAGGTTGCAGACAGAAATACACACACACACACACACACACACACACACACACACACACACACACACACACACACACACACACACAACCACACTCAGCCATTTGCTGACACACTCAGCCATTTGCTGACACACACAAACACACAGTTGCCAGTGGTGGGATCAGAACTCCTGCCAATCTAAAGTTCACTATTACCGTACTACGCAGTTAAGAGACACACCACAAAGATTACACATTCCAAGGCAGTCAGACTGCCCTTCTACAATTGAGGACAACAACAGGGAGAGTGACAGTCATGAAGTACATAGCTGTAGACCTGTGAGTTTAAAGTAGGTGTCCATTACAACCTGTATGCACAAACAATACACATCATCCGCAGGTAGGCCTGAGAGGTATAGTTGTAGCACAACAGGAACCTGAACTGGAGTATGGCCATCTGCGGAATGGACAACTACTATCACTATACAGGGTTACAGTGGGCATGCTCATACATTTAGTAGCACAGGGCTGTTTGGGATGCACTATGACTACAACTACACAAGGTTATACTGGGCATGCTCATACACTTAGTAACAAAGGGCTTGTTGGATGCATTGACTGAAATTACACACGGTGGCAGTGGTTACGCTCATACACTTAGTAGCACAGGGCTGTTTGGGATGCACTCCGATTCTAACCACTGAAGGCCACAGTGTGCATGCTCAAACACTTACATGTACAGAACACATTGTAATGGACTCATATTGTAAACACACAGGTTTACAGCTAGGTACATCTTACCTGTCAGTATATATGCACATCATACTGGTTTACTGCCTGATACCTGTATGTGGCCTGTAAATTATATATCTGTGTCTATGCTGTGTGATACACATGCATACATGTACATGAAGCACTGACATATATATGTTATGTATACATATTCATGCATGTGTGGACGTGACAGACAATAGGTTACCTGGGTCGCACAGGCGGATGCTACCTACAGCATATGTCACACACCTTGCTGCCCTGAAAGGCATACATTGATAGCAGGTTGTGGACAGTGACATTATACATGGCATGTGGAAGCATAATGTGTGAGCCACCTTGTGTAATGGTACTGAGGTGCAGGTGTCAAGATGATCTCTCCTGGCTGTGTTAGTAGTTGTCATTATTAGCAGGACTGCTACCCTAAGTATATCTCACATTGGTCATATACACAAGTTCTGCCGCTGTCCGTCATCTTACATGGGGCATTTGCTACTAAGCACATTAATACCACATGCAGTGATGTCATGGTACGGGTGGCAACTGCTAGACCAAAACAATGAGCCAATGTCCTGCTGTTATTATGAGGTTGTCCAATGTCTGTCATTCCAGACTGTCATGACCGAATGATGAGCCTTCAACACAGAGCAAATGCATCCATGTTACACGTGTGTGTGGATAATACCTAGGTCGCATTTACCCATATAGCCGCATTCCAAGGCAAATGTCCTACACACAGAAGTAACACCCTGACACCTACATGACAATTACATTGGATGCTTATGCTAACCCGTGCTAGATGTGTGGCTTTAGTAATCCATTTGCTCAATGTAGAACCTACAATGGGGAATACTGACATCTGTGCAGTGAGGAACACCTGACTGAAGGCTCTGTAGTGCACAATTACACTACCATCATATAACTCAGATCCAAACATGTGGGCCATAACAGTGGTATGGACCATACCAGGTGGTAGTGTACACATATTCATAAAGGCTACTCACCTGTGAAGACCACTACTTCGAAATAACGCATCACAGATGAGTCAGGTACAGGTGACAGTGGCAAATGCTTCATTCTAGGTTGTATCCTCATATACATCCACCACCTTGTTCCCAGACTACCAGCACACATCCATATGTGGCATGACATAGTATGGTAGTCCACCAGATAACCCTTGATTGGTGGACTGTACCTAAGCCTACATCAACTGTGCAAAGTACCCATGTGCAGACACAGCTGCATAATATGTTATGCAATGCAATAATACCACTGTTTGTAACCAGCTCAGTTGTACACTTATCAGAGTCCCTCGGATGTTGTCAGCATTAGCACGGTTGACTGTTGCTGTACACCAGTAAATAACACCCTCATGGTTTGTTATGACCTAACCGTACGTACCCTGGATATGTACATCCCACACTCATACAACATAAATTACATTATCATAGCTTTTGTTTACCTTTCTACATACAGTTGGCTACAGTCATTACACACATGCACATGACAGATAGCATGCTAACAGTACATAAGGTTCAATATCTATGTTGACAGAGGTAATATCCCCTCTCTACTCTTCACCCATGACACCTATCATATCATACAACACCCCATGTGGCATGTATGTCTTTAGACATGTCCACCTAATGCAATGCCTACAAACATACCCAAATAACAGAATCATAGGTCCTACACAAGGCCTGTATTGACAGACTCAGGGAAATCCAGCTCTGCACTGTATGTTCCTGAGTAGTCACAGGTGATATGTTCATGACATGTACAGCCATGTGTGGCCACAGCTCCTACATATACCCCATGTCCACAATTGCAAGCCATGCATGCTGTGTGCTGTCTGGGCATTAGCTTTAGTACCACAATAGCCAGTACATGCTGGGGTGAGATGTTTACAAGCCACAGACCTCACACATGCTTGAATGAGTGTACTGCCTAGCTCTAACAGAGCACATTGCTGGCACTCTTCCAGTACACGTGAGGTGTGTGTGGCAAATATGATGTGCTCACTGTTGACCATTACAGTGCCCTGGCTTCACCATGGCACTGTCAAGTAACAGTTTGTAGGAGCATGAAATGGAATAATGCTGTGTGTGTCATGCTGATATGTGCTGTTGTAATAGTGGTGGTGTCCTACCAGTACATGAATACAACATCCATTATGGTGTAATGCTCGACTATATTTCACACATGGCATGGGGAAGGTATGGAATGTATCCTCTTGACCTGCTAGTGCACGTACTGATGTAGACCACATATGTGTACATGTTTTGCTGTTTGTATAGATTCCATGTGTGTGCAGTGTCTGATGTCTGAAGGTGACTGTTGTCTTAGTATATCATGCTGTTGCAATACAGCCTCAACATTGCCAAATGTATAGGGTGATATGCTCTAAGTACAGTAAGCCGTACATGAGGTATGGACAGATGTTTGGACATGACTACTAAGTGGTGGTGCTTCTTTGCAGATGAATGATTACTGAGGACAGCTCACTGGTGTGTTACAACCAGTCCTACAATAACCTGTGTACCTGCTAAGGTCAGGTTTTGTTAACTGAAGTGGAAGACACACAATGGAGAATGCTGTAAGGGTGACACCGAAGGCTAACCCCATGAGACCTGTAACAGTAATACCTCCCCTGTGCATATATTGTGCATATATCAGCACAGCTGTCAAAGGAAAGAGTCAGTAAGCATTGTACCAGATGTGATAGTGCTGTACTGCTGTAGCACCTATCATAAGATAGGCAGGTGTTTGATTCACAGTACTGGCACATGTGGGCGTGTGCCCCTATATGTCACGTATGGTTGAGAATACATCCCACATGTTATCACTCTCCTGAACACTCTTGTTGACACCAGTACAGAGTGTAGAAAGAAAGGCATAGGCAGGTGGTTAAACCTCACACATGTAAAGTGTCTGTATGTGTGTGACATAGGTGTATATCTTTGTGAATGTCAGTGTGTGTGTGTGTGTGTGTGTGTGTGTGTGTGTGTGTGTGTGTGTGTGTGGCTGTCCGTATGTATGGCTGTCCGGTTCCTGGAGTGAGGCTGTATTTTATCATAGGGAAATGTTAATGCCCCCTCCCCCCATCCACTCAAAGCAGTCTAGCATCCCTGTTGATATCATCAATCGTAGACGGGCATAATAACCACCTGTTAACATGTACACCCTGGGGTGTGACCTGTTGTGACATAGTCTACTGATGGACCCCCCTCCCCTCATACACTCACTGCACTGTAGTATCCCTGTCGATGTCCTCGATCTTAGGCCATTCCAACTACTTGTACATGTGTACTCTCTGTGGTGTGTCTTGTAATTGCGTAGTACTATAATGATGATATGCACATAGGCAGAGGTTTTCATCCGAACACTGGCAACTGTATGTGTGTGTCAAAATGTGTGTTACTGTGTCTGGAATCCCTGGGTGTGTCTATGTTTGCATGCTGTCATGGCAGTGGGTATTACTGCTTCCCAATGAGAAGCCACTATTTCCACTGGTCTTTACCCTTGTTATCCAACATACCACTCTTTTACCCACTCCTCGCCCCAGGTAACTATACCTGTGATGTCACCCACTATGGATTTGACAGCTCTGAACACAGTAGCTTACTACACAGCTATCATGCTCTTGGATCATTAGAGTAGTAATCATAATTGAAACATTGGAGAATATAACTGTGATGTGGAAGCTACAAAGTGCATGCAGGTATTGTCATACTGACCTGTGGGTAGTTAACACGTACATATGGGACTCCTGCAAACACCAACATCCCCCAGCACATGCAACTACACCTGAAAGAGGAAGGCAGAACGTCAAGATCAATATGCTGTTAGTGTTGATACACATGATACATACTGTCAAACATACAAAATGCATTCTAAAACTGCAATACGTGGTATGCCTGCTGCCTGTCAACACTACTCAACAATATTAATCTACAATTGTCTACCTAAAGTGTTCACCCTGTGCATCAGACCATATGAACATGTTCCTGCACCAATGGTGTGGATGACAGGGATGTGGCACAGGCATCATCATATGCACAAGGTGATAATGTTTGCCAGAGGCCTAGGCTGTGCCATTGGTTCATAGGTTCATAGGTTCATAGGTTCATACTAGGCTATCTGCCCTAGGGCATTTATAAGCCTAGCCAGAGTTGTGTGGCTTTCACCACCCCTTAGGTTGAAGAATACTATACCCATTAGTTTGCCGTGCCTCTGTCCAGCAGTGAACCAGAGATGATCCCTGGGGTAAACCTACGATCTCCCATCCACTGGTCAAGATTCCTCTTGAACAGAGCCAGCGAGGTGCTCTGTCTCACATGGACCAGGTTTCTGTTCCACAGCATAGGGAGTCTCTGGGTGATGAATCTGTCCCTCCAGCACGTCCTATTTATATCCGTGTTGAGGTTTAAGTCTCTTGCTCTTGTGGCTCTGGTGGATTTGGATTTTTTGAGGTGGAGCATGTCCATTAATTCCGGGTTGGACATGGCCTTGTATGTCAGGCACAGGTCACCTCTGAGCAGACGGTATGTGACTGAATAGAGCTAGAGTTTCTTCAGTCGGGCAGCATATGGCATATTTTTGAGCCCCATTATCCTTTTGGTGAGGAACTTTTGGGGTCTTTCCAATTGCTGCAGGTGTCGGGTAAGATACATTCCGAATGGGGCATTGTACTCTATCATTGGTCTGATAAGTGAAGAGTACAGGGGAGCAATGACCTCCCTTGATCTGGATGTGAATCCCTTCATAATCAGGTGGGCAATGTAGAAGGTCCTCCTAACCACTTTGGCAATGTGAGTGTCAAAAGAAAGGTTACTGTCAACTTGGGTCCCCAGGTCCCTAATAACCTCTTCTGTGCTTAATGGATTGCCACCTATGTGGTAACTTGGGGTTACCTTGTTTTTACCAAAGGGTATGACTATACATTTTTTGGCGTTTAGCTTAAGGCCATGGCTCTGGCACTAGTTATCCATTTCTATGAGACCTCTCTGAAGGATATCTGTGTCTGATGGATTTTCAACTATGGCGCCCAGTTTGCAGTCATCTGCAAACTTTGTCAGCCACAATCCTCCTATGTTTGCCTGCACTTCTGAAAAGTAGATGCCGAACAAGAGGGGGCCCAGGACTGAGCTCTGTGGGACACCGCTTGTGACCGGCTTGGAGTCTGACATGGCACCAGCAACTCTAACCCTGTGGGTTCTGTCTTTGAGCCAGTTTGCAACCCATCTTGTGACATATGGGTTTACATTTAAGCTGGTGAGCTTTTCTATGATACCAGTGGGGTATTGTGTCAAAGCTTTGCAAGGTCAAGGTAGGCTGTGTGAACTGCCTTACCCTCATCAATGGCCTTGGTGACTGTTTCAAAAAAGTCGACCAAGTTCAAGAGGCATGATCTGCCCTTGACAAAGCCAAATTGGGAAGAATCCAATGTCTGTAGGTTCCCTATGTCTTTATTTATGAGTTCCATTATGATCCTCTCCATAGCTTTGCAGACCAGGCTTGTTAAGCTTATGGGGCAGTAATTACCAGGGTCCGTAGAAGTACCGCCTTTGTGGAGTGGGACCACAGTTGCTGTACGCCACTCTTTGGGTACGTATCCTGTGGTAAGGCTAAGATTAAACAGCAGCCTTATGTGTGGGTTTAGTTCCTCATTGAGTTCGTGTAGCACACAGCCGGGGACACCATCCGGTCCCATTGATGCTGTGTTTTTAGCTTTAGAGAGAGCAGCTCTCACCTGGCCATTTGAGATGATTGGGAGGCTACACTCTGCTGGGATAGATATTTCTCCTTTTGGGGGGGGAGAAATTTTCACTGAACCTGTCTGCCAGTATGTTTGCAATGTCTGTGGGTTCAGTGATTTTTGTATAATTTTGGACTAATTCTGAGCAGATCTGGGAGTTTCCACCCAGATTTCTAACATAGCTAAAGAAGGCCTTATGATTGTCTTTTGAGTCCTTGGAGATTTTTCTCTCAAAGTTGGCCTTGGATGATTTTATGAGTGATCGTAGTTTTTTACTAGTATTGATCAGAGATGTCTTCCCTTTTAGGGATTTTGCTCTATCTTGTAGTAGCTTTCTCCTCTTGTTGTAAAGTTTGTTTATGGCTGGGGTCCACCAGATCGGGCGCTTGCCTTTGGTGGAAAGGGTCTTGATTTTATTTGGGATTGCTTGATCCATGCAATCCTGGAGGTGCTCATAGAAAGCATTTGTAAGGGATTCAGCAGCGTGGGTTGTGGTTTCCAATGGCTCAGGGGCCTTGAAGGATACCACACCAGTCTTAAGAAGTGTGAAGTTGGCTTTTGAGAAGTTCTTCACTGTGGTCTTTTGTTGGGGTGGGGCGGGATGTGGATCTCCAGTGAGATTAGTTTATGGTCTGATCTCACCAATGAGGGATATACTTCCAGTGTGGAGCATTTTGTCCCCATGTTTGTGATGATCAGGTCTAGTATATTTTCACCTCTTGTGGGAATGGTGACAAGTTGTTCCATAGCATTTGAGTTTATGAACTCCAGGAACCTTTGGGCTAGGGTACTGGGGCTTGAGTAATGTTCCCAGTCTATGTTTGGGTAGTTGAAGTCACCCAATATGATGGTGTTTGGAGAGACATTTATACTCTCCAGTGTCTTCAGGAAGGCTGTGTGGGGTTTCTGAGTTTGAGAGGGTGGCCTGTAACATGCTACAAACTGTAGAGCAGTTTTGCCTATGGTTAATTGCACCTGAATGGTCTCTGATGCTTCGTGAGTTGCCACCAGCCTGGAGGTGTTGGTATCCTTGATGAATATGGATACACCCCCTCCTTTTGTGGTACGGTCCGGGTTTTGGGGCCGGAACGCATGATATGAGGTAAAACCTGATAGTGCCGGGGTGCTCTCAGGAGCCTTGAACCAGGTTTCAGTCACAGCACAGACATCGATGTTCTCCATACTGAGGAGGGTTTCGAGGGCATGCATCTTGAGATTTAGACTTCTGGCATTGAGCAGCATTACCCTTAGTTTTTTTCCATTATTGTTTTCTGGGGTGGTGGGTTTAGAATTTGAGCCTTGTCTAAAAAAGGCACTATGGGGGTGGCAAGAGCCTTTGCCAATATCCGGAAACCCAAAGGTGACAGGTGCAAGCCATCCCTTGCGAAGCAGTGTGGCTTGTCAAGCATGTCATTCCAGGCAGACAGACATTGGATCCCCTTAGAATGACACTAGAAATTAAGCCAATTATTAAAACTGATCATTTTGTCTCTGTATTGTGGCATCATTCTTGGTGAAGGTAGGATACTGCTCAGGGTCAGAGTCATATCAGCCTGGGCTACATAATCTGAGAGCTCCTTTATGTCTCTTTTCATCTAGTCCAGGGAGGTACGTCTCAGGTCATTCACACCGGCATGGACAATGACTGAGTCATACTTGTACTTGCTGTGGAGTGACCTGAGTGCTTGTGTTATGTGGCAGATTCTAGCGCCCGACAGGCAGCTTACTGTGACCCTCTCCTTGTTCAGTCTGGTGAGTGGGACGTCAGTGTGTCTGACTATGGAGTCACCTATGACAAGTGTGTCTGGCATTGTGTTTGGCCTTAAGGGCTGTGACTGATTTGCACACTGACTTTGTGATCTATGTGTTGCTTGTGTTATGTCATGAGGTGGCAGTTGTTTGAGTGTCTGCTTTGGAGGCCTCTGCTGTTTTGGTAGATTTTTGATCAGTGCCTCCGAGTATGTCTTTGTGTGTTTATGTGTTTGATTTGTAGTTGTGATAGTTCTATGTGAGACTGGGTTTATGGTGTGTGTGGTTACCTTCTCCTCCTGTCTGGTTTTGCCAGTCCTGAGTTGAGAGAGCTCAGCCTCCAGTTTGGCTATATAGTTGCATCTCTCGCATGTATTTGTGTTTTGTGGGAGGAGGAGAGGGTTGTCTGTGTACATGAGGCAATTGTAACATTGCCTCAATATTCCCAGATTCACCAGCTGAGCAGGAGAGGACGCTAGCAACTGACCCTTTGACATGCTAGAAGAAATGAAAAAGTTTGCTGTGTAACTGAGTCAGAAAGGACCTATAGGGAAGTGGGTACTCAAGGGGGTTTTAAGCTAGTGAAGTACTTTGTATAATATAGAAGTGCTTTACCTGACTAAAATGAGGTGGATGACATCATGCGTGTGTGTTAGGGCCTGTGATATCATTGGGTGTGTGTGGATGTTATGCGTGTGTGTGTTGAGGTGCCCTACATTTGTTTCTAGTGCGTGTGTATGCATGCACACAGGTCTGACATGTGGCTGGCCTACAAAGGGGTAATTTTGACAGCTGCAGACTGTAGAAGGCAGGTTTCACAGTTCATGGTGTCCGGCCATGGCCAGGTGACCTGCACCTGCCAGGGGTTGCACGGGCACTACCAGGCAGAGGTCCAGATTGGGTACCGTCTGATGACACATGTCCACTGGAATTGTGTCCCTGTTGGGACCATCCAGGACCATATGCACATGGCCTGCTGTTTCCTGGTGTGGACTGCACAGCACCAGCAGCACTGCTGCTGCTACCGCTACTATGGGAGCAGGCATGTGCAGTAGCATGTTCACATACACCTTCAACAGGTGATGTAGCTGGCTTGCGTCCACATGCCCGACATCTCACTCCCACCAGATGTTCCAGCACAGACATTCCACGCTCGAGGATTGACATGCCATGGTCAAGGACTCCCACCATGTCACCCAATCGTCTGTCCGAAACATCTGCAAGATGATGGTGAGCATTTGCAAGTGCCTGGATGTTGTCAGTTAATGAATGGACAGCAGCCCTCTGAAGCCTCAGACCGTCTCTGTTGTGCCATTCAGCACATGACTGTGCCTCCATTACAGCCCAAAACATGCATCTGGTGACAGCTAATGTGCTTGGTCTCGCAGGGGCATGTTGGCCAGTGGTCCTCCTACGAGCAGCGCTGGGCACATGCTTTTGTGGGACATCATCAGTCTGTTGACTGGGATCATGGTGTGCAGGCACACCTTCCATAGTCACCACACTTCCTTGTTTCATGCTACCACCCACCAACTGTCCTTCATCTATGGTCGGTGGTGATGGGGTATGTGCAGGCAGGGGAACTGTGTGTGAGGATGAGGGGGAGACAGGTGGATTGGCAACCAATGGCACAGATTCAGCCCCTGACAACCCTGCCTGTGCCTCAATCATATTATCATCATCACTGCTAGAGTCTGTGGGGACACTAACATCAGGTGGACCACAGGAGGGCAATGCACCTACATCAACACCTGTGAGGGGAAGACAAGAACTGTATATTACAAGTTATACCAGACACACACAGACACAGACAGGGACACATAAAGACAGACAGACAGACAGAGACACGCACAGACACACACACACACACACACACACACACACACACACACACACACACACACACACACACAGACACATAGACAGACAGGCACACACGTGCAGACAAAGACACATACAGACAGACACAGACAGACAGACACAGACAGACACACACACACACACAGACACACACAGACAGACACAAGCAAATAGACAAACACAGACAGACAGACAGAGACACACACATAGACAGACAGGCAGAGAGACACACAGACAGGCAGACAGAGACATACAGACAGACACAAACACACAGACACACACAGACAGACACAGACACACACAGATAGACAGACACAGACACACAGGCAGACAGACACACACAGACAGCCACAGACACACAGACAGACACAGACACAGACAGACACACAGACTGACAGACACACACACACACAGACACACGCAGACAGACAGACACAGACAGATACACAGGCAGACAGAGACACACACAGACAGACACACACACAGACACACAGAGACACACACAGACAGACAGAGACACACACAGACAGAGACACACACACAGAGACACACAGACACACACAGACACACACGCTACAACAGGTGATATGGCAGATGGCATTCAGCTTAGACAATTATAGTTTCAGCTTACTCAATTATAGTGGTAGTTATCATACATCCCTGAATTGCACACAACAGCATGCATGTGGTATAGCAGATGGCATGCATCTTACATAATTATAGTGGTGGTTAGTATACATACCTGTATTGCACCATTTGTGCTAGTAGCCTATGCCCCATACCTGCAACACAATGCATGCACTTTGCACTGTTGCGCTGCACTGCCATGGTGTGTGCAACATACACCACATGTTCACAAACCATCACTGACCTTTGTACATCTGCCACAGATGCTTTGTGTTGGCCACCGCCCTTATGTGTGAGGACATGTGCAGTAGGGTGTGTCAACTGCATACTATGTTGGCCTGAGCCCTAGCTTGCATATCTCCCCCAAAGCAGTGCATGTCTGTTCAGCATTATTCTGCCTACCCCTGAGCTGAGTGTAGACATTATACATGTGGCTGTACACACATGTTTGACATGGTTGTCCCTACTTTGAAATGGTGCTGCAGACCAGCACAGGTTTACAGTACACCGGCCTGCTGTGTGGCGTATGACCTTGCCAATCACATGTAGTATGACATGTCTTCTGCTGATGTGTTAACATGCATACATGTGTAACACAATGGTGTCATTTCCAATCTACAATACGGTAATGGTGTCCCAATGCAGGGATGTGTTATACTAACATGGGCCTTCAATTGATGCAATGTTGTCTGTCCACCCTACAAATATGCAGGGACATATTGCACATTGAGCTGATGTGCATAGCCATTGCAGGGCATCATGTGGCTTCACAATTGCTATACAGTGTGAGATACTGACACAGTTCATAGCCATGACTATGTTCACATACAATACATATCTAATGTGGAATGTGACCCACATCATCGAGGTGTATGTACAATAAACCCTAATGTGGAATGTGTGACACAAGTCACAGAAGGGTATACGGATGACACCCTTGCACATCTGCAACCATATTACTGATACCTGGCAACTATGCCCACACACGGCTAATTACAAGTACTCTATGTCCCATATGCCATCTGTGTACCTCACACACATGAGGAGCAGGCATGACAGTGATGTCTAACACCAGCAAGGTGAATGTACTGTATCTGTGGCTTGATGTGGATGTATGTGTATGTTGTGCAACACATGTATGTATTTGGATACTGTATAGGTGAATGCTTCCATGTCGTGACAAACTCCAGATGTTCAAGACATGTTATGTGGTGGTTTCATGTTATGCCTACACAAGCTGTGCACAGGCCTGTATGATGTTTAGTGTTTCACATCTGCAATATCACCATTACACAAAGGCCATAGTTGTATTGTATCGAGCCAATGTACAACAGGGTGTACACACATGTACATCACTTCTACTGTGTGTGTTGCTTCATGTCTCTGACCATCCTACATGGCAATGCGTATACATGTTCAGTCCAATGGTTGTGATGGCCATCTTATTTCACATGTCAGTGATATCCCATTTGACATACACTCATAGATGTCATATGCTCCACTGAGGACAGGGTTATGCAGATAAAGGGTGGTATGTATGGGATGTGCAACATGTTTTGCAGGATAGTTGAGCAGTGTTGCAGTCAGCCCACTACATGTCATGGACATGTCTGATAGCACATGTCATTGTGTGACATTCATAGCAAGGGTATACTCCACAAGGGTGTATCCTGTGGGTCGGGCATACTCCAGCTCCAACACATTTAGTGTGTGTGCACACATATGCTCTCTGTACAGTACTGTTTGTATTCCTAACATGTGTAATGCTGATATGTAGTACCTGTCCCTACAGTGGAAGACACCTCCACCATTGTATTCACTGTTGTCCACACATCTGGCAATGACAGTTTGGAAGGTTTAGTGTAGGTGTTTCATATAGTTTTCAATAGTTTCACATAGGTAAACAGTGTAATGCATTACAGGTCTGACCAATGTCCATTACCAGGACTATCATACATTATGTGTACATGTGTTATGGCAGATAGCATGCAATTAATATGTTCCATGCATTATCAAGTCTGGTAAATAATAACAATCTCACCTGACACAGGCTGCTATCACTGCAAAATGCCAGAGGTACCTAAACAGGAGTGTCACAGCAGTAAGATCATTATCCACACCTGTGTGGTAGCTACAGGGTGCAATGTCCATGTTAGCACATAAGCCAGTACAATACACTATATTATGGAGTATGGACATCTGTGCATACATAGAGCAGCAGACTATAGTATGTGGCATGTGTGCATACATGCCTTGCATATGATGTTACATTACATATTGTACAGTAATACATGTAACTATGTGATATATAGTTATGTTTTATGTGCAGTGGTGACTTACCAGGCAACTCCATGCTCGGTGGTTGAGAGACACCCACCTCCACAATACCAGCTAAAGCTTGTGGATGGAGGTCTGCAGGTGTCCCCAGGTTGGCCAGTAGCTTCTCGGTATATGTGAGTGGGGGTTGGGTGAGTGCCCCCCCACCTGTTGCACCTTGTTCCCTGGCGATTGCATTAGTATGCTGTTTTGCCTGTCTTATCAGGTCAGTGCAGTGTTGGTGCATGTGCTGATAGGTGTGATTGTGACTGCCAACATCATTTACCCTCCTGCAGAGTTCCTCCCACAGGGCATCCCACTGATGTGCATCCTGTGGCACATGGCTGAAGAGCGTCGTGTAGTTGTCGATGAGGTATGGGATGAGGATCTCATCCTCCAAGCGGCTGTATGGCGGCAGTCTGCTACATGGCATACCTGCAAGACATAATGATGGAGACAGGTCACAGTAAATCACAGAGAAGTACAGCAGTACAGCTGAACATACATGTGTATCACATTTATTAAGATTACAAATACATCTTTGTAAATCTACATGACACTAACACCACTGACATGTATAAGTCACACACATTTGACACCTACTGGTGATGTGATGTTATCGCCATATATGTGTGTTTCATGTGATGACATTGCTCATACACCATGTGGATGTTGTCTTGACTTAGGCATGTCTGTTTGCCTGTAGTGGTGTCTTTACCTATCAGCACATGCCTGGATGTGTTCACATTAATGCAATTGACCTTAATGCTGTGTATATGCCACATTTATAGTCATACATAGCCATTAGGGACATGACCTATGATCCTGCAGACTTGCAAGCTTGTATCTGTTTTGCCATATACATCTACATGGCACTGTACAGCTGTGTAACATCCTGCCATGTATTGCCTGTGTTGCACATGTGTAACACATGGGATAATAGCTAGCCTGATGGTATTTGCAGGGTTGGATATCAACTATAGCATGTATGGTCATAGTGATCTAGTAGGCTATATGCCCTGGGCCATTTATGAGCCTAGGCAGACAGGTTACCTAGCTATAGGCAATGGACAGGTAAGTTTCAGTGGCCAGTTGAAGCAGTGCCACAGAACTGATACACATGGTTACTGATATATTTGGCATGTGGTCATCACACCATGTCACAGAGAGGGGCGAAGTGCAGCTTTGCTGGACAGGGATGCATAGTATGGCAAGAGTATGTTAAGTGTATGGGGCAGGGATTGTCAAGCATGTTGTGATCCTTATACTAGAAAGGTGGATGTCCATGACATATGTGTTTATTTGGGATCAGGATGTGTTAAGTGTAGCATGTTCAACACCTCTGGGTTGGACATGGCTTTATTCAGGGTAGGCTGCATGCTACATAGTGCAGCTAGGGATTGTGAAGGGCAGTGTAGGCCATCTACACATGGGCAATAACCATTAAAGGAAATATGTGATCTATTATGGGTCACATGGGTGTTGAGTATAGCTGAGCAGTTATCTCTATATTCCTGGATGGCACCCTGTCATGATTAGGGATGCCACATACGACTACCTGTCTTTTGTGGTGACGTAACTATCAAAGGGAAGTACTGTCCAGCTGCATCCCATACACACAGTTGCCATTATGTTGACCACTGCCTAGGTGGTAGTTAATGGGTACAGGGTTTGTAACATAGAGGATGACAATGCAATATTTAGCTGTCAGATTGTTGCCATACATCACACACCACACATCTGACACACTAAAGCCCTTCTGTATGTTGAACACAGCACACAATGAGTCAACTATTGCTCCTAGTTCATAGTGATTTGCAAACATCAATAGTCTGATGCCTTCTGTGATAGTCTATGTGGTATAGATAACAAAGAGGGGGAGTACCAGGAATGACCCCTTTATTACTATGGCTGGCACTGGTTTGATGTGCATGTATTCATTAGACACCTTCTGTAGTGTGGGTTCTGCCAGCAGTCCAGTTGCCAACCACTCCTGTGACATAGGAATATGCACCTAATTTAGTGAGTGTAGCTGGAACACAGTATGGGTGATGGTGTCCTATGACCTGGCAAGGTCATGATATGGAGTGTGAATCAACCCTACTGTCATTTACATCTGTACTGAGTACATCAATTACGTTGACCACGTTTCATGGACGTACAGACCAGACTCAGCAGGGTAATTGTGCACTATGTCCCATTATCAATGGTGTCTCCCCCTTTGTGGGGTTTGATAACAGTTGCTGTGCACCATTCAGTGTGTATACAGCCTGACACGGAGCTATGATTGAACATGATGCGTATGTGGATAGCTGAATGTTCTTACATTTGTGTAGGATACACCCTGGGATGTTGACAGGTTCCATGAAAGCTATATGTATAGCATTAGAGAATCCAGCTTGTACCTGCATAGTCGTAAGTACAGGGGCCCTGTAGTGTACATGGATATATTACTAAGTGCACCTGTTGAGGGTAGGGGGGAGGTGGGAGTGGGTTTAGGTTCTCCTAGACCCTATCTGGATGAACAGGTGCTATTTCTGTAGGTGCAGTACTTCCCATGCCATAGTGCTGTGCAGCACGGCAGGGTTTGTTTTTGCCATTACGATTAATGACACAGCTATAGAATGCTCTGTGCTTGGCCTCATAATATGTGGTTGATTAGTTTCACAGTAGCTTTGCGTGGTTTTATATGGTGTATCTGCATCTTACTGAGGTTGACCAGCGATCACCTACAGTCATGTGTGTTCACTCTTGCAACAGTTACTACCTTCTGTGGTACAGTTTAAAGCATGGTACCACCAGTTTGCCTACTTGTTTGTGTTGGATTGACTCCTGGCTCTGTTTCAATGGCACAATCACTCCACATATGTGACTACTTAAGGTTCATTTGTGTAGGATTCAGCATTTGCACATGCATTGTCCATCTGCATGGGTGCCATGGCACTCACCACTCTGCTCTTAGGAAACATAACATTGGCATTGAAGACTAACTACGTGTAGCATACTGTTAGCCCTGTTTGTGTGACTACTGTGATCTAGGTCAGTGGGGTCGATGGAATCCAACATGCATTGAGCGCAGGTGTTGGTACATGAGGTGTCTTCCCAGTTCATGATGGAATAGTTGAGAGTAGCAAATATTATGGTTCTGTCTCAGACCTAATCTTCCCCATTACAGCACATTATGACAGTTGGGATGTCCGTGGCCTGGTGGGTGATCTGTCTCAAGGTGCATTTTGAATTTCACTGTGGCACAAAGGTAGTTGCTCAGCATAATGCATCTGATGTTATGCAAGTGCAATTAGCGTGGGGGTGTACATATCCTTCAGGAATATGGACACCTGTGGCCCATGTGTTCCAATAAAGGATAATGGAAAAGAGGTGAGGTATGTGTTATAACATGGTCATGCAGGTGTGCCCTCCGGAGAGCTGAAACATGTCTCAGCCACTGCACAGATATGTTCTCCATGTTAGGGATTGACATATGCGTGTCCGTATAGTGTTTCTGACATGTATCATTGTGTAGAGAGACCCGCAGTTTATTGCTTGGCTGTCCCTGTAACAGCAGTGGACCCTCACCTGAACCATGCATGACGAAGGGACTATAGGGGAAGCATGAGCCCTAGGCAGTATCCAGATTCCCAGGGGTGACAGGTGCAGGCCCTCTCTGGCAAAGCATCATGGTCTGTCAACCATGTTATCCCAGGACCACAGATACTGGATACCGTGTGACATGCACCACTACACTAGACAAATGTGGAATACAATCCTTTTGTCCCTGTACTGCAGTATCATTCTGGCTAATGGCATAATGTTACCCAGGCCTTGGGACATACCTGCATGGGCTACAAGACCTGACAGTTCCTACATGTGTTTCCATGCAGTCCAAGCCTCTGCATCACAGGTCCTGCACAACAACATAGAATATGCCAGAGCCATGTGTATAGTTCAAAAGGTGGTCTAAGTGTATGAGTATGTGGCTAATCATGGCAGACAGGCATCTGACAGTATGTATGCCCTCATATAGGTCGGTGTGTAACATAGTGCTAGAGTTTGCATTCACAAATGAGTATTGTTGGGCATGTTTCCAGTCATGTGTTCAGAGGTGTGGCAAAATTATGCAAACTATGTCATACAGTTTGTGTATTTTGGTGTCTGTCTCTTCCTGCTTGGGGGATCACTTGTTTGGCCAGATACTTTGATGCATCTGTGAATGTGTGTGATTTCCGGTAGTGTGTGTGGATGTCCTTACTGTGTTCTGGTAAGGGTATGTGTTGGTTGTGTTTATGAGCTACATGTGTTAACCTACACCTCATGACTGTCCTGTCCAGTCATGGCTGTAGACTGGGCTGCCTTCCAGCTTACCCCTGTAGCTGCATCGCAAACAATGTGTGGGGCGTGGTGTTAGGTGGGTCTGGCAGTCTACATGGCATAGAGATTACATTCCCCCAGGATGGCCACATACACAAAGCTGACATTAGGAAACACCAGTAGTTGACTAGTGGACATGCCTGTATGAGCAGTCAGTACTACAAGTACCAAGTACTGTATTTATAGGTTTATAGGTTCATAGGTTCATACTAGGCTATCTTCCCTGGGGCATTTATAAGCCTAGCCCAAGTGTGTTTGGCTTTCGCCACCCTTTGATTTGAGTTTGCTGTGCCCTTTTTAAGGTTAGTTTACTGTGCCTCTGTCTAGTAGTGACACAGAAGTAATCCCCGGGGTAAACCTACAATCGCCCATCCACTCATCAAGATTCCTCTTGAAGAGAGACAGTGAAGTGCTCTGCCTAACATGGACTGGGATTCTATTCCAGAGCGAAGGGAGCCTCTGGGTTATGAATCCGTTCCTGCAGCATGTTCTATTTATTTCTGTACTAAGGTTCAAGTCCCTCGAGTGCGCGGTTCTAAGGGATTTGGATTTTCTGAGGTGGAGCATGTCCATTAATTCTGGGGTGGACATAGCTTTGTATGTCAGGCATAGATCGTCTCGAAGTAGGCGGTATGCAACTGAGTAGAGCTGGAGTTTATTTAACCTGGCAGCATATGGGATCTGTTTGAGTCCCTTGATCCTCTTTGTGAGGTACTTTTGGGGTCTTTCTAGTTGCTGCAGGTGTCTGGTAAGGTACATCCCAAAAGGGGCATTGTATTCTATGATGGGCCTGATGAGGGATGAATAAAGGGGCACTATTACCTCACTTGATCTAGATGTGAATCCTTTCATAATAAGGTGGGCTATGTAGAAGGTCTTTCTTAACCACTTTGGTAATGTGGTTGTCAAAGGAGAGATTGCTATCAACTTGGGTCCCCAGGTCCCTAATTACTTCTTCCGTACTTAATGGATTACCACCTATGTGGTAATTTGTGGGCACTTTGTTTTTGCCAAAGGGTATGACTATACACTTTTTGGCATTTAGCTATAGGCCATGGCTCTGGCACCAGTTATCCATCTCTGTGAGACCTTTTTGGAGGATGTTCATGTCAGCTGGAGAGTCAATTATGGTGCCCAGTTTGCAGTCATCTGCGAACTTGGTCAGCCATAGTCCTCCTGTGTTGGCCTGTACCTTGGAGAAGTATATGCCGAACAAGAGAGGTCCCAGGACAGAGCCTTGTGGGACACCACTTGTAACTGGTTTCAAGTCTGACATGGCTTCGGCAATTCTGACTCTGTGGGTTCTGTCTTTGAGCCAGTTAGCAACCCATCTTGTGATATTGGGGTTTATATTTAAGCTGGATAGCTTATCTATGATGTCCGAGTGGGGTATTGTGTCAAATGCCTTTGCAAGGTCCAGATAGGCTGTGTGGACTACCTTCCCTTCATCTATGGCCTTGGTGACTGTTTCGAAAAAGTCAACCAGGTTCAAGAGGCAGGATCTGCCCTTGACAAAGCTGCATCGGGTAGGATCCAGTGTCTGTAGGTCCCCAATGTCTTTGTTTATGAGTTCCATGATGATCCTCTCCATGGCCTTGCAGATAAGGCTAGTCAGGCTTATGGGGCAATAGTTACCAGGGTCCGTTGAGGCACCACCTTTGTGGAGTGGGACCACTGTTGCTGCACGCCATTCTTTGGGTAAATATCCTGTAGGGAGACTGAGATTGTACAGCAGTTTTATGTGAGGGTTTAGTTCTTCTTGGAGTTCATGTAGGACGCAACCCGGGACTCTGTCTGGTCCCATTGAACCAGTGTTTTTTTGCTTTGGAGAGGGCGGTTTTCACCTGAGCATCTGAGATGTTAGGGAGGCTGCACTCTGCTGGGATAGATATTTGTTCTTTTGGGGGTAAAGGGGGGGAGAAGTTTGCACTGAACCTGTCTGCCAGGATGTTGGCAATGTCTGTGGTACTACATCTAACAATACGCTGAATAGCACGCTAACTGGATCCATTCAGCCAGGACAACAAGTTACAGAATTTAATGAGGTTAATGAAACGCAAGCTACGGGAAATTTAATTTTCGGAAATTCTAACACCGTTGGAGATACAGTTACGAACAGGATTAGATCTAATGTGAATGTTACATCAAAAGTGGCAAGCGAACCAGCGCTAATACCTACAGTGGCTAACTTTCTTGCCAAGAAAGATTTTTTTATGAGTTCACATAACAACACGAACAATGGGGTAGAAAATGGTCAAGATGATTTGGTGAGTCCGAGTTCTACTACTTCATTTGTTGACAAATTGAATATTTTTGATAATAAATTATATCGTAGCAGAAAGCTACAGTTGGAGGTTTCATACCTCCAAGAATGCATCAATCTTAAAATTGTTCCCAAAGGGTTACGCCAGTGGCGTTACCCTGCTGGACTGATTAACAATTCAGTATTTCATCAAGAGTTACTTGTCCTGTTTGACAAGCAAGGCAGAGAATTCTTAAGTTCACTTATTAACTTTTATAATATGGAATTGAACTTATTACTGGAGGAATTAACACAGTTGGAATCATTTTTACAAGGTCATTCAGATTTCATTAGGTATAAGTATGATTATGTTAGGATTCTATCAAGTATTGAAGCATCCATTAATAAACTGGTGTTAAATAAAAAACGGAAAATTGACAGAGATGTTAAAGAGTATGCTAACAAAAGAGCGTACCCCCCTCCCCCTTTAGGCCAGTCTAGGTTGGGGGATACAAATGTGAATGCCACTCCTGATTCTATGCCACAAACCAATCAGCAGGCTTCAGAGAATGCTGACACGCAACCCATTAGAAGGAGTGAGCGTATTAGAAATCAAGGTATTCATGTTAACAATGACAATGGTGGTTATAATAACCACAATCAGAGTGATGGTGGACATAATGGGAACGATAATAACCAGGGTTTTCACAGGAGGAGGGATGGCTCAACTCCTGGCATGAGCAACAACAACAATCCCACATCCAATTACAGGGGGAGATTGCAGAGAAGGAAGAAGGGGAACCAACGGAGGAGATAGAGACTATTGAAGAATCTGGTCCTATCATTCTTACCAGCAAACAAGGGGATTTCAAAATCTACAATTATACTGTTCTTACAATTGAACAAAAACTTATTGACTTTTTTTCAAAAGGTCTTACTTTTGTTCCAGATAAAAAATGTAACATAGTGAACACAATTGTAGACTTGAAATTATATGTTCGTAAATTGAACCTTGCTTTTAGACTAGGCAATATGCCTTCCCTTCTCAGCACCCACAAAGTTTCAAGTGTTTTTAATCCCCCATTACACAGTTCTTTAAATATTTTTGAGAAAGTTTGCGAGATTGATTTAAGAACATTGCTCTCTTGTCATAGTACCCCTAAAAATACGAAAGTCAACATTTATAAGGAAGAGTTAGCATTTATTTCTTTGCTTAATGAATGTAATATAAGAATGATGTTGCCAGACAAGGGAGGGGGTTTAGTATTTATGGATGAATACTTTTATAATGGAAAGTTATTAGAACACCTTGATTCTGACACTTACTCGAAATCTAGTCTCAACGAGATACACATGGCTTATAAAAAGATTAAAGGTATTTTAGATGATCTTTTTATTCAAGGGACCATAGATTCCGACATGTTACAGTATCTTGATATGCCAGCACCTAAGATTCCCACCATGTTTGGCACACCTAAAATTCACAAAAATTTGGTTAACCCCCCTTTCAGACCCATTGTGGATGGAAGGGGTTCCATTACGTACGCATGTGCCAAACTGGTGGATAGTATTCTTAAACCATTATTAAAAAGTGAGTCTCAAATTTGTAAAGACTCTTGGGGGTTTTGCAACAAATTGACAAGATGGTTTATAACCCAGACCTTAAGTTTTTAGTTGTTGACATCAAGGATTTGTATACAATTATCCCACAACAGTTGGGGATAGAATGGACAAGGGAATTCATGCTAAGTAAAAAAGCCTCTAATGAACAAATGAATTTGGTTGAAATACTTCTTGAGACTGTGCTCTTAAATAATTTTTTAACATTTAAGAGTCAATATTACCTTCAAAAGACTGGTATAGCCATGGGGTCCCCATGTGGATGCAGTTTTGTGAACAGCGTCCTTGCATACTGGGAGCATTATCATTTATTTCAAAATGAGTTATTTCAAGAAAATGTCACATGGTATAACAGATACCAGGATGACATGTTCTTGTTATGGAAAGGACCATTAGAATTGATCCCCCAGTTTATAGACAGTATTACAAAGATGACAAATTTTCTCCAATTTACTTATAATATTGGAGAAAACGAAATCAATTTTTTGGATGTCAAACTGAGTAAAGACATCTCTAAGTACAGATTCAAATCTGTAATATATAGAAAGCCTACCCACTCAGATTCCCTTCTCCACTTCTCAAGTGGACATCCATTCCACCAGAAGAGAAGTGTGGTGAAGGGACAATTTGTGAGGGCAGCAAGAATGACATCGGATAAACAGGATTTAGTTAATGAATGTGAAAACTTGAGTGAAAAGTTTGTCATGAGAGGATATCCTAAAGCTTTAATTCACGAAGTCATGAAAGAGGTGTTGCACAAAAGAGAAGTGGGCTTTTTTAAGCCACTATTAGGAGGGGGTAGTATGCAAACCTCACTAAAACCAATAGTAGGGCAGACACCTGAAATTAATTTTAGTTTCACTTATTGTATTGACTTTAATATCATAAGGAGCATCATTAACAAAAAATGGAGCATCATTTTGGAAGACACACTTTTGGCAAAATCAGTAGGCTCTAAGCCAAAGTTTGTGTATAGGAGGGGGGTCAATCTAAAAAAGTTGGTTGAAAAACCAACTGGTAAAACTAAAAGAACGAAAGTGGGCATGACAAAGTGTGGGATGTGCCCACAATGTAAACACATCCTCCCAGGTAACGAGGTACACATTAATGGCATTAATTATCGGATTAATGGCAAGTACAATTGTGAAAGTAAAAATGTGGTGTATGTGGCAGTATGCGTAAAATGTTCTTCATTTTACATAGGCAAGACCGAGCGGGCACTAAAGAAAAGAGTGTATGAACATCTGTATGCCATTGGGCGGAAAGATCTAAATAACGCACTTGCCAGGCACATTTGTGAACAACCAGACCACTATTTCTTATTTACTGCCATACAACAAGTTAATATAGGTATTAGGGAGGGCCCATGGCAACTATGGCTTGAAGAACAAGAACTTTTATGGCAAATCAGAACACTTGCCCAACTTCCCCCAGGTTTAAATGAGTATGCATCGATTAAATGCATATTAAAACTAAGGGCATTAAAGAGATAATTTATATTGTTTGACAAATTATACATACAATAGTATTAACATGGTGTGTTTTATGTTATATGTGTATTAGTAAATTAATACAGTGTGCAATAAGTATATATGTATATATAAAAAACATACGTTTTTTAAGATAACCTAGATTTTAAGATATATGGTTATCTCTTACATTTAGTAACATAGTTTTTTAATTTTCACATATCTAATAGCAATTTATTTCCATTATGAGTCTGGTTTGTTGGAGAGCTCAGTGTAACAACATTCATCATCTGATAAAAACAGAGCCAAAAGAACAATTGTTATAAAAGCATAAGCAAGCAGCCCCCTGAAGTCAAGAGGCAATAAATCCAGGCTGAGAATATATCCAAAGATATAAATAAAGTCCACAGAAGATAAATCAGGTACCAGTTTAATGGAGGACACAAGCGCTTTCACATAGCTTCATCAGGTGTAGCCATTTCATCTAAAAACACACCTTTATACATGCATTAATTGATCACATGAATGAAACTTTTAAAGAGACAGAACTCATTTTATACTAATATAATATAAACAAATAACTAAATACAAATAACAAATACAAATAAAAATGTAGAAACAGATGAATTATATATATATATATATATAAATATAAATATGAGTACTACTATTAAAACGTAGCTTAAATAAAACTCAAGTGCCTATAAAGTACATCTCCTATTTAGTGGTCTGTTACGTAATATGGGCTTGATAGGAACACATTCATTGAGACCATGTCCTATATGGGATCTCAGTCTAACTATCCATTTTGCTTCTGTCTCTTCAGTTTTAACTCTCACATCACCCCCTCTATTATTCTCATAGATAACAGATAGAACTCTGAAAGTAAATTTATGATGTTCACCCATGGTGCTAATATGTTTTGCCAGATCATTGATTCTAGACTTCTTTCTAATGTGATATAGGTGCTCTCTCATTCTCTCTCTAAGAGTTCTGTCTGTCTTGCCTATATAGAAGCAATGACATTGATGGCACTCAGCCAGATAAACAACATGTATGGTCTCACAAGTGGCACCAATGCTGCTCCCAGATATAATAAAAGCAAGGAACCCAAGCTCAGTCTCTGCCTTACCTATGCTAGAGATATCAAGCACTATACAGACATTATTAATAGAAACTGGCAGGTATTGGTTACTGAACCCACAATTTCCTCTTTAATTGGTGCTAGACCCCAGTATACATTCAAGAACAAAAAGAACTTGTTTAGGAGATTATGTGGGGTAAGAACAGAGAAACCTACCATTGAGTTTAAAGGCACAAGACCTTGTGGTCACTGTCCGCAGTGCCCACACATAGATACTTCTATAATATTTCATCACCCTGACACAACAAGAACATTTGATATCAGGGTAAGTGCCACTTGTGAGACCATACATGTTGTTTATCTGGCTGAGTGCCAACAATGTCATTGCTTCAATATAGGCAAGACAGACAGAACTCTTAGAGAGAGAATGAGAGAGCACCTATATCACATTAGAAAGAAGTCTAGAATCAATGCTCTGGCAAAGCATATTAGCACCATGGGTGAACATCATAAATTTACTTTCAGAGTTCTATCTGTTATCTATGAGAATAATAGAGGGGGTGATGTGAGAGTTAAAACTGAAGAGACAGAAGCAAAATGGATAGTTAGACTGAGATCCCATATAGGACATGGTCTCAATGAATGTGTTCCTATCAAGCCCATATTACGTAACAGACCACTAAATAGGAGATGTACTTTTTAGGCACTTGAGTTTTATTTAAGCTACATTTTAATAGTAGTACTCATATTTATATTTATATATATATATAATTCATCTGTTTCTACATTTTTATTTGTATTTGTATTTGTTATTTGTATTTAGTTATTTGTTTATATTATATTAGTATAAAATGAGTTCTGTCTCTTTAAAAGTTTCAGTCATGTGATCAATTAATGCATATATAAAGGTGTGTTTTTAGATGAAATGGCTACACCTGATGAAGCTATGTGAAAGCGCTTGTGTCCTCCATTAAACTGGTACCTGATTTATCTTCTGTGGACTTTATTTATATCTTTGGATATATTCTCAGCCTGGATTTATTGCCTCTTGACTTCAGGGGGCTGCTTGCTTAAACATTTATCATCTAACACTTAACAAATATTGAAATGTCCACATAAAATAATAATTTTTTATAATGTAAGAACATTTTTAAAGAAAATGGTGATTTAATGTTTTAATATAGTTTTAATATAATTATAATATTGTATATATGCATAAATGTTTTTTTATATAAAATAAGTTACATTAATTAGTATGTGAGGTATAAATACAATATATATTTTTATATGTCTTCAGCTTTAAGAAGTTACAATAATTAATAGGTTAATTGGTGCCTATTTTCTAATTATGCATTGTATATTTAAGGATGTTTTATGGTTGTGTTATTTGTATTTGTCTGATGAAGGTTGAGGTATTACCTCGACCGAAAGCGCTTATATTAAAGGTCGTGCTCTGGTTCTTCTGCTTTGGCCATTTTTGCTTTTTCGTTTGTAGTTAATGTCTGTGAGTTCAGTGTATTTTTTGTCATTTAGAATCAACTCAGAGCATATCTGGGAGTTGCATCCCAGGTTCCTAACATAGCTAAAGAAAGCCTTGTGATTGTCTTTAGTGTCCTGTGCAATTTTTCTCTCGAAGCTGGCCTTGGAGGATTTTATGAGGGATCATAATTTTTTGCTAGTACTGATCAGCGATGCCTTCCCTTTTAGGGATTTTGCTCTATCATGTAGTAGGTTCCTCCTTCTGTTGTACAACTTATTTATGGCTGGGGTCCACCAGACTGGATGCCTGCCTTTGGACGATTGGGTCTTGGTTTTGTTTGGGATGGCATGATCCATGCATTCTTGGAGGTGTCCATAGAATGCATTTATATAGAATTCAGTGGTGTGGGCCATAGTTTTCACTGGCCCGGGGGCCTTGAAGGATTCCACCTCGGTTTTGAGAAGTGTGAAGTTCGCTTTTGAGAATTTTTTCACTGTTGGTTTCTGGGCTGGGGGGTGGGGTCGGGTTTTGGATATCCAGTGAAATTAATTTATGGTCTGATCTTACCAATGAGGGGTATACTTCTGGTGTGGAGCATAGGGTCCCCATGTTGGTGATGATCAGGTCAAGTATGTTTTCCCCTCTTGTGGGAGTTTTGACTAGTTGTTCCATGGCATTTGAGTTTATACATTTCAGGAACCTTTGGGCTAGGGTGTTGGGGCTTGAGTAATGCTCCCAGTCTATGTTTGGGTAGTTGAAGTCACCCAATATAATGGTTTTTGGAGAGATCTTCATGTTCTCCAATGTTTTCAGGAAGGCCGAGTGGGATTCCTGATTTTGAGATGGTGGTCTGTAGCATGCTATAAACTGAAAGGCAGTTTTGCCCACTGTTAGTTGCACATGGATTTTTTCTGATGCTTTGTGCAATGCCACTAACCTGGAGGTGTGGGTATCCTTGATAAATATGGATACTCCCCCTCCTTTTGTGGTTCGGTCTGAGTTTTGGGGCCGAAAAGCATGAAGTACTGTATTTAGTTTACGTATTGCCTATGAAGATGTTTTAGACAGTGATGCTCACATGTAAATATTTATGTTATGGACATGACAACATTGGCTATTACGGAAACATTGCAGCTACCTTTAGCATCAATCCTCTTCTGAGGAGCACATCACATCCTGTTAGTTGATTACAGATGATGCAAGTGTCTACAGGTCTGTTTCCTTCTCTGGGTATATACTCACATATCCACCAGGACCATGATCTCTGTTGGGCACAGACACCCACTCTCCAAACAGAGTCATGTATCAATAGGCTCTGATGCCACTATCAACATGATCAGGATATAATCAGATAGTGTGAGCCATCACCTATGATGCGGCTATTACACATGGGCAGCTGTTTCCTACATCTTACACTCCTACAGAAGATGTTGCACTGGAATTAAAGATGATATGCAACCTGTTTCATTACCAGTGCTGTGCACTACCTTACATACCCCACCCCAATCTTCACATACACAACAACCACCCTTTCTATGGTGAATTAGGTTAATATTAATTGTTATAATACCAGAGTTGCATGTGCTTTGTGTACAATCCAATTCCTTTGGAGTGCTTCTGTGTCACAAAGTGTGCTCATAGATGGCTATTGATGTAACTGTATAAGATATATATATATATATATATATATATATATATATATATATATATATATATATATATGTGTGTGTGTGTGCAGACATCACTGACATATATACATATTTCGTATTAGTTTGTAACAGTAATACATCTGTAGACTGGAATGTGTTGGTTCACAAACTACAGTACATTACAATGTACTGTACATATGTACACAAAGTCACTGCCCCATTTGTGATCATTACAGTGAAATGCATATGGTATAAGGTGTAGTCTCAAGACCATGAAATATCTGTAGACCTCGGATGGTTTAGTGGTACATCCCATGACTATAGTGTGCATGGTCCAGGGTTCGACACCTGGGATGCTTTATAACTGTTTTTACTGCAGAATAAAGCTCATTTAAGCAGTTGTACGCATGTTTAAAAGTGTCTGTGTGACATTATAGCAGCAGTTAAACACAGTTAAACAAACGTAACGTATAACCTGTGTGCGCAAACACGGCAACATCCGCTAACTACTCCGGATATACACCTGTCAGTGGCGTAACATCTCACTATGTGCTGATATGACATTACATTCTCTGTTGACTGTTCTCTCCTGCACACATGGGTTTATATGGGTGATTTGAATGTTTATTATACAGACGATTACTACCTATATATGCAAGCTGTGGTTAAGGTATACTTTTGCACATGATAAACATTCCTGCCTTTATCAGGATTGTAACCTCAAATGCACAGATACCATGTGGATGCTGTAACCATTACACTGTTGACATTAACATTCCTTCTGCCTATTTCCTATTTAGATGATTTCTATATGTAAGCTAGGCTAATCAAAGGGCGGGAGCCCCCAAATTCACTGAGCTTCACGTACTGTTGAAATAACATGTAACAAATGTACTGTGAGACAATACTTTACATTCCTAACTACATTAGGCATATCGCCTCACTGACACATTTCAAGGGAAACCTTGCTGTGTGAATGGGTAACAGACTATACACCCCTGGGATCATGTGTCTTAGAACCATACAGCCAGGGAGTGGAGGAGCCTGTTCAATTTGATAGCTGCAAGATCTGTTGGGGGAATTGAATGGTGTTGAATTGCCACATTAACATGCCCTCTTTAGATCACTAAGTGCCCTTATCACCCTCCACAACCCCAGTCTTCAACAGCTTCCAGCGACTCTGCCTGGAATTGCTTCATTGGCTATGCTTGACAGAGGCTCAGTTACTTCATCAATGGTGGGGGGAAGGCCAACACACTGTTGCTATGCTTCTAATTGCCCTTGGGAAGATAGACAGTAGGCTATCTGTGAACCTCTAACATGCAGGCCATCACAGCCATAATATGTGAATAAACAGACCTTCAGATCACAATATACAGTGTGAACTCACCATATAGTCAGGAAACAGTTGAGTACAGCAAGAACATACAGAACACTGATACTTAGTCACTCCAAAAGCCTATATTGGAAGCTAGAAGACTTGTATAAGTTTAAGGCTTTCTATTGCTTACCACTAGGTTACCTACAAGGGAGATGAAAAACAAGCACAGATGGGGAACATGCATGCAATGATGCCATACCGGCCTATGTGTCAGCCTTACGCTTTGGAATACTGGCCAAGGCTATTGGTGCCCCCATGGTGCTTTATTTAGTTGAGTCTCGAAGGTGAATACCAGCTCTGTAAACAGCACAATAGCAGATTCAATGAGGTTTATGCTACTCATCACCAGGGGTTGTGATCACAACATGCATGCACTCACACCACTCCTCAGGATGGACAGCATCAACATCTGTGCATTAACTGAAATCGGTCTTAAGTCTCCTGAGAGCGCACTAGCACTACCAGACTACAACCCATACCACACATTTCAGCCACAGAACATGGACTGACAGACATGGAGGGGCTGTATCCATATTCATCAGGGATACCTACACCTCCAGGTTAGTGGGGCAGCATGATACTTCTGTAATCATCCATGTGCAGCTAACATCAGCCACAACTGCAATGTAGAATGTGGCCTGCTACGGATCACCCTCCATGACCCAGGATCTCCACTACACCTACCTGGAGACAGTGGAGAATACTGCAGTCCTAATGGACACCATGGCATTGGTCAATGTCAGCTACCATACCATTAACTGAAAATGTACTTCGGTACTCACTTCCAGGACCAGCTTTTCCTGGAATGTATCAACTCATATGCCCTGTATCAGGTGGTAATGTGGGGTGGAAACTACTAGATGTGATCATCACCAACATGGGCAACAGGTGCACCACAGTGGAGGTTAACCGGTCACTGGTTAGATCTGACCATGAACTATTCACTGTTTCCATACCCTAGCATCTCCCCCACCCATGGATACCACAGTGTATACCTTTCCTACAGCTAAATTTACACTACTAGTGACAGGGGTGGGGGTTTCACAGCCCCCACGCTAAGGGGAAACACTGCTCAAGATACAGACAGATTTACAAATGCAGTCTATAAGCACCTACATGGATGTATGGATCATGCCATCGCTGGTAAACCAAAACTCACTCCTCCTAGACAAGGACACCGTCTGGTGGACCTCTGCAATAAACAGGCTATACTACAGATGTAGGACAGTGTTCCAGACACACAGCAAATCTCATGAAGGGCAGACATCCATGACCACTATTAGTATGTTATGTAGGTCCCTCATGACATCATCCAAGGCTAACATCAGCAGGAGAATATGCAAGGATTTGAAAGGTAACCACAAAGCCTTCTTTGGCTATGTCAAGGATCTACGTGGTGACACACAGATTTTCACTGTGCCAGTGAAATATAGCACAAAATATGCTGACACTACTGATATCGCCAACATCCTTGCAGATACATTCAGTGCCTACTTCACCCCCTAAAGAGCCCACAACACTACCCGAAAGGTACAGTATCCCAACCATCAGAGATACACAGGTGGAAATGGCCCTCTCTAACAGCAGAACACAGCATCAATGGAGGCAGATGGTGACCCAGACTGCATCTTGCAAACTGTACAAGAAAACCTGTCCCCCACCTAATTAAGCATTCCTACCTCAGCCTCTCCACAGGCTACAGGCCCATACAATGGCACATGGCAACGGTTATTCCACTCCATCACTGTGAAATCACAACTGACCATGGTAACTACCACCACATAAGCCTGACTAGCTTGGTCTGCAATGGTATGGTTCGCATCCTCATGGCACTCATTGACAATGACATTGGTAACCTTCGAACAAGTGACCCAACCCAGGTCAGCTTGGTTGAGTGCAGTTCATGCCTACTGAACCTGTTTGATGTCTTACATACAGTCACCAAGATGTTAGATGACAGGGGAGGTGGTTCACACATACTACCTGGACCTCACCAAGGCTTTTGACACTATGCCCCACTCGGGTATTATTGATAAACACACCGGCCTGTACATTCACCCATACATCAGAGGTTGGATTGCCAATGGGCTTACACACAGAACCCACATGGTACGACTAGCGATCTCGAGATCCAACTCTTGAACAGCCATGATTGGTGTCCCACAGGCCTGGGAGCCCTACTGTTTGGCATATACATCTCAGATGTACAGGCAAACACAGATGGATTACAGCAGACCATGTTTGGCAATGACTGCAAACTGGGAGCCATGATTGATAGTCCATCTGACATGGACATCCCTCAAGGGGCCTCACAGAGAATGTCACAGGGTGCCAATGACATGGCCTCCAGCCAAGTGCCACTAACTGCATGGTCATTCCATTGTGTAATTGGCACCCACATATTAAAACATGAGCGGCAGCCACTTTAATACAGACGAGGTAATGGGGTATCTGGGGACTAAGGTAGATAGTGATCTCCCCTGTGACAATCATATCTCCTCAGTAGTTAGGACATCCTTCTATGTAGGCCATCTGACTACTAAAGGATTCCCATCTAGACATACTGGGGTTATGCTTTACTCATCTCTCATCAGTACCATCATAGGGTATAATAACCCATGTGTGATGTACCTCAGAGGACACACCCAACAGCTGGGGGTCCACGAATGTGCCTCACCAAGAGGAATACTGGCCACCAACATATGACCTATGCAGCAGGACTGAATAAACTCCTGCTTTACTCAGTGGCATCTCGTTTACTAAGAGATAATCTCCGCTGGCCAACACAGCCAGGTCAAACTCAGGCTTGATGGATATGCTCCACCTATGGGAATCCAAGTCACAGTGAGCCACACACTGTAGTGAGCTGACCTTGCCACAACAATAACCGGAAGATGCTGGAGGGACAGCTTCCTGTCACAGACACTCCCCATACTTTGGAACAACATCCTTAACTACATTATACAGAGCCCCTCACTAACACTCTGCAAGAGAAACCTTGAAAGGTGGATGGGGAACAGTAGATGCACCCCAGGGATCCTGCCATTGGCTGTGCTCTACAGAGAGACAGTTAATGAATCAATGGGGTGGCAAAAGCTGACACATTTCGGCTGGCCTTATGAATGGCCTCTGGCAGTTGGCCAAGTACCTACCTATGAATCTATACATACAGTATCTGCATATGCTGATAGCTTAATTTACTGTTCAGCTGTTGACTTACCTTGTGCTAATGGCTGTTGTGTGTGCAATAGTTGAGGGCTGCCTATGTTGGATGCACACAGTAGACTGCCTATACATGACAATTTATAGGTAGACTTGTGTGTGTGCCATCCATTTTTACTGTGTGTGCAGGTGGAGAAAGGTGTCAGTCCCTAGGTACCTAAACTGTCAGTGTGTGTGCTATATGTTCCCTCTTTGCCAAGGCATGGACATACTGGGCACACCTCTGTCTGCCTACTAGGGCTGACTCAGGGTGTTCGTGGTCTGAGTACCCCTGTGTCTGTGAGGCCCTTGACAATGGTGGTGGGTTGTGAGGGCCTTCACCATTCTGTCCCTGCTGGAGCTGTTTCTGCAGGACCATATTGTGTAGCATGGCACACACTATGAAGATGTGGGCACATGTGCCTAGAGAGTACTGCAAGGCTCTACCAGATATGTCCAAGCAATGGAACCTTGACTTCAGCATCCCAAACACATGCTCTATGATGATTCTGGTTTGTGCGTGTGCCTCATTATGGCGTTCCTGCATGGGTGTGTGTGCATTTCTGATGGGAGTCATCATCCACGGTGCCAGTGCATAGCCAGCATCTCCCACCAGGTGGCCATTTGGGATGTCTTCCCTGGCAAATAACCGATACAGCTGTGAGGCATGCCAGATGTGGGAGTCATAATAGCTTCCAGGGCTGCCAGCACACACATCCATGATAATACCCTGGGCATTGCACATGACCTGGCAGTTGATGGAGGGGTATCCCTTGCGGTTTATTTAGCACCTACCCTGCTCATCGGGTGGTGACTTGATGTGTATGTGCGTGCAGTCTATTGCACCCAGTACCTCCGGGTATTCTGCCACACAGTGGAAGAGACACATATTGCTGGCCAACTCCTGCATTCGGGGAAAGTATATGTGCTCATTGGCATGTGGTAACATGGCATCCAGGAACTGGTGTAGTTCCCTAGATGCTGATGCCTGTGAGATACCCATGATATCCCCAGTTGGTCTTTTTAAGATACCTTTAGCTAGTATTCTCAGGCTTACACATACCTTCGTATCCACTGGGATGGGTTCCCCTCTGTTTGTTCTGGCTCTGAGGTGTGGCCTGCACAGCTACACAAGTTGCTGTAGGGTATCCCTGTCCACCCTGTAACGCTCTACTATCTCCAGATCATGTAGCCTTTGGTAGGTTACCCTGTGTCTGAACACTCTCCTCCTCCTCTGGTGCCTCCGGTGGTCATGTGCATCATCCTCCACACCACCTTCACTCTCCAACACATGCTGGAGGATCAAAGCTATGGCAGCCCCTAACATGTACATAATAAAAGTTCCCCATCTGTATACACCACTGGTGCAGAGTGTAGGGGAATACACAAATGTGTGTGAGATGCTTTCACACTTTATAGTATTGTGCTATGGATGCTGCTGATGTAAGTGGGTGTGTAGGAACTATTCCAGCTGCTGCGTGTCCTAATTATGGGTTTTGCAATGAGTACTGCAAGTGTGGGGCCTTTACTGTGGAGATCTACCTGCCTGCCTTGATTAATCTGTTGCCCTTTAATTCACTTTTAGACCTGGATTCCCTCCCATTAGTAGGCATGCATCCACCTGACATCTTTCTTGTTTTGTACTTTCCCTACCCAGTCATGGTGAAATGTGCTTTCTACCTGATATACTGCATATCGCCTTTGTTCTGCTTTGACACTCTGCTGTTTTCTTTGCAGTACAACCCCCCCCTTCCCTGTTCTGCAGGGAGCTGCTTGCAGCCTTGTTAGCTGTTGTCAATTGCCCACTGTAGGCTCCTAGGTGTTATTTAGTCATTTGTACTCCAATTTCACTGCTGCAGCATTTCCTTATTTCTTTCCTATATCTTTCTTCTTTCAGCTGCAATGCACAACATACATACCCATTTATTGGGGTTACGCATGTTTTCATCTCCGTTCACATGCATACTCGGTTACCTTGTGTACTCTCAGCTAAGCATAGCTATGGACAATTCGACACACCCCTATCCTGCAACTTTGCCTAGCTAGGGACAGACCAATTTAGCAATGCTCCAATGTGCTTACAGCAATGGCGACACACCCCTCTCTTGATATCATCTTTATCTGAAGGGTTTACCTCAGTGTTATAATGTTATGCTGTGAGGTGCATCCTTACACCAGTGGGGAATCTGTGATTCACTATTACTCCTCTCATTTGCATGGCATTGCCTACTAATTTCTAGCTACTGTGCATAACACTGTCACTGCCCCTTAGCAACCCTTGTGCCATGAGTATGGTGTAACATGCCTGCCATTGACTATTATGGGGAAATCATGATATGTGTTTCACTGCAGTTTTACTCTATATTTTTATATATTCCTTGTGATCCCCTTTGCGCACTGCTGCCCTGCGCTTCCACATCGCGATAGTGCGACTATATATATTAAATGCTAATTTTATATTTTGTACATTTTTTTTATGCCATTGGGTATATATTTAGCCATTGGCATATATTAACATTATAATGCATGTGTTTGGTCGGCTGTCATGACTCAGATTTTATGAAAATCATTTTCTACGGTTTACATTTCTGCATGTTTACACTATGCCTGCACCACTTCCTGAATTGCTACATACCTTCATTTGCATGCTATACTGCTGCACATGGGATAATTAGCATACAAGGCTCAGGAGTTGTGCGGGTGTAGAGTACACAGGTAGTGCACGTGGAAACAGCTCATACCAGAATCGCTCGGCGGCCATATTTAGTGTTAGAATGCCGACGCTACGCCTGCACCTGGCGCCAGCTTCATAAAGCCCAGGGAATATGTTTTGTCTTCATACCAGCAGCAGCATTCTTGTACACAATGTTCAAACTAACTACTCAAGAGAAAAAAATCAATGCATTTAAAATAACACCAGTTTTAGAGGTACCGTATGTCCAGAATAGATTATGTCATTCAGCTGATTGTAATTTCCTAAAACTTGAAAATATTAAATATCCCTTTTAGTTACAGTGTCAGTTTCTGCAAAGAAGCATACACAGAATTATCATGCTAAGGTGTGCGTCCATGCTTACAGTATTGCTTGTGATGTTCCCTTTCTGGGCCAGTAATCAAGGAGCCTGAATCCTCAACACTGACACTGGGGAGGGATGTTCATTTGGAACAAAAATAGATACATACAGTATTTACAGATACAGCTCTCTGCATCAAACACAGTTTTCCTTAAGAGCACACAAGGAACACACTCAGTCCAGGGTCTGGATTTCTCTTTTAGTCTCTCTCCAGGTTCCCAGTAAGAATGCCCACTGGCACAGCAGTAGAGTTGAGTCCTCAGCCAAATGTCCAAGTCCACCACTATCTCTGTGAAACCAGTGCTCTGTGTCCCTGTGCCAACCAGCTGACACATACACACACACTCTTTGAGATTTGATTTTCACACATACACACACCTGGGAAAGGCTGGTACATATTTACTAGCTATGTCCCCTTCTGACCAGACTATAATGTAGTTTACACTGCCACTAGACACTCAAAAGCAAGCTACCTTAAGGCTTTTATAAGGGTACCCAGTTATACTGGATCAGATTAATATTCATACCAATGGTAGTGTTTGCCCAGTGCAATAAGAGTTTCAGGAGT
This sequence comes from Protopterus annectens, assembly GCF_019279795.1. Lineage (NCBI taxonomy): Eukaryota > Metazoa > Chordata > Ceratodontiformes > Protopteridae > Protopterus > Protopterus annectens. Next base: position 1,323,846,081 of record NC_056735.1, read on the forward strand.
GGCCATAGAGCCAACAAATAGATATAAAATATCCTCTAAAGGACCAGCTGCAATGAAAAGTTTAAATATTTTTAATAATAAATAATAAAATAATATGAAAATATGGAATATCTATTTACAGTAAACAGAGTTTCAATCACTGGAAATATTAAACTAACACAGATGAATAGATTCACACAGATACAGAAAAACAGTACTTAACTAATCTCACTATATTTCCCTGACTGATCTAAAGAATTGCTATTCCCTGGTCACTTACTAGAGCAAGGCAAGATTGAAGTAGGTGACGGGTCCTTCTTTGTCATATTCCAAAAATAGTGTGCTCTGAGACTTCTCTCTCATCTGGTATTAAAACATCACTTTTGTCCTAGATTACAGAATGACATCACATACATCTGGTCATCTGACTTTTGGTTCCCATGCTACTCCCATTACTATAAACTGAACCAGAATTTAGCACATATGTGTTATCTTACACACAGATAGAGCTTTGCTGAGATGTGTTATAGCATCTGGAAGCTATAAAACCATAAACACTTCTACTTTTCCTATTGGAGCTAATAAACCATTCTCTGGCACAGACATTTCATCTCTGGTTACAGTCAGAAATGTAATATACAAGCTTTATGGTCTAAATTAAGTAATTTAATTTCTTACTATTTTTCAAACTTAGCTGGATTGAGATTAACCTCTTCCCTCCCAGTATCCTCTGTTAAAACATATACATTTAATCAGTTACAATACAGTCAGGACCCACTGTTGGTACATTTTTACCACAAGCATGTTTACAAACACGTTTCAACACTAGCATCTGTACAATCTGTTTAATATAAAAATGACATAATTCATTACAAACTTTCAGCTAGCTATGCTGGCATATGTTACACATCCGCTGCCCTACTTCTCCTGGCATTGCTGGCAATACCACACATCATCACATACTTCCGCCTTTGAAGACTCAACCTAGTTTTTCAAGTGACCCTTGAGAAATGTTGCTTGAGATGAATGAGCCTGTCTGGGAATACATTAACGCATACACTGTCTTGAGAACCCATCTTCTTTGGCATTGATGACCCAACTACAGTGCTGCACTGTCATGTCATATGCCTGCAACTCTAGGCTCCAACTTAGTAACTTGGAATTTTGCTGGCTGGCCTGATGGAGCCATAGATTCCCCACAGACTCCTCCAGTCTCCTACTGCAAATACTTAGCACAAGGGCCTCCCTATCATTGTAAGGCTTTATCATGTTAACATGGTACAATTTGTGCCCCTGCCCCCTGTCTAGCAGTTCTGCCATGTAGTTAACATCACTAACCTTCCCTACCACTTTGAAGGGTCCCTCAGAGTTGCCTGCAGCTTTTAGTGTCTGACAGGAATGAGAACCATAACCTGCTGTCTGACTGCATACTCTCAGATTCAAGCATTCCTGTCATATCAGACCTTTTTCTGCTGTTTGGTTCCTGCAAGGTTCTCTTGGGCCAAGTCCATGAGCTACCTAAACCTTGTCCTGATGTTTAGGACATATGCCATGACAGTCTCCTTGTGGGATTCACACTGACCCTCCCACTCACCACAAATCAAATTAAAAGCCCCCCTCACCCTATGCCGATAGAGCAACTCAAAGGGTGACAAACCTTTGGATTCCTGGGGTACCTCTCTGTATGCAAACAGCAGATGAGGCAAATATTTGTCCCCCTCTCTCTTAGACTGGTCTGCAAATGCCCATAGCATGGTCTTTAGTGTAGAGTTTAACCTCTCCACAAGACCATTAGTCTGGTGGTGGTAGGGGGTGGTCTTTAGGTGCTTCACCCCACAGCACTCACATAGACAAGCAAGCAGGGCTGACATGAAATTGGCACTTCTGTCGGTCAGTATTTCTCTCGGGTAACCTACCCTGCTGAAAATTTCTAACAAAGCATTTGTCACCTTTTCTGCTTTGATGGAGGACAGAGCCACCACCTCAGGGTATCTAATAGCATAATCTACTAACACCAGGATATACTTCTTACCTGTGGAATCTGAGGTACTCAGTGGCCCCACAATATCCATAGCTACCCTATGAAATGGCTTGTCAGTCACAGGCAAAGACATCATAGAAGCTTTGAATTAGTCTCCTGCCTTGCCTACTTTTTGGCACTGCTCACTGGTCCTACAGTACCCTGTTACATCCCTTCCAGTCTCAGACCAGTAAAAGTTCTGTATAATACATCTCTTGGTATGCTTTATGCCCAAATCACATGCAAAAGGAATGTCATGGGTTATGGCTAGAAGTGCCAGATGGTAGGCTCTAGGGAGTACCAACTGCTGGATTACCTCACCCTCTAGCCTACTCTCAGGGGTCCACTCTCTATACAGTAACTCATTGTTCCAGTATGCAGACTTCCCTTTACCTTGAGAATCAGGCACCTCCCTAGCTACCTCCATAAAGCCTCTTAGTTTAGGGTTCGAAAGCTCAGCCTCTCTCAAGTCTATATTTCTGACCCTTCCCAGCTCCACTTCCATAGGAAGTCTGGTATCCTCTGATAGTGGTGTCTCACTGTCAACCTTGGAGCTACCACTCACCTCTGTCCTTATAATCACTCTGTCCAAGGAAACATCAGTACCTGTCAGCAGCTGTGCCTCACCTTCAATCAAGAAATTCAGGTGTGGTGACTTTTTGGGTCTCCCCAGGCAACCAGACGCACATGCCTGTCTCCAAACTTGACAGTGTATAACTGCATACACACAAGGTATTACATTATCAAAATCATTCCCTATCCAGACTTTTGCAGGGATATCCTCAAACACACTTACCTGCTTGCTTCCTTTTCCACCATCCCAGTCAAGGTGAACTCTGGCCAAAGGCATTTAGAATAGTGTCCATTCTAAAGCTCTGACTGGAGTGGACTGCACAAGCAAGTACTGCTCCTCTTTAACTACTCTTGGTTTCACAATACTTATGTCAAAGGCTGTGTCTCTCTTAGTAGTGGCCTGTTTTCCATCCACCAAGATTGGATATAAACTCTGGTGATAGTTTCATACCCCTGTTGTCTCCAGACAACCAACCACTAGCAAACTGTTATTCCCACTTGCTGGTTCCTCCACCTTTTGTTCCCGAGCTTGCTTCCATGGACATCTATATGATACATGGCCCCACTGGTTACATTTAAAACATTTAACCCTTGATTCTGGTCATGTAAATGAACTAGTGTCTTCCCCTGTAAGTGGTGGACTCTGTTGGGGTGGTTTAGGTTGCCCACCATGGGTTTCCTTATATCCATGTGCAGCACTGGGTATCACCTTCCTGTGCATTGATGCCCTGCTTGCTAAGCAGAGATCCCCCTTTTTCCCCAGCTCATCTGCAGAGTTATGCTCTCGGTCTGCCAACCAGATTTTCATGTCCTCAGGCAAAGTGTTAAGGGCTTGTTCCCTCACCAAAAGGTCTGCCAGCCCTACAAAAATGGTGACCTGACACCCGCTCAGCCACCTATGAAAATAAATGCTTAACTCAGCAATATAATCACATACACGTTCATCTGGATTGCATCTATTGTCATGAAACTTTTTTTCTGTAAGCTTCAGTTGTTAATATAAAGCATTCAATTAAACATTGTTTTAATTTGGCATAGTTTAAATAATCAATAACAACTTTATACTGTTTATATACCCTTTCAAATATATAAATAAAATTATCAAAATTATCACCCTCTGTCAATTATGGAAGAAATTTACTGACCTTTATTGCTTCAGGGTTCAGTTATTCCCCTCCCCGTTACCTCCATGTCTCTGGCGGAGAGTCAGCATCTCCCGCTTATGTTGATACTGTTTCCCATTTTCTTCAGCTTACAAATGCTGTAGTCTCTCTGCTGATTCTAATCCCAAATGTTTGGCTTCCAGTTCAAGTCTCTTTAAATCCAGACGGATTTTTAAGTTCTCTGTGAAAAAGGTGAACTGTCCTGTTTCTGAGGGCTGAAAATTCCCATCACCAGTCTGGTTATCTTCCTAGTTGCTGGTCTGAGCTGTGACTAATGCTGACATCATTTCCTCTTTACACAACAAGTTCCAGGCCAGATGAATTCACTCAGTTTAGTACACAGACTGATTTATTAAAAAAAAAATAATAACTTCTGCAGTAAAAGTTAACAGCAACACTTCAAACTTGTATACCATTAAGAACAAGTAATACTTGCCTGGTGCCTTGACTTTCAGAAAAGCCATGTCAGAGTATTTTTTATTTTAATAAATCAGTCTGTGTACTAAACTGAGTGAATTCATCTGGCCTGGAACTTGTGGTGTGAGGTTTGGTTTGTTCTACAGTGTGGTGCTTCATTTCCTCTTTAGTCAGGTTGGCATGCACCAGTCCTTTTGCTGCACACACCTTGGCCAACTGGTGCTTTGTCAGCTTGCCATAATCATCTGCTGATATTTTTCCTTGCTTTTCCTGACTAAACTAAACTAACAAAAATAAATAAAAACTGTTGTGATAATGAAACTCACAGTTTACATTGTGGATGCTGAGAGAACACACACCTTCAGTGACAACTGCCTACAGGCTACAGAAGTTCAATTAATATCCACACCATTGCTCACCAATATGTGACATCCCCTCTCTGGGCCAGTAATCAAGGAGCCTGAATCCTCACCGACACTAGAGAGGGATGTTCACTTGGAACAAAAACAGATGCACACAGTATTTCCCGATGCAGATCTCTGCATTATGCACAATTTCCCTTAAGAGTACAGAGGGAACACAATCAGTCCAGGGTCTGGATTTCTCTCTCTGTCTCTCTCCTGGTCCCCAGTAAGACTCTCCACTGGCACAACTGTAGAGTTGAGTCCTCAGCTGAGTGTCTAAGCCAAGTCCTCCACCTCTCTTTCTGTGAAACCAGTATTGTGTGTCCCTGCTCATAGAAGCTCACACACACACACACACACACACACACACACACACACACACACACACACACACACACACACACACACACACACACACACAAACACACACATACACACACACACACACACACACACACACACACACACACTCACACACACACACACACACACACACACACACACACACACACACACACACACATGCACACACACACACACACACACACACACACACACACACACGCACGTATGCACGCACACACACACACACACACACACACACACACACACACACACACACACACACACACACACACCTGGGAAAGGCTGGCACAGATTTACTAGCTAAGCCTCCTTCTTCCCAGAGCATAATGTAGTTACACTGCCACCAGACACTCCAAAGCTACTCTAAGGCTCTTACAAGGGTACCCAAGTGGACTGAGTGAAATTAATATTAATACCAATGACCAATGCAGTAAAGCTTTCAGGAGTGGCCACAGAGTCACCAGACAGATATAAGTACTCTAAAAGGTTACAATATTCTCTCAAGAGCTCATCACAATGAAAATTTTAAATATATTTAATAATAAATAATAAAAGAACATGAAAATATGAAATATCTAGTTAAAATAAACATCACAGTTTTAATCACAGGAAATATTAAAATAACACAAAAGAATAGATTCACACAGATGCAGAAAAACAGGACTTAATTAATCTCACTGTATTTTCTTGACTGATCTAAAGAATTACTATTCCCTGGTCACTTACTAGAGCAATGCAAGACTGAAGTAGGTGAGGGGTCCTTCTTTGTCAGGTTCAAAACACAGTGTGCCCTGAGACTTCTCTCTTATCTGTTATTAAAACATAATTTTTTCCTAGATTACAGAATGACATCACATACATCTGGTCATCTGACTTCTGGTTCCCATGCTTCTCCCATTGCTAGAAACTGAACCAGAATTTAGCACATATATGTTACCATACACACAGATAGAGCATTGCTGAGATGTGTTATAGCATCTGAAAGCAATAAAACCATAAGACACTTCTACTCTTCCTACAGGAGCTAATAAACCATTCTCTGGCAAAGACATTTAGTTTCTGTCTGCAGTCAGAATTATAAGATACAATCTTTATTGCCTAAATTAAGTAAATTAATTTCTTACTATTTAAAAAGTTAGCTGGACTGAGATTAACTTCTTCTGTTCCAGAATCCTCTGTTAAAACATGTACATTTAATCAGCTACAATGCAGTCAGAACCTACTGTTGGTACATTTTTAACACAAGCAGCGTTACAAATACATTTTTAACACAAGCATCTGTGCAAATTAGTTTATGATACAAATGACATATAATTCTTTACAAAATTCTAGCTATCTATGCTAGCATATGTTACACATCCACAGCTCTCCTTATCCTGGCATAGGTGGCAATACCTCACAGTGTCACACTGCTTATCTGAAATGATGCACAAAGTTCAAGGAACTCTGTCTTTAGAAAAATAAATATCACTCACCTTGTCCATAAGTGTAGGAATAAACACATTTGCTATTCTTTTTGCCTGGCCTGAAATTTAAATGTGAGTGCACATTTTCCAGATGGTAAAGATAGTCAAACATGCCAGGAATTAGAAAGTTAAGCATTATTCTAATTGTTAAAAAAGAGTTGTTTTGCATTGGAAGCATGGTATGCTTAAATGAGTTTCTCATAGCTACATAGTAGGCAAATAGAGGGAGAAAGAATTAAATCTTGCATCTTTGACTACAGGGAGCAGATCATTAAGAGATGCACGTATTGCCTTAATCCTCTGCACTAACTCTCAGATGTTCACTCATTTTTTCATTTTCTGATAAAACACTAAAGGTTAAAAGTCACATACCACTTAAGTTTAAAGTAAGTTAATGCTAATCATTAGAGCTGGATTTTTTTTTATTTTTCAGAGAATGCATGCCTATGCAACACTTATTGTTCCGTTAATGCTTTAAGTGATTTTGCTCCATCTGACACATAAGGTTATTTGATATTAATACACTGCTTCCTGTTGTCAAAAGTACAGGGTTTGAACTTTTTCATCTCCATTTACCTACTCCGTGATTTTGAGGAAGCTGTAATTGATGCTCACATCTGTGTGTGCCTGTATTAATAATTAGTTTCTGCATCCCACTGTTCCACCCATAACTTATGAATTAGTGTAGTGGGTTAATGCTGCTGCTTCCTGCACCAAAGGTGGAAGTTTGAAGCTTTTCTCTCCCTTGTTACTTTAGTCTAGCAGTTGGTTCAGAGGCTGTAAGTTACAGTTCCTGTGGTAAAGGTTTTGATTCCCTTACCTCTCATTTGCTTGCTATGTGACCTTGAACAAGTCACATATCCAGACAGTGCCTTGAGGCAAATAGAAATTTGGGCTTGCTCCTTAATGGTCCCCTGGACTGCAAGCCTTGTAATTATCTATGAACAAGAGTAGTTATGGTATAAAGGAAAGAAACCAATTGTAGAAAACAGGTGCATCATCATATCCACCATGTTCTTTGGGTACATTCACCATTTTGTTGACAGTGTGTTTATAATTAAGTTGTGAATAAACTGGGCAGCATGAAATCTGTGGCTTTAAAATTAATATTTTAACTATGAATGCATTTTTAGTTTAGCACATATTTTACAGATGTGTAGGAGAGAAATGCACCATGTTTGCTGCAGCATTTCATATAGCTGATAAAACTGATATGCCTAAAGTATTGTGATCCCTCAACATACATTTTAGAGGATATATGAGCATTACAAAACAATTCTTATGTCAGACTTTGATATATGTGCTTTCTGACATCTGCAAATTAAACTTTCCAGTGGTAGAAGCAGTTAATATACAGGTCTAACAGGGTGCACCTCAGTACGTAGCAGTTCTGATCCATGTATTCTCACACAGTGTGGTTGTATAACAGATTATCTGAATTGAATAGAAATGGGTTCATCAGCAGATGTAATGTGGATAAATCAATAATGGGTGAACTAACTCAAATGTAATGTGGATAAATCAATAATGGGTGAACTAACTCAAACATTTTGTATGTACAATTCTTCTTACACACCACTGATGTCATCCTTTGAAGTGTGTGCTTCCTAACAATAATAAAAATGATGATGTCTTCCATGGCATCAGCAGTTAATATGCCAGCTTCCTACATTAAATTCCAGTTCCCTATTGCCTATTCTCTGTACTCCTAATTGCACTTATTCCTATTAGGAGAATCTCCTGTCTCCATTCCTGTGTTGGTTCTTCGTATACTCTCTACTACTTTAAGCATATAATATTATATAGGGTCTATATTCGAACATCGAAGTTTCACAACTTTGAATGTTCTAATATCGACCTCTATTCAGCGAATGCTGAAAATAGCGAAGCTGCAGAACACCGAATTTCTTCCTGGGGAAGGAATTTGGTTGGCCGTTCCTGTGGCTTTGCTATGTTCATCACAATGGCGGAAATTTACAGGTTGGGATCAGTTAAGTGTGCGATTGTGTGGACGTGAGGGTTAGGGCACAGGGTAGGTGAGTTAGGGTTAGGGCATGGGTCAAGTAAGTGTGCGATTGCTTGGGTGTGAGGGTTAGGGAGGGGTAGATGAGTTTGGGTTAGGGTGCGGGTGAGGTGAGTGTGCGATAGTGACGGACCTTAGGGTTAGGGTTTGGGTTTGGGTTAAGGTAAGTGGATAGCTAGTGGTGAGTGTACAGTTTAGTGTAGGGTTAGATGTAGAATTTTAGGTGTATGTGTGTGGATTGCTGTTTGTTTGGTGTGTTTGTGTTGTGTGTATGTGTGTCGAAACAGCAAATGTTTTTCTCTGGGAAAAAATTCGCTGCACTGCATGTTCGATGTTGTCAGCATTCGCTGAATAGGGGTTGATATTAGAACATTCGATGTTTTAAAAAGTCAATGTTCTAATATAGACCCTATTATATGTTATTTTACTTATGGATCTGCATTCAAAATCACATTCTTTCCTTATTTTTTTAAATATCCTCCCCTGCTTTATCATCATCACTTTCCACTTTGAATTGTAGCTTTCTGCTTCTGTTATGTATAAGAACCTTAAAAATGTAGCTCTAAAATATCCATTCGAATTAAGTAATCCTAAACCTCCTTGTTCTATTGGAAGGATCAGCTTGACTCTTGCCCTCTTTCCCTTACAAATTAAATCCTTCAACACTTTATTAATTACTATCCACAACTTCTCCTGTGGCTAATAAAAATATGCCTGACCTGTCTATGAAAATAGGGAATAAAACGTTTTTACTGTTTGTATCTTGCTATCGATAGCCATAAGCAAGAGCTTCCAGTTTCTAGGTTTTTGTATTATCTTTTGTTATTCTCTTTCCACATATCCTTAGCTGCCATAACAGAATCCATATTCCTAAATACTTCATTTTATTATGTCCTCATAAATATGGGCATTGCTGAACCAATTCATGTGTGGGGACATAGTTTATAACTATAGCCTTTATTTTATTTTCATTAAGTTTATATCCAAAAAAAATCCCATACTGTCTCAGAATGTTCCACAACACTGAAATGTCATTTTCTGGTTCCATCAGGTACAAAATATCTTCTGCAAATAAATGTAACTTTACCTGAATACCATAGCAAATACATCCTTGAATTTCTGAGTCCCTTATTTTCTTTGTCAGTGGTTCAAAATATAATGCAAATAGCAAAAGAAAAACAGAACACACCTACCTCGTTCCTTTGTACAGACAAAACTTATCAGATAGGAACCCTCTTACTTTGATTTTTGCCTCTGCTCCCTCATATATCCTTCTAATTAACCTTATTATTGTGTCAGGAAATGCAATTATTTCCATTGCCCTAGCAATAAAATCCCAACTTACTCTATTGAACTCTTTATCTGCATCAAAACCCATCAATAAAAGTGGTATTTTCAATCTGGGTCATAATTGCGCTATTAATGTTGTCAAAAGTTTGCCTCCCCTCCACAAAACCACATTGGTCCATATCTATCAATTTTGGCATCACCTTTGCCATTCTTTTTATCCATTGTAGATATAAACACTTTATAATCATGGTTTACAATTGCAATGGGCCTATATGAAGCTGAATCAGACAGATCATCATCATCTTTAGGTATTACAGACACCACAATGTTTTTTTTCCAGGATGTTGGTGCAAACCCTCATTTAAAATGTTATTAAATAAAACCTTCCATATCTTTATCACTTTCTTGCCTTATAGCTTCCAAATGTCCAATGGAAAACCATCTGTATTCCTGGACACTTTCCTGAAGATTGGATGCACATCACCATTTTTATTTCATCAACTCCTATCTTAACTTTTAGTTGCTGAGCCTCATCTATCTCTAATCTTAGCATATTTAAGTCTTCCATAAATATTTCCATGTGTTGTTTTTTTTGATTTCCCCATTTCTCTGCATTATAGAAAATTTCGTAAAATTTCTAAAATATCTCTAATACCTCTTCATGATCTCTGGTTATTTTTCTTGTTATAAACTCCCTAAGTTTGGCAACAACCATTTCTACTTGTTGTTATCTAAGTCAATATGCCAAATGTTTTTCTGCTCTGAAGTTATCAAAAAACAGTTGCTTTACAGCAATCTTTCTAGACTCATGCATATTATCCCAGTACTTCTTTATTTTCTCTTTAGCACTCTGCAATTGCACCTTTTCATGTTCTGTAACAGTACCCTTATTTTATAATACTTTAACCTTTGTCGGCCCCTCTAAATAATGTGTATTACTTCTTAACCAGATCTCATTTTCTTTTATTTCTACCATGTTTTTAAATTCTACCCTCATTTTATCCCACTCACTAGCTATAAATTCTGAAGTGCTTTCTATCCTTCCTAATAACTCCAAGATAATTTCTACTACCCATTCCTTAAAAACTTCTCTCTTTTTAACATATAGCTGGGGAAGCACCAGTGTCTCATAGGTTCATAGGTTGGTACTAGGCTATTGGCCCTAGGGCCTATACAGGTCTACAATAAACAAAAATGAGCCAGCAGCAAGTCGACTGAGTAAGAAAAAAGAGTAGTTTAATAAAAACTACCCAAACAGCATAATGGCATACAAAAACAAACCGGTTTCGGCAATGGTTATAAACCTAGCCTTCTTCAGTGTTCAGCAAAGAGCCTAATCAAAAATGCTGTATTTAAACAGATAAAGCCATACTGATTGGTTACAAAGTTTTGGACATTTGCTGATGAACAATCAGCATGAATAACAAAAATGTTAATACATTCAAAGAAACACAAACATTATGGACCTGAATACATTAAGCAATATTAAGATTAGCTGTTTCTATGTATATATATATATATATATTCTTTAAATATACATAAATATGTATTCTAAATATTAATTCTGAATATTAAGGCACCAATTGTACAAAATCCAATATTGAACAAAGATATATCAAATATGCATATATACAAAATACATTATAGACCAGAGTACATACTGTAATCTTGTGATTAACTATATCTGTATATATATGTTTTTTAATATTCTCAGATTATGATAAGGGACAACCGTTCAAGAATGTTAGGCATGTCCGATTTCAAGAAGGACATAATGCCAATAAGCAATTTTCTAAAACAAAAAGGAAACGTCCACGCTCTATATTAAAAGGGCACAGTAATAATACTGAGTCCACTGATTTTGAAACCTCGTCTGGCACAGATACTGACACACAGTCCACCATGGATTCCCCCACCCCCAAACGTAAAAACTATGTATCCCCTTTAGGGAACACAGGGGGAGGAGGAGGGGGGGTAGGAAGCACAGAAAAAGTCACCAGTCTACAGAATTTGTTGGAGATATTGACCAAAAAGTAAACAATGTATGTAACATATCTAGTACCACACTAACAGATGAACAGATATCTTTACTAAATAAAGGTCTATCCTTCATTCCTGGTTTTTTTGTTCCAGAAGACTCATTTACTAATGACCTATTTGCATTTTGCAGACTTATTAATCTAAAATTGTTTTTCCAGGAACAAGGTGATACAGAATATTCACAAATGGAATGTTTCAAATATCACACTTCTAAATTTACTCCCCCTATGCATCCAGCTGTTAATCTCTTCTTGCGAAGTGTACTTAGTGAGTTACATTTTAAGCATAATTATGAGAGACCTATGTCCAATAACATCACTGATGGTGAAAAATCTTGTCTAGAGGAACTTGTACGTAATAAAGATTTGGTAATTATCAACGCAGACAAAGGAGGGGCAGTGGTAGTGTTAGACTGGTGTGATTATGATATTGAAGCACATAAACAACTTAATGATGCTAAATATTATACAAAATGCCACTGGAGCCCACCTCAGTTTACCAAAAGGATATTGATGACTTTTTGAACTCTGCTGTTGACAATGGTATTATTGATAAAAAAACACTTTATCATTTAACTATTACTGATCCTACTAGACAACATATTTATTTTCTACCAAAAATACATAAGGATTTTTTACATCCACCTGGTAGGCCCATTGTGTCAGGTATGGGGTCGATTACTGAACCTCTTTCTGAATTTCTAACTATGCATTTAAAGCCGTTGTTATTACATGTAAGATCACGAATACAAGACACTACTCAATTTTTGAGTATTGTAAATGATATGCAGTTGGATTCAGATTGGTTACTTTGTACCTTGGACGTAAGTTCACTCTATACCAATATTCCACATTGGGGTGGACTTGATGCTATTGAATTTTGGCTCAATGAATCTAAATTATATCAACCTGGATTCAATACTCTCTTGTTAAATTTGACTGAGCATGTTTTGACTAAAAATGTTTTTTTCTACAACCAGGAATGTTACCTACAGATCAGAGGTACAGCTATGGGGGCATCTTTTGCCCCCATATATGCAGATCTGTTTATGGCATATATTGAACAAATTATGATCTATGATGTCACTCATAATTTGTTTTTGCCAGAAATTGATATCTGGCGTAGATACTTGGATGATTGCTGGATGGTGTGGAGATCAGATGTTCCATATCTCCAGGAATTTATGGAATATCTGAATGATAATATATGGGGAATACAATTTACAATTACCTATGACCGAAAATCAATTACATTTTTGGATGTTTTGGTAACTAGAAACAATGACAACACCTTAACAACTGAAACTCATAGGAAATTCCCTCAATACAATACGATTCTCCACGCATCCAGCTTTCATCCAAAACATATTGCAAAGAACATCCCTAAATCACAATTTATCAGGATTAGGCGTAATTGTTCTGATAATAATACTTTTGTCAATCAGGCTCATGATTTACATAACAGATTCATTGAGCGGGGTTATAATTCAGGATATGTGACCATGGCTCAGAATTATGCATTTGGTCTGCATAGATCCAATCTATTAACATATCAAAAGAAGTACATCAAGTCCAATAAACTAAGACTTACTACTACATTTGGCAGAAATACCAACAACTTTATTAAGATCATCAGGGACAACTGGAATATACTGGAGGCTGATGTAAGAATCAAAAACATTATTCCTGATAAATGCCTTTTCTCTTTTCGAAAAGGCAAGAATTTGGCTGGCCATTTTAATCACTATAAACATCATTATGAGTCCACTTTACCACAGGTATATCAAACCACCATTTTGGGTGATAAGCTTATAGGTTCCTTTCCATGTGGCCACTGTGTCAACTGTAAGCATATGTTGAAAATCAAGGAGTTCACCAGCAGGAATACCAATACAGTTTTTGACATTACATTTTTTGCCAACTGTAACACAGATTGGGCCATTTATTTGGCCTGTTGTACCTGCCACTCATTTTATGTTGGGCAGACGTCACGACCAGTTAAATTACGTATCTCTGAGCATCTCAGTGATATCAGATGCCAGAAAATAACCAACGCACTATACAAACACACTCTTACCCATGGTACTGCAAAATTTCATTTTACCATTATTGACAAAATTATTGGTGATAGAACCAATAAGAGTGGTTGGCATAATAAACTCAACCTAAAAGAAAAGAAATGGATAACCAAACTAGGTGCACTATTCAATCCTGGGTTAAATGAATGTTTATAAACAAAAAAATTTTGAACATATGATACATGTTTGTTGACTAATTGGTGTCTCAATAACTAGAATACATACATATTTATATTAAAAAACATATATATACAGATATAGTTAATCACAAGATTACAGTATGTACTCTGGTCTATAATGTATTTTGTATATATGCATATTTGATATATCTTTGTTCAATATTGGATTTTGTACAATTGGTGCCTTAATATTCAGAATTAATATTTAGAATACATATTTATGTATATTTAAAGAATATATATATATATATATATATATATACATAGAAACAGCTAATCTTAATATTGCTTAATGTATTCAGGTCCATAATGTTTGTGTTTCTTTGAATGTATTAACATTTTTGTTATTCATGCTGATTGTTCATCAGCAAATGTCCAAAACTTTGTAACCAATCAGCATGGCTTTATCTGTTTAAATACAGCATTTTTGATTAGGCTCTTTGCTGAACACTGAAGAAGGCTAGGTTTATAACCATTGCCGAAACCGGTTTGTTTTTGTATGCCATTATGCTGTTTGGGTAGTTTTTATTAAACTACTCTTTTTTCTTACTCAGTCGACTTGCTGCTGGCTCATTTTTGTTTATTGTAGTTATTCATAGAGAGCCGTGCAGTTCCTTACGCGCAGGGGGATCATTTTGTATGCTACACTCCTATACAGGTCTAGCCATAACAATTCCCTGGCTATTTCTTCCCATAATATTTACTTCCCTGGACCCCGGTCTAGCAAGGCAACTGACGTGATCCCTGGGGTTGAATTTCCTATCTCCCATCCAATCATCAAGGTTTCTTTTGAAGAGGGCCAAACAGGCACTCTGTTTGACATGTATGGGTAGTCTGTTCCAGACTCTGTGGAGTCTTGGGTCAGGAACCTATCCCTCCAGCATGTTTTGTTCATTGTGATGACAAGGTTTAGATCCCTTGAACATGTGGCTCTGAGGGATTGGTATTTCTTTAAGTGTAGCATGTCCAACAGCTCTGGGTTTGACATGGCCTTGTATGTTAAGCAGAGATCACCTCTGAGTAAAAGATATGCAACAGAGTACAGCTGGAGTTTTTTTTAGATGGTCAGCATAGGGCACCTGCTTTAAGCCTGTGATTCTTTTAGTGAGGCATTTCTGTGGCCTTTCCAGTTGTTGCAGATGTCTTGAGAGGTACATACCAAATGGAGCATTCTATTCTATAATGGGTCTAATGAGGGATGAGTACAGTGGGACAATGACCTCTATTTTTTCTGGATGAAAAGCCCTTGGTGATGAGGTATGCGACATAGAAGGATTTCCTGACTGTTGTGGCTATGTGCTTATCAAAGGTGAGACCACTGTCCACCTGTGTCCCTAAGTCTCTTATCACACTTTCAGTGTTTAGTGTACTGTTACCTATGTTGTAATTCATGGGTACATGTTTTTTCCCAAAGGGGATAACTATACATTTCTTGGCATTGAGCTTGAGCCCATGACTCTGGCACCAAGCATCTGCTTCTGTAAGGCCCTTTTGTAGAATATCCACATCATTTAGGGATTCAATAACAGCTCCCAGTTTGCAGTCATCTGTGAACTTTGTTAGCCGAAGTCCCTTAGTGTTGGCCTGTACTTCAGAGAAGTAGATGCCAAACATGTGTGGTCCCAGGACTGAACCCTGAGGTACTCCACTTGTCACTTGTCTGGAGCTGGATTTGGAGTCGGCTACTTTTAGAGTGTGGGTTCTGTCAGTAAGCCAGTTGGTAATCCATCAAGTGATGTAGGGATTAATGCCCAGCTTAGTAAGTTTATCTATGATACCAGAGTGGAGGATGGTGTTGAAGGCCTTGGCGAGGTCCAGATAGGCTGTGTAGACTGCCTTACCCTCATCCACAGCTCTGGAGACTGATTCGAAGAAGTCAATCAGGTTCAGGAGACAAGAACGGCCCTTCACAACCCTAAACTGGGTGGGGTCCAGTGTTTGAAGGTTGACAATGTCTTTGTTTATAAGTTCTGCGATAATACGTTCCATGGCCTTGCAGAACAGACTCGTCAGACTTATGGGGTGGTAGTTCCCAGGATCCAAGTTGGATCCCCCCTTGTGGAGTGGGATAACTCTCATTTTTACTTCACTGCCCTGCAATTTTTATCTTAGTAATTATTGGCCCATGATCTGAAATAGTTATTGGATATGTCTCAATGTTCTCAATTAAATGCAAATGTACCTATAAAATATAATTTCTGTGTAGTTTAGCCCAGTTTTTGTATCTTGGGGAATAATATGTAAATTTTGAGTACCCACTACTAAATTCACATCTTTCATACCAAAGGTTTTCATAAATTCCTTCATAAATCTACTATTTTTTGTTATATTTTCCCTTCCAGGCCTCCAGATACATCCTCATTGCTGCAAATCAAATTCTAGTTCCCACCTATAAATAGCATTCTCTGATGAAAACATATTATTTCTCCCAATTTTTTTAAGCTCCATATTAGCAGTTTTAGTTGGAATATATATACATGCCATTGTCATCATCATCCCATGCCAGTAGTACCTTACTACCACAACACTGCCATTATTTTTTTCCTCTTTTATCACTACTGGAGCTACTCAAGCAAGTAATATAAGTACTCCTCTTTTCCTTTGTCCCTGATATTCTGCAGAATATCCTGAAATCCTTTCTTTATCCAATTCAGATGTTCAGTTCTTTCCAAATGTGTCTCCTTTACCAATGTTGTTTACACTCTTCATTTCTTAATATAATTAAGTATTCTTTCCTCTTTGTTTATACCTGTGAGACCATTTACATTCCAAGATAATATGGAAAGTGATGTCATTATGGTAAGATGTCAATATTCCCACCTATTATGTATGGCAACTTTTTTTAAATGTCTATGTTTGGCACGTTAGTCTTTTATACAGATTTTTCTTATCATCAGCATTGGAACCTATGTCACATTTTACAAGATGTTTTGTTTAAATAAAATCCCTCAAATAGCAAAAAGCAAAACACACTTCCAGAACCCTGACATTTATAGGAGACGTCATCAGATTACAAGTAAAATCACAGCGTCCACAATCATCATCATCATCCCCCTTTTTCCCATTATTTACGTGGGGTTTGGGTATCGTGTTAACTTGCCATCTCTCTCAATTTAGTGCCACACTCCTGCCTTCTTCAACACTCTTGCCTGACTGTTGCAGATCTTCTTTTACACAATCCATCCACCTCTTTGCTGTACATCCAATTTCCTCTTACCTTCTTCCTGTTGGTCCCAAATCTTCTTCACCAGATTGTCTTCTGCTTTCCTGCACATGTCCAAACCACTGTAATGTGTCCTCTTTGATCTTTCTGCAATTGGAGCTACTTTGTCTTCTGCTGTTATGTTCTCATTTCTTTGTTTGTCCCACAGTGTGCATCTTACCATCCTTCTCAGGCACTTCATTTCCATCACCTCTAGCTGGTTTCATCTGCTCTGCCTTTACTGCCCAGGTTTCTGTAACATACAGTAGTACTGGTAGCACCACTGTCTTGTACATCTTACTTTTCAGCTTCTTTGGCATTTTTCTGTCACAGACTACACCTGAGACATTATGCAAGTTGATCTCACAGATTCTCACAAATTCTAATATAAACAAATAACAAAAAACTTATTTTTAAAACATTAATTCAATGCAAAACAACTATTAACTCTTTCAATCCATTTATTTTTATTTGGGTGGCAAGCATTTTTAAAACCAAATTAAGTGACAATGGGCTCATTCAAGCCAGGTGCAACTGGTGTTTGCTTTTATTTTCCATGGAGCAGGCATATAATGGGGACATGCTGGCATATCACACCAACCTCTGCAGCAATTTAAGCAATGTCTGCTTCTTACTCCTCATTGGACCACCCCCTTCTCTATGCCCCCAGCCTCCATCAGGTATCATAGGTAAGGAATGATCATAACACCCAAGCCACAAATCTAACCCAGGTTGCCAGATTGGTTGAGCTGTAGTGTGGGCTTTTTCCATCTATGTCATGGCACTGGCTAGGTTTGAAGATCTTTGCAGAATTATCTTATTTGTCATTATTGGTATTGATCTGGGAATTTAGGATTAGGGGATTGGGAAGTGAAATTTAGGTTTACAGAGTTGAAAGGTAGCCTAAGGGGTGCTTTAGTGTCAGGTAGCAAATATGGGAGTTTAGGTTTAGTGAGAGGGAATGGAAACTTAGGTTTATGGAGAAATCTGGAATTTTGGTTAGGGATAAGATTTCCATGTTTAGGGTGACGACTTTTTAGGATTAGAGATAAGGTTCTTGTAGAGGTTACTGTAATTAAGTAGGGTTAGATGGTGGGAGGGTTACATAATTGACTAAGATTAGGCTGTCAGGCTGGTGGAAATTAAGGTACTTGCTAATTACAGAAAGTGGCTGTGAGCAAGTATGTCTCAAGTTAATAACACTCAAGCACATGTAGTAGACCCTAGTGAGAAATACAAAACACTGTATGAGCTACATGAGAGGGAAGATCATTTTAAGTAATGGAACATGAATGTGTCAGCTAGAGAGCAGGTGAGACTGAAACATAAGTTTTTACTGAAAGATAATATGAAGATCTTTGAGAATCAAAATGGGAGAATATAGATACCATGGCTAGGCAAGAAGAAATGGTGAGACAAAATCATTGTTTTGCTTGTGATGATGGGGTGCAAAAAAGTGAAAGACTTAATTTCAGAAAATGATAGGGGATCAGAACTGCATAAAAACAGTAATTACTGTACATAGTATTTACTCATCTTACAGTATAATCCTGTTAAATTAAACCCTAAGTCAGAACTCTTACAGCCAAAGGAAAGTCCAGATTTACTAGTTAATAAAATAGGGGTACAGTTATGTTTTAGATTACAGACATGCTCTTTAAATGGTTGAACCAATTAATGTGAATAAGCAGTCTGCTAGAGAATCTGTAGATTTACTATGTTGAGACATATTTTCATAAAGATAATTTCTAATGGGACTGAACTGCACACCTTCTACTGTCTCATTTAAGACCAACATATATAGAATAGTGAGTCATGTACAAAGGTTTTATGTTCCCTTCCATCCACAGCCTTCAGGTTTGACAGCGTATATGAATCAAGCATAAAGAGAATGGTTTGGGGTTTGTATAAGGACTAGGTTGTTCACATGCTAGTAATTGTGATGACAGCAAGGCCAGGATCACTTTCAAATGAACAAATGTAAGCTTTTCTGAGATAATGACAGGAAGAAAAATATCAAATAAATATCCAATTGAAACCATATGTTTAGCACCATATGATGGAATTTAGGTTATGTTCCTCAAAAATCTGCAATGAGTGTATGTGTGTGCATGTGAGTGTGCATGTGTGTGTGTGTGTGTGTGTGTGTGTGAGAGAGAGAGAGAGAGAGAGAGACTCCTTCATAATGTCTTAGGCAACAGATGAAGAAAAATGTATTATTGTTGTGTTTCTAACAATATATAATTTTTGAAGTGCTCAATTTCATTCCCAATAGTAAAACCCACTAATTCTGAACTCCTGTGTTTTGCCAGTAATCCTTTAATTATGCATATTTTTGAGAATACTCAAAAGTTCATATCCAGGAACAGCACCATGTTCTTACTACAGACTTCAAAATAAGTTAATGAACAGATAAATAGCCAACATACTGGACATGTCTATACTTACATCACAGATACAGTTCTCCCAACAAACTGTAAATATTTCACAGTAAATACACAAAATAGTAACTACAAGATTGTAGATGATGATTTGTCTGATAGCAGTGTTTTTTGCAGGGTGACGGCCCACCCCACACCACACAGATACTGTTGTATTAAACATTGTTTAGTTCTGTCTCATTATCCAGCTATAAATTATAAGAAAATTAAAACAGCATTTCCATGCTCCAACTTCTGCAACAGAACAACATAGAGATAAGAAATATGGATTAGAGAAAAGAGACATACTTTTATGTCATAAAACAGCAATGAAATTAGGTTGTATATACGAGGAAAATACGTGAAATGAATTGTTTTAACAAAGCTTTTAGGAAAACAATAATTTGCATGTATAAAATTACATCCATTAGAGGTGGCGTCATTCTGACATACTTAGATGTTGAATCATATGCACCTTAAAGAATCTGATCATTGACAGAAGATATGATCCAACAACATCTAGGATTAGTTGCTGTAAACACAACATGCAGAATAACTTTATAAGCATTAGGAAAAGTGGTGAAACTTTATCTTAAGATTAAAACAACAAAATGTGTACCTGTCTCACTGTACATGCCTAAGAGCAAGATTTAAACTGTAATTTCATTCCATATTAATTAATCAGTACCAAACTTAAAAATATGTGTACATCATTTGTTGAAAATGAAAAAGAAAACAAAGGCAAGTTTCTGTTGATAATTTTGACTCTTTCTTGAAGGAAGAGCAGGGTTACATATGATAAAACAAAGCAACCCACATCTTTCACTCTTGGCTAATGTGTCATTTTGACATTTTTAACATTGCACATTGATTCATAGAACTTCACATTGCTGTTAAACTTATTGTCTTGTCCACTAAAACAGCATTCCATACATACTTCTACCACTTAATACTAACAATAACTTACAAGACGACATAATGATAGTGTAATGAATTATAGAGTAAATGGGAAAATCATTTCAAATATATCACTGCAAATGACAAAATCCATGATTTAACTGAATTACATAAAGCAATAAAATGTAAAGTCACTGCATTTAAAAAAAATGTTTTATTACATTATCTTCAGTGACATGCTTGAGGTAAAGTATGGCTTAGCATTTATTACTCTCTGAATACTTTATATAGTAACATTTAATATTTATTTCAACTATTTTTTTCAGACTAGTTTTCATTTATTTGTTCTTGAAAGTAGCAGTAGGCTTTTAGTTAAAAAGAAAAATTTTGGCGCATTACACATAATTAATATAAAATTCTATGTCCTACTATACCATGCCATGCCACAGTTCCATATCAGAAGTTTGAAGGAATTATCACATTTTTCCAAGTGAATATTGGTAGAATTACTTGATTTTCCATCTTTATAGAACTGGTGAAATTCAATCTAAATTAGCCCTAGGTGTGAGCGTGTGCATGTGTGTGCCTTCTGTGGAAGGGTGGGCACCAGACTGGCAACTCAACACCGTAAAACTCCACTGCCAGGTGATCCGCTGTGGTGACCCCTAACTGGGAAAAGCCGAAAGAGGAAGAAGAAGAAGAAGTAGAACTGGTGAAATTCTGCTTGTAGGAAGAATTTCTGCATGCTATTCAATGCTTTTGCCTCCCATTCTCTTTCAAGGCCTTCACTGCCTTCAGGTTCTTCTAGTATTCATAATGCTGCTATATGTGTTAGTAATAATAGTTTTAGTTTATGAATGCCACTTGATAGTAATGAAATTAAAATGTTATTTAAATAATTGGAGAATATTGAAAGGAACTGCTGATGCTATCAAAGTTGTCAGACCTGCTCCAATTTTTATTTATAAGAGGTTTATTTGCCTTAAGCATATACTAGAGAATTACAGTACACATATTTAGGTTATATGATATCACATGTAAAGATAAGGGAATGTTTAAATATGTTTTTTGTACAGCATGCAATTACATAATGAGAGATCTGAATAACACTGCTTCTCATTTTAAGAACAACTATAGGTGTAAAAGGATACTTTACGAGTAACTCAATAGGTTTAGTTTATATGTCAGTATGCTCCTCATGTGATGCTTTTTATTTAGGGATGACCACTAAGAAATTATCAGAAAGAATTAATGAGCATTTGTATGCCATTAAAGATAAGGGTCGAACCAATACTTTGTATAAACACACTAGAACATGCAACAGCATTAGGAAATTTACTCTTCTGTGTTAGACAATATATTATTAGATTATGGTGCGGTGAGTATAAAAATACCTTAGAAATAGTTGAAGCAATGTGGAAAATAAAACTGCATGCAGATAATTTTCTTGGTCTAAATGAAACGAATAATATAAAATGTTTTCTTAAAAAATAGAGGGTTGAATTATTAACTTACATGTTATGTTTTAATTTATAATGCAAAATTAATTTAATCATTTTTTTATGTGTGTATATGTATATGTATATATATATATATATATATATATATATATATATATAAAATATATATTATATATACTGGTATATATATATATATATATATATATATGTGTGTGTATATATCTATCTCTCTCTCTCTCTCTCTCTATATATATATATATATATATATATATATATATATATATATATCTATATATCTATATATATATATATATATATATATATATATATATATATATATATATGGGTCTAGGTCATAAGATCGACAGCTCATATGACTGAAACTCATTTGGTCGACAGCTCATTTGGCTGACAAAAAGTATTCAAGGCAAAAACCTGGGATTTGCCCCCGTCCCCACTGTTGTGCGACTGTGGAGTTGTTATATATAGTTGGGGGGGTGTGGGGGGCACAGCCCCCCACATTGGGGGGGTGTGGGGGGTGAAGCCCCCCACCTATACTTTTTGTCAGCCAAATGAGCTGTCGATGAAATGAGTTTCAGTCATATGAGCTGTCGATCTTATGACCTAGATCCATATATATATTTATTTCTATATGGGATCAGGGATCTCGAGACTATGAATACCTAAGACCAGAATTTCGAGATTCCGTAATCTCAAAAGCAAAACATTACAATAAATGTAAAAAAAAACCCCTGCACTTAAATATACCAATTCCAAGATCGTACTACAGTGGAGTGAACGGCAAAATTTCCATTCCGCTCTGCACGGCACTATTTTGCCATTCATTCTACTGTGGTGCGATCTCAGAGTTGGTATATTTAAGTTGCATGGAGTGCTTTCAAAAATGTTTTTTTTTTTTTGTTGTTGTTGTTTTCGATATTACGGAATCTCAAGATTCTGGTCTTCGGGTTTCAGAGTCTCGAGATTCCGTAATTCGAGATTTAGTAGTGATCCCATATATATATATATATATATATATATATATATATATATATATATATACACACACACACACACACACACACACACACACACACACACACACACATATACACACACATAACACTATAGTTTATATGTATTATTTAACTGTATGGAACTCTAAGTGTTTAATTAGTGAATATTTGCATGGTGTTTCATTGGTTAATTGGTGGTACAATGATGTTTAAGTGTTAAGCTATTATGTCCTGTTTTATTCTGAAGTCCAATGAAGATTATGGATGAAAGCGTAAATATTAAATATTCTGTTTATTGGCTGTTAGTTTGAGTAGTTTTTTCATTGTATGTCTGTGGTTCTTCATGCTCCCAATAGTCCTAGAACAGCTGATCTTACAGTGTTGTACACATTCACTATGAAAGATCATTTGCCACAATGTTGGCAAGCAGAAATCTCCCCACAACCTCTAATACTGAAAATGTGATAATCTTAAACAAGCAACACATACACAATCACAAAACACTCAAAGCCATATCTCTTATCTCTATCTATACCAAGAGGTTGCACTAACACAAGGAAAAAGGAAAAGCTTGAAAAGAAATGCAAAACTCACCTTTACTAGTGACCATTCTGAGCATAACAGGAACAGGCAAGCAAAAGCTGAGGGTAATGCTACTAAATGCTAGAAGTCTAAATCTCAAAATGCACTCACTCGAGACACTCCTTAAAATGGAGAACTTCGATATCTGTGCAGTGACTGAGACCTGGTTCAAGGCTCTAGAGACCACCCCTGCATTACCAGCCTATAACTCATACCACACTTTTCGGCTGTCTAACCTGGACCAGAACACCAAAGGCAGAGGTGTGTTCATATTCATTAAGGATATCCACACCTCCATGGTAGTTGCACAGCATAACGCATCTGAGGTTATCCAAGTGCAACTAACTCTGGGCAAAACTGCAATCCAAATTGTAGCTTGCTACAGATCCCCCACCATGCCCCAGGATTCCCAGACTTCTTTTCTTGATATACTGGAAAATATTAGGGTTCAACCAAACACCCTAATAATGGGCGATTTCAACTACCCCACCATTAACTGGGAAAACTACTTATGTACCAACTCCTTCACTCAACACTTTCTGGAATTCATAAACTCCAATGCCCTGGATCAACTTATCCACACCTCCACCAGGGGCAACAATATCCTAGACCTAGTCATTACCAACATGAGTAACCAGTGTTCCACACCTGAAGTCAACTCCTCGTTGTTCAGATCCGACCATAAGCTAATCACCATAGATATCCACATCCCACCCACACCCACCATTAAGGAAACCATGGTAAAAAATTTCTCCAAAGCCAACTTCATGCTTCTTAAGACAGAAGTGGAAAACTTCATGACACCCGTGCAGATGAACAATACAGTTACAGCTTCTGAATCCTACACAAATGGACTCTGTAAGCACTTACACGAGTGCATGGATCATGCTATCCCAAACAGAACCAAGACGCTATCCTCCAAAAAAGGAAACCAATTTGGTGGGCCCCTGCCATAAACAAACTCTACAACAGAAGGAAGAAACTGTTGCAAAAGAGAGTAAAATCCCATAAGTGGAGGAGGTCCCTGGTCAGCCTCAGTAAGAAGCTGAGATCCCTTATAAGATTCTCCAAAGCTAGCTACGAAAACAAAATTGCTACTGATTCTAAGGGCAACCACAAAACATTCTATAGCTATGTCAAGAATCTCAATGGCAACACCCAGAACTGCTCTGAGTTACAGCACAATGGCATGAAAATTACAGCACCAACTGATATTGCCAACATCCTGGCAGATAGGTTCAGTGCTAATGTTACTCCCCTCTCATCCCCTAAAGGGCCCATATTTATACAGGAAGAATGCAGAGTCCCTGTAATCACATATATGCAGGTAAAAGTTGCACTCTCTAAAACCAAAAAGGCAGCATCCATGGGACCGGACAACATCCCAGGCTGCATTTTACACGAACTTCAGAATGACCTGGCTCCCCACCTAAACACCATGTTCAGTCATAGTCTCACATCAGGCTTTGTGCCCACTGAATGGCACACAGCAACAGTTATCCCACTTCACAAAGGGGGAGCCACCACTGATCCTGAGAACTATTGCCCTATTAGCCTGGCGAGCCTGGTCTGCAAGGCCATGGAACGTATCATCATGGATCTCATAAACAAAGACATTGGTAACCTCCAAACTCTGGACCCCACCCAGTTTGGGTTAGTGAAAGGCAGATCATGCCTTCTGAACCTGATCGACTTCTTTGAGTCAGTCATCAAAGCCGTAGACAAGTGTAAGATGGTTCAGACAGCCTATCTTGGCCTCATCAAGGCTTTCAACACCATCCCCCATTCTGGAATTATAGCTAAACTCACTAAACTAGGTATAAATCCCTACATCACAAGATGGGCTGCCAACTGGCTTACTGACAGAACCCACACTGTAAAAGTTGCAGACTCCAAATCTGACTTCATACCAGTGAGAAGTGGAGTACCACAGGGTTCAGTCCTGGGACCTCTCCTGTTTGCTATCTACTTCTCTGAAGTACAGACTAACACAGAAGGCCTCTGGCTAATGAAGTTTGCAGATGACTGCAAACTAGGAGCCGTAGTTGAGACCCAAATGATGTGGACATCCTACAGAAGGGCCTCACTGAGACAGATGTGTGGTGTCAGAGGCATGGCCTCAAGCTCAATGCCAAAAAGTGCATTGTTATCCCCTTTGGTAAAAACTCTGTACCCATGAACTACCACATAAATGGCAGTCTACTTAATGCCGAATGTGTGATAAGAGACCCTGGGACCCAGGTAGACAGTAGTCTCTCCTTTGATAATCAAATCACCATAGTAGTCAGGAAATCCTTCTATGTGGCACACCTCATTACGAAAGGGTTCTCATCCAGGAAAAAAAGAGGTCATTGTTCCCTTCTACTCAGTACTCATTAGACCCATTATAGAGTACAACGCCTCTTTTGGAATGTACCTCACAAGACATCTGCAGCACCTGGAAAGGCAACAGAAGTACCTCACAAAGAGGATTACTGGCCTCAAACAGATGTCCTACACTGACTGTCTCAAAAAACTCCAGCTTTACTCTGTAGCATATCGCCTACTCCAAGGAGATCTCTGCCTAACATATAAAGCTATGTTAAACCCAGACCTGTTGGACATGCTACATCTAAAGAAATCCCAATTCCTCTGAGCTACATGGTCTAGGGACCTAAACCTTGTCATCACAATAAACAGGACATGCTGGAGGGTTAGATTCCTGTCCCAGAGACTTCCTATACTCTGGAACAAGCTACCCATCTATGTCAAGCAAAGTTCCTCATTAGCACTCTTCAAGAAAAACTTGATGAGTGGATGGGAAATAGGAAATACACCCCAGGGATCACTTCTGTGGCTCTGCTCGACAGGGGCACAGGAAATTAACTTTCTTGGGTGGCATAAGTCAAGGAACCTTGTTGGCTAGGTTTACTTAAGCCCTTGGGCCGATAGCCTAGTACCTACATATGAATCTATGTTTCCTTTACTGGACAAAAAGTAACCATAATCCTCCTGCTACTACATTCTGACCATTCTTGCACAGAGTAATAAATGCAGTAGGTTTCTCAGGAAGGAAACTACTCAATAATACAGAAATATTGGAAGTTTAGAGCTGGAAAAAATGAATGCAAGGTGATACCTCATCTCACCATAACCAGCAGCATGCTACTGCCAACATGTTACTGCCATTAGGCAATTAAGGACTTTGCTAGACTCAAGCCCCTGTTTAGAATTGTTGGGAAACTACTTTTGTAGAAGTCATCCAGTATAAGGCATGCATTCCTTTTTTTTTTTTTTTTTAATAAATTATGGCCTTCAGCCTGCATATATTTGAACAAGAAGCCAGCAGTCAGCCAGTGAAATGCATGGGTGCAACACTAGAAACCTATTTGACAAGTCCTGCTGCAGCAGTAGCCAAAACATCATAGTAGATTGTTGTTGTAAAGAGATTGAATTGATTGAACACTGATAGCTGTATTACACTTGCAGAAGAGGGAGAAAGTGAATTTTGCATTTCTTTTCAACATTTTACCTTTTCTAGATTTGATATATAGACAGATATATAGACAGATAAGCAGATAGACATACAGACAGATATTAGATATTTTGGAGGTTGCCCCTAAATTAGGAGGGTGCAGTGGAGCTCAACCCACTATAAATAAAAGATTTGCAAGTGTTTTTCAGTCCTTTTTGTGTTGCTTGTTTAATCCTACAATGTTTTCAGTTTCTGAGGTTGTGAGAGTGATTTTCTGTCAGTCAGCATTGTAAAAAGTGACCTTTCATAACAAAGCTCTCCATGAGCAATCACAATGGGATGGCAATCAGTGACAACAAAACACATACGCAAACATATAACTGTTGGAGTATTCAAAAGGTTCACGTTTAAGGGCAGAGGTGTGTAATTTGAATTGGAGAAATTCTTTATATGGCCACAATTCTGTCAATTAGTGCCACAATAAATTTTACAAAATAATGCTGAACTGTATTAGAAACACTTAATAATAAACCAAAAGCAGGACTGTTCCATTTGTATATGTTCCCTTAGCCCAAGAAGTAGCATATTCAAGAAAAATGCTTTATACTGATGCAGTAGGAAATTATTCCATTTTATAATACAATTCAGTGTGCAACCTGTCATTAGGAAATGCTGGGTAACATGTTTTCTATACAGCAGTATGCTATAAATATTCTAAAGGAATTTCCTGCACTGAAGGCACTTTAAAGACTTTCTGATTGCCTTCACACTTGATTCTTTAGTAATTCTAGAACTCTTGGTCCCCAACCAGCAGAACTCCTAATCACAAAAAACATTGTAGTTCAAACAGTACTGTTACTTCTTAGACCACAATTTCAGAACTTCATAATTACTACACACTGGAACCCTAAAAAATCCTTAATACAAAAATAAACTATTATGATCTGAAACTCTGTGCCAGTACCTCTAAACAGACACAAGTTACCCTACTGTTAGAGGTGAGTAGCATAAAATCACATGTTACTTTGTCTGGCACTCAGCAACTGAAGTGCAAAGGAGACATGGAGATGAGCATGTGATGCATACATTTAACCAAGCATGTCTCCTCGTCCCTCCTGTTTGCATATGTCTTAACCAGTTTATTAATCTACAGTAGAAGTTTAGAAAGTATTCAGCCTGGGGATGAGAGGTGAAAGGGATGATCATTTATTGTTTACAGATAATTCTGTCCTCTTTGTAGAGTCCTGATTATGGTCCAGATGACCTGATTTCAGTTACTGCTCAAGGGCTTCATTGGACAGGCAGAAAAGATGGGTAAGACCCTTATGAGGGGGTGGGGAAATGCATATGGTGCAATTCACAGGTGATTACTTTAAGTGAAAATGCATGGGGCGCTTTTACATCAGAGATTGGGGACTGTGATTGAGATTCAACACAGAGTCAAAATTATATGTCATCAGTATTTCCATTGCATGTCCTTTCCTGAGATGGAAAGGGCTGCACAAAGAGGTAGGAATGTATGTACATAGTAAATAAAAAATCCTTCTTGACAGCAGTGTGTTGTTGCTGCAGGGAGCTTCAATCTCCCTACAAACATGGGCTGAAAAAAATTCAGGTGAGGGAAGTCAAGTTCAGCATACTCAGTGAAAGAGGAAAGGCCCCTGGAAACAGCTAGTATAGGTCGGCTGCAGGAAGATCCAAATCTCTGCAGGCGAGGGAGGAACAATTTCCAAGCAGACACGATTAAGTATTTTGGAGTCTTATCCACATGTATGGATGCAAAAAATGGTGAAATTGGGTAGTAGATGATGTGGTGGTGATGAAACAAGAACTGAGACATGGAATAACTCTTTCACTCTACAGGTTAATCAGTGACCCATATTAGTATACGGCCACAAGCTTCATGTGATGACTGAATGGAAGAGACTGTAGATACAAGTGGCAGAAATGAGGACCACATAAAAATTTGGTCAGACTTTCTCCTTGAAAGAATGAAGACCCCACAATTCTGGGAGGATCTCTGAAGATAGCCTTTGCTTCTTTTTCCTAAAATGAATCAATTAAGCTCAGTGGAAAAAGACATGAAGGTACATGGATGCACACTTTTGTCTCTCATTTTGGTTGGGAGTGCCATAGGATCCTGCAGGCCAAGGTGAGGACTGTTATTCAAGGTAGGGTAGTACAGACTACTTTACTCAGCTTGCAATCGCTGTGACCCTTACAGAGGCAAGGCAAACATTTCAGAAATGGGCTGATGGATAGTTGGATAAAATCCTCTTCTACCAAATGCAATTGCCCTGGACAGAGGAATAGATAAGAAAAATCTTCCCCTAATGGAACCAGTTCTATTAGACTGCAAAAGAAAGGCAAGAGTACTTGCTTTCTTGCACATGATTAATTCTTTTTTAGATGAATGCACCAGAATGGTCTGAGAAGGCCATAGGAACTGAAAGGCAAATATGTCTGAAGACCATTTGTTTCTTGCCAAATACCACTTTCAAAATATATTTCCCTCTTCCAGGAACTCAAAATACACCAAGTTGGGAATGATCATGCTGGTGCCATGCAATCATCAATGCAGGTCTTCAAGGTGGGAAGGATGTCATGTTGCTTAACATGCAGGGGCAATTTGTTCCCGAGGTGGGTCAACCATTGGGTAACAAATCTATCCTGCCAGTGTGTTTTATTTACATGTTAGTAAAAGTTCAGATCATTGGATTGGGTGTATGCATAGCCCTTATTCTGTGAAGATATAAAATATTATTTTGGCTGGGGTCCTTGATGTAACAGAATACCAGGCATACAGCAATATTCAGGAGTCTATAAAAGACAGAGTAAAGGATAAGGTTTGCAATCTGTCTCTGTAGCTAAAATGTTTTGGCCAATAATATTTTTTATTGGACCCTTTGGGACTTTTCTAGCTGTATGATCTGTCTGGAGAGGCACATGACAAAAGGGGCTCTGCACTCAAAAATTGGCCTAATTAGGGTATAGAACAGAGTAACAATGTCATCTTTTGACGTCATGCCAACCAGTTGTGCTCGGTAGAAGGATGTCCTAATTACGACTGCAATATAATGGTTAAAGGTGAGGGAAATGTAAAACGATATACTGCGATCCCCAACTACTGTACCCATTGGGAGTGAGATATTGGCTGTGCTGTAAATTGTAGGTGAGGGGTGTTTCTCAAGTGAAACAATGCATTCTTTTTACATTTAGTTAAAAGTCCTTTCTCTGTACACCAATTGTTTATAAAGATTAGTTTTCCTGGAATGCAGTTTTCATGTGGATATCAGAAAATATATAGCAAAAAGGAGGAATCCTTGTACTGAAATGATGAAATTTGATGTATTCCATTGGTTACATTCTTACTTTGTGAAGTGGCTTTTGCCATATTAATTGCTTGAGTTCTATCATGCAGCCAGTTTGCAAATCATCTTATGATGTAAGGATCTAGCTTTAGTTCTTTCAGCTTGTTTACAATGCTGGCATGCAGTACAGTGCAAATTTCCTAGCTTGATGCAGATATGCTATGTGAACTGATTGTCCACTACCTCTGTAAGCTTCTCAAAGAAGTTCACCAAGATGTGTAGATATGATCTACCCTTGGCAAAAACAAGCTGCTGTAGTTCCAGCTGCATGAGAGTTTTATTAGCATAATTTAATAAGTCAAATATGATATATTCCATGACCTTTCAAATTAGGGTAATTAGACTAATGAGCTTGTAATTCATGTTTGAGCAAAGGCATCTCTACAGCTGTTTATCAAACTAAATGGACATATCTTGTGGCTAGGTATAATTTAAACGTGCAGGAGGGGTTCAGCAAGGGTATTTCAGGCACTATTAATTAAACAACCAGATAAATTGTCTAAGTCAGTGGAACCGGTGTTGTTAGCTTTAAAGACTACAGTCATCTTCCATTGTAACCTTAAGTGGTGAGTGGGACTTGTGGAATTTCAGAAATTGTTCGTAGAGAAATAAATGGCACTAAATCTGTTTGCAAGTATATTAACAACTTTGTAGTCAAAGTGGTTAGTGCTATTTTGGATTATTTCTATACACTGCAAGGAACTATTTTTTAGTTTCCTAATATAACTAAAGATGGATTGGTATTTATCTTTGGCTTCTGATACCAAACTGAGTTCATGGTCAGCTCTATTGTTTCTGATAGTGTATTTCAGCTCCTGCTGATTGTTTTATCTCTAATCTAGGTTGATTTATTATGCAATTTCAATATTTTTATAAAGCTTAGTTATAGTGTCAGACCAAAGTGATTTAGTTTTAAATTTCTCATTATATTTGCTTGTTGTGAGAACTATTAGATCTGTACATTTTTTTATTTTGGAGTAGAAGTCAGATAAAAACATAACAGATGAAGCTAAATAAAGTGTAGTGAGTAATCTGAGATGGTTGATAGCATAATTTAAGCAAGTTTACATGTTTAAAGGTTGGTGTCCTTTCAACTTAATTTTGTTTTTTGGTTTACATTTTTATTATCATAGGGTATCGTATGCTTTTTTGGTGCTATACGTTTAAAGTTCATTACAGAATTGTTTATTATTATAGGGTTAATGACCTTAAAGGAGGAGGATACAAACTTGTGATCCAACATAACCAGGAATGGAGGCACTAAAGACTTGGGATACCTGGGGACAATTGTTGGTGAGGGCAATGTCCAAACTGTTCTGGCCTCTAGTTTGCTGGTTAACTGTGTCTGGATTATCACACCTAACCATGGTATTAATCTCATTTTGGTATGATGCCAAATGCAGTGATACAGGAAAACTCACACCAAACAAAAGTTATATAACTAGGAAACAATTCTGAGCCATTATTTTTTGTGACATAAAAAGGTAGCATTTGTTTATGCCACAGAATAAGCAACAGGTATTCCTCATGAAACATTTGCAGTATAAATATATAACTACAAATGCATTATCTGGCTAAAACTACCCAAACTTTGTTCTCTTCTCGGTTTCATTAATATGCTCAGCTAAGGTATTTTCCTTTATTTTTCCCATATGGCAAAGTCTATAGTCTATACTACTGTAGCAATTATTGTGTTGTGCACCCACCACTGCATATTTGATTATGTGTATATTGATTGATGCTTCTTTTTGTATTATAGAATATTTTTAACAATGACTTGGAAAACTCATTAGACATTTCTTACTTGTAGGTGTTTCATTCTGTACTAGTTGTGCCACCATTTCTTTGTCTGCACCTGTTAGAGTCCATGTCAGAAGCTTAGTTTGTCAGTTTGTGCTTACACATACTTTTTTCCTGAACATGTTAGAATGTATATTAGTAGCATTAGGAATAAGTTTGCATTTTGAAAAATATATATCTGGTACTTGTCTATTGTATGTGGTTTGACATGGTATGACTTTGCATTTGTTTTCTTCCTCCTGGAATTTATAACAGTTTTTGCTGTGCCAAAAGAGGACTTACCTAGTTACCATAACATCATTTAGTAAATAAATATATATCCAAATTAATGTCCATAATATATAAAGTAGTCTTTGCAAAAATACATTGCCTTAATTGATTCTGCATGGAAATGCAGAAACTGTAAAATTAATTCTGATGTATTGTCTATCTAGCTAATGTAGCAATAATAACCACTTGATCAAACAGGAAGCTGGATTTATTCTTACATACAATGATTTTCCCATGAAGGTATAGCCGGAGTGAGTACATGTCAACAGTAGTAGATAAACCAGTTTTTAATGTACACCTCCCATCTATAATATCATCTGTAGTGACCGTATAAAGAGGAAAGGTGGTGGTATTGTATTATTATTATTTCCCAACCACTGCTACATTTCCCCTTACAGCAAACCAATACCACAATTCAATTCATCAGAGCTTATTACTTTCCTGAAATTAGACAATTATAAACAAAAAAAGCATTACTGTCCTTTACATCCCTCCTGTTGAAAATATAGCTATTCTGGAAGATGTCCTACATTGGATAGCTATAACAATTCCACAAGAAAAAATATTACTAGATTATGTGAATGTCAATTGATTGGACATAAACTCTAACTCCCCTACATCTAGCATGAGCATATATGGTTTCACACAACTAATTAACAGCCCCACACACTATAACAAGACATCAAATTCACTATTAGACTAGATTGTAGTGTTAGACCCTAGCAAATACACCACCACAGGTACAATGTCCTAATCTCTCAGTGGTCAACTCCCAAGCTATACAACCAGACATTTCACATATCCACATAAACAACATGTTTATAAAATGCAACCTTTCCAAGTTTAACCCAGAAATGTTCATTTTCCTATCATCTGTTAACTGGAACTTATAAAAATCTTCCCCTTAGATTATGCTGTAAGTGATTTCAATACAACTTTCTTGAATAGCATTAATAACCTTGCACCTCATAAAAGGAAGAGACTAAAAACAAATAATGCAATTTGGCTATGTAAAACTAGTAGAATGTTAATGCAGGATAGAGAAAACGCATGGAAAGAATTGAAGAAATATAAAACACCACAATAGCTTGAACTCTTCAGGGTCTATATCACATAGTCAAAGTCTTATAACTTTGAACACATAAAGTTCGAACCATTATTTTCAAAGTTACAAAACTTTGACTATGGATTAAAAATAAAAAACAACTGAAAACAAAATAAACTGTTTTAAGCAGAGGGGGCAAACCCCCCAGCATCCCCACACCCCCCGCTACTTAAATATACCAACTCCTAGATCGCACCCCATTGAACAAAATGGAAACCTCTGCTTATGGAGATTTCCATTGAAACACTCGAACTTTTACAAATTCGAACTTATGGTCTCGGCCATATGAGGTTCAAACTTGTAAAAGTTCGACTACATGATAGGAAGCCGATAATTTCAATATGCTTTGCAATCATACCAAAAAGCAAATAAATGAAGATGAAAAATATACTATAATAACTTTCAAAATAATAGTAAGCGTAATCCAAAATATTCTGGACAACCATTAAAGAAATCCTGTATTCTGGCCAAATATTCTATCCTAACACCTCTCCCAATAATTCATCACTTGAAACTCCTATTTCATACATAGTGTAGCATCTCTAACCAAAGATTCTCCAAAATCTAATTCTAACCTTGCCCAACAACCATGTATCACCAAATCCACTTTCACCTTCAAACCTGACATTCAACAAACGACTATTTTCTTGCTTTTTATGCCTGTCTGCAAAAAAAAAAAAAAACAGTAGAATTAAAATGGTTTTATAGTTAAAATGTTAACATTAAACTAATACTTCATGCTGTCCAGTTTATTTACATTTAAATAATAAATAAACAGTCAAAATTCAACAAAACAAGGAAACAATCACATCCAAAAAACATAGTTCATGAGAAGAATGCTCCTGTTTACTACAGTCATTTTACTACAATCAGTTTCCTTCCTTTACACTACATCTACTCAGGTTACTAAACCTACAGTCCAGGGAAACACTGTGGTTATTAGCCGAACTTTTCAGTCACTCCAAAGCTGTCTGGCCAAGAGACTTGCTCAAGGACATGGCATAAATGAGAGACAAAGTCAGAGGTGTTCTAAAAAAAAACTAGAGACAGATGAGAAGAGTACTCTAATTCTAATTCTCTTAAAAAGTTAACAGAACAACATGTTTTGCAACAACATATATTTTTGTGACCCATTAAACAGTGAAATTCTAATGATTGACATTGACTGTAAATGACTGGCTGTAATCCTCAGAGATTTATTAATGCAGTATCTTCCTTAACTAGGGCATTTTACACACACACACACACACACACACACACACACACACACACACACACACACACACAAAAACACACAAAGTAAATCCACCCATTCTGCTGTGAAAATTAAAATCTTGCATCAAGTATTTAAGGGAAACATTGTGGTTATTAGCCAAGCAGAATATAAGTAAAACAGGGAAACTCATTTGTGCTTTATTTTTCTTAAAGCAACAGTATATCTCTGAAAACTTTTCTGTCTTTTTTTTTTTTTTTTAATCTGACTCCCAGCCAGTACCTGTCACAGCATGTCACCTACTGCTGGATTCAGTCCTGCCCCATGTCTTAAAACCAAGAAAAAGTGCACAATTTCTGGTGAATGTAGGCAGCAGGTAAAACCCAAAGGCATTATAACCCTAACACTCTCTAGACACTGAGTTAATTCCAGCCAAAAGTACCTCAGTGATGACGCCAGTGCTGACATGTTGTGAATCATCCAGGGATATAATTACCTGCACAACTATTCTAACAAAGTCCAGATGCATACAGTGTACAAAGCAACTGCCTTAACTTGTGCATCAGTTCGTTTTTAAACACAGTACCTCGGAGGATGACATTTCAATGGAAAGCTTTCCACATTCATGGGTAATGAAATGCTTAAAGATGTATAAGATACACACTACATTCATTAATTACATTGCAGTGACTATGAAATGGTGGAAAACCACTTTTCAGCTGAACCATGATAAAGGGCAAAATTATTATCCAAGAGATAAAAATTTAAAACGGGTATTCCTTGGTGGTTATTTTTCTCCAGTGCTGATTTGTCTTGCCCTTAGTTCATTAAGCTGATTACTTATAATAGATTATGGATATAGTTATAGAGTAACTTGCAGAAATAAACCTTCCTCCAGTGGAGCTCTGGAAGTTTGCACTGTAACTTCCAATGGGCAGAGCCTAATCTTTTTGATAGAATCAGATTATGTCATAACATTTCAAACAAATGTTCTCTAGAATAAAATGCATTCCTAAAGAAGTATAAATGGCAAACTCTTCAGCACAAACTGTGGTTAGAGTAGTATTCTTTGGGATCTAGGTCTTAAACTGGATTTTATAAGTCACAGTAAACACAGTAATTAAGTTTGCAATATTTTGCAAGCAGCTTACAATATTTCAGCAACAACTCAAGTTACACGCATACTATCAGCTGGATTTTGTTCATCCAGTTTACAGCTTTCATATGAGGCTAAGTAGTTCTGTCTGTACTACTTGGTTAGTGAGATATTTAGAAATACATGACATTTAAGACAATATAAATAAATACAATATAAACAAAAATTAATACCACTTTACCTCTACTAGAAAAATCATAAATATCAAAACAGTTATCTTTGCCATTGTGTAAGCTTTGGGCTGAACTCTTTCAATACTTTTTATGTACCATGGTTTTGGAATTATTAATGCAAAAATGAACAAGCAATATTTGATACCAAGAGGTGTCAGTAGGACGTAACTGCAGAAACACCAGGAGGTGTCACTTGGCTGTAATCAGTTAAAGACATCTCATCTACTTTTTTGTGGATGTTTTAAAATGGTATAGTTCATCAAATAAGGATTTGAAAGCACAGTTACAATTGGTTACATTTTTCTCAGATAATTTAAAAATGACATTTGGGCTTGATAATGTATAAGAGCAACATTTATAACGGGAAATCTTCAGCACCAAGTAAATATAAACCTGGGACAGGAATGTGATATAAAGGAGTGTGAACAGAAGGGAGTGTATATGGGAATAGATGAAGGGTTGGCAACAAGACACAAACCAAAGATAACCAAACTTAGTAAGGAATATGTCAGAAGACTAAAGCTAATTTCAAAAAACTGAATCGACATCCATGAATAAAGTCCAAGCTATAACTCAATTTACTCTTCATGTTCTGACTCAAAGCTTTGGTGTGACTGGCTTGCTCAGCTGAACATGAAAACAAGAAACATGCTTCATGCTTATAAAATGACATGTTTGAAAACATGCATACTTTGATTATATATCTCTTGGTCTGAGGGAGGTATGGGCTTCCTTAAAACTGATTACACATATAGGTCTACAGTTGTGAGACTGAATTCATATTTTCTGACCTCACTGAATCCAAACATAGTGAAAGTTCTAAAGCAAAAAAGTTGAGAATTCTATGATGGCATATTTTCCTAGTTTAGTAGAAGCATTTTGGAATGGAGTGGGAATAAAAATCAAACCAGAAGCAGATGAGAATCAGACAAGTGAATTTGCTTAAAAAAGAAATACTATAATGAAAAGATCAGAAGAAAAGGCAAGTACATTTGAAAACCTACAAATCTAGAACAAGTACATTTTGATCAAGATCTGATGCAGGAATGGTTAAGTAGACATGTTAATAATAGTGGCCAAAATGTCTATAGAAAAAAAATCAGAGAAAAAGATAAATACAGGTTCTGTAAAACAGAGCTGCAATCAGCTGCATGTGTCTTTGCTAGTTAATACTCTAATGACTGGGGTATATATGCTGAAAGGCACAATAACATGGCAAGACTGTTGTAATGGGGAATGTGCAAACACTACAATATAAAAGTAGATGAGAAGCATTGTAACCATGAATCACAAAGCATTAGAAAGAGGAATGTAGTTTGGATTACATGGGATCACCCAACACCAAAAGTTAAGAAAGTAGTTGCAAGAAAACTAGATATAATAGTCCAAGAAAAAATTGATGAAAGTAAGATTAATCATAGAAACAGCTAAACCCAGTGATTATAGTGTCTTACATACTGAGAAATAAAATGTTATAGGGCCAAATTCAAAAATAGTTGTTGTCAGTGTAAGTGACCACTTACACTGAGAACAAAACTTTAGAAATCTGGTCCCAGTATAAGCTTCTTTATTGCTAGGCCTTACACTGAAGTAAGTCACCTACACTGACAACAAAATTTTTAGAATCAGGGCAGACTTACACTGAGAGCAACTCTTTTGTAATCCAGATGATAAAATATCAAAATTTGCAAGCAAAACTAGAACAATGAGGAAGAAAGATACCCAAACTGCTGCAACAGTTTATGGAGCAACAGGACTAATAAAAAACTATTTTCAAGCATACTTAAATATATGACAAATACATGCAACTCAATATGAATTGCATAAATAAACAATTTAGGGTACATTGCATGTGTTGAGAAGAGCATTTTTTGAAAACTTCAAAGACTAAAACAATACTAATATCATGAACTTTAATCTTACCATTACCCAGGAATGGGGTCCATTCATGTTTTATTATTAAAAACCAAAAATATTTGCAGAAACTTAAAAAAGAAAGGTGTTAAATATAAGAAAATATAACATAATAACTGCAAATTACGGGAAAATAATTTTTAATGATTTATTTTGCTACATTTAAAAAAAAGTAAAAGGAATGTAAATGCATAATAATAAACAGCAAGTGAAAGGCAATGATCTTGCTAAGAAATTTTGCTTTGGTTTCTGACAGTCAGTTTAAAAGTGCTGCTTAATATATTAAGTCATACACTGTGTTCTGAAATAATGTCATTAGTAACTTATTGTTAACAGTATGACATTAATTGAGGAAACAGTACACTGTTCATTCAGAGCACAGCATAGGAAATAAGTTTATACTATCAATCAAAATATGCAGTTATTAAAAAATTAGCAAAAAAAAAAAAAAAACTTAATCTACAATGAGACAAAAGCATGTTAAAAATAATAATTGTTTAATATTTTTGCTTTCAGGCAATGGGCCTCGCTTAAGTCAAGATAAATCCCAAGCCTAACATTGTAATAGTATTATTTTCTTATTAAAAATATGCTTTTCTTCAAATGTACATCCTTAATGTACATATGTGACTTTATCAAAGGATATACATTTTCTTTTTTCATATTATACTTTCCATTTATGTTAATGCACAAGGCAAAATATTTTGATATATTACTTGTGAACTTCTGGATATGCATAGTCATTGTAAAACTGCTAAGTAATAGATTTAGTACAAATATATATTTTTTATATTTTTTATTAAAACTTTATAAATATACAACAGATAACCTTGAATTAGATAGTGTAAACATTCAATTGCCTCTGAAGAGCAAAAACTTCAGAAAGCAATAAAAATATCTGCAATGTAAGACACATAGAAAGTTAACCATAAACAATCTGCTACTAACTATCCTCCATAAAGCACTGATCAAACTATATAAAAATATATGGAAACATCTAAAAATATGGTATATGATGTCTTATCTAGATCAAAAAGACAATGCAAGACATAAGGTACAAGGAGAAAGGTTACAATGAATATGTGTGTAGATATACATACCTATCTATATAAGAAAAAGAGAAAATGTATCAAGTTAAATGTAATTGAATACGTTTAAGACTTTTGCCCATCCTTTCTTAGAGAGAAAATTTGAATTTGTTGTAGTAGGAGATGACTTTGCATATTTCTAAGTAATTGTAGGACTTAATTTGCTAATCCATCAATGAAATGTACTGTATATTTAACCATGTTTTAGTTATATAGACTTTAATAAACATGAAAGTGGTTATTAAGACCTTTAAATTAAACAAGTCCAACTTAGGTGGAGAATCACCAACTGACAAGTTGTAATATCCTTATAAATTCTGTGATTAGAAAGTTTTTCTGCTAGGCAATGGCATGTTTTTGGCAAATGTACAGTGCTGTAGACTATAAAGAAGATCTGCATCATAACAGTTGTGTACATAAAAAACTTCTTATAAAACTAAACTTAATTGACAGTAGTAATATAAGCATTGTGCATTATCAAGAACTACCTATAGAACATTTCTTAAGGAGCATGTATTTATAGTTGTATAATAATAAAAAAGCTAGTATCTTCATGAAATTAGCAATTGAATTGTAAGCATGAGTTTGCCATGTGGTAGAGAAAAAGACAAAAAAAATGATCAAATTTGACATTGATAACCAATTTATAAGTTTTAGATATTGCTTTGTCTGATTACAGAGACAATATTAAGTTATTATATAAGGTGATTTTTTTTGGGAGAAGAATTTAGGCTTGAATTTATTATTTAGTAAATTCTCTAGTTAAGGGTTGAAAGATCCTTTAGGTGAAGACAGATCCAATATAAGCTGTTCAACTGATGATGGAAAAGAAAAGAAAAAAAAAACAGAATTTCTTATACCTGTTAGTCAAGGATTTTTAATATTTTTGAAAAGAAAAAATATAATTAAATTACAAATGTTGAGATATTTGAATATAGCCATATTTAAGTAATATAAATCATGAGAGGTACAATTAGAATCTTTACTTATCCAATCTGACCAGATTTTTGCCCACAGAGGATACCAAATATTATCTGTATAACTGCAATCAATAAATCTCAATCTGATGGAATTCAGAATCAAGAAAGCAAGAGAGAAATCTGGTAGAACAAGATATCCATGTGATATGACAGCATTACGTTTGGAATTATTTACTCTAAGTGATTTAGGAGATCAGATAACAGATAGCATTATTCAAATGGGCAATGATATTCCTAAAGAAACTGTATATAATATTACAAAAGGATGAAGATAAGTGAAAAAGTAGCTTGTGTATTTGTATACATCTTAACAGTAGCTGTTTTAGATAAAAGTGGAACTTTCAATTTATGCCATATATCCATGATTAGTTTAATGTCATTTTAGGTCTTGTTAATATTGTCCATAAAGATATATGTATTGTTATGAATGAAATTTATACCAAAATATTTTAAAGAAGGGATTATTGACAGGAGACACAAATCAGAAAAGCATATTTGCTTATAATTTTGATTTAAAGGGAACATTAAGGATTTAGGGAGATTTAACTTGTAGTTAGAAAATTTAGAAAAAAAGTAATGACAGCATGAAGTACTTTTGGATATCAGAATTAGGCTGAGAAAGAGAAATATTTAAGCTATCTGCATAAGCAATTAACTGAATAACAGTCTTTAAAAATGTATGAATAGAATGGTAAGATTTTTGAAGAAAGGACAAGAGTACGGGCTCAATATACAGATTAAATAAGTATTATCCAGACTGTATGTTCAGAAACTGTTTTGCTAAGTTTGATAAGTTGGGTAAATGATTTATTATAAAAAGAATGAATAGTATTGATAAAGGAAATAGGGAACCAAGTTGAACTAAGACCTTTTGTAAAAATAAATATTAGCGATAAAATGCTTTGAAGACATGAAGAGCAAGAATTAATGCACAGTTTGTGTTTGGTATATTTGTTAATTGTAAGAACTCCAGCATTAGATTTTGATCTGAGGTCTGTCTAGTTTTCACAATACCTGGTTGATAGGGAGAGATAATAGTTGGCAGGATATTTTGAAGCTATTTTCTATAGCAGTTGAAAAGATTTTAACAGCAACTTTAATGAGATTAATTGGGTAGTAGTTAGATGTGTCAGGTAAGTCAAGCTTGCTTTTGGAGATAAAATCTATTCTGATAAAGATGAAAAAAGCTGTTCTGAATGATGTAATTTAAATGATAACAAATGGTTTGCTTTACTGTTAGTAATACATTTATAAAAGTTAGACTTAAACACATCTGGGGCTGGTACTTTACAACTTTTTTAAGCTGGATATAATACTTAAAACATTGCTAATAGTTACAGGTTGCTGGAAATATTCAGACTGCTCTGGAGTTAAACAGGAACATTTAATTGTTCTAGATAGTCATATGGCTCTAATCTGAATAGGACTAGAACTGTTATTATATAGATTAAAAAAATATATGCATTTATAAAAGCCCTGAAAATTCC
This sequence comes from Protopterus annectens, assembly GCF_019279795.1. Taxonomy (NCBI): domain Eukaryota; kingdom Metazoa; phylum Chordata; order Ceratodontiformes; family Protopteridae; genus Protopterus; species Protopterus annectens. The sequence goes on from NC_056735.1 coordinate 1,323,887,666, forward strand.
TTCATTAGAGGAAAATTATTTTGGTTTATTTTTATCTCTGAGATTAATGGTTTAGGCTTATGTAGTATAATTAACTTGGCAAGAAGTTTAGTAGGAGAGTGACCTCATTCTGAGTACAAACGTATCATTCTTCATTCAAGTTTTGAAATCTGTATCATATTTAGAAGATAAAACTGTATTTGTAACTTTTTCATTTCATCCTGTTACATTTCATTGTATTTATGAAGTAGACAGGTGTTTAATGCAATTGTTTCCTTTTTAATATTCTCCAGATTTTGGTTTCACAGTTTTTGTAATGAGATGCTTTATTTATTAGTAGCCCTCTGTTTGGTCCCTTTTTAATGCAGTCCATTGAAAATTAGGGTTTTTATCAGTAATGGTCAAGTTGTTGCAAAAATCATCAAGTAACAAATGGAATTCCTCATTCCCTTCTTCCTTATCAGTCAGACCAAGGTTAAGAACTCATTTAAATTTTGTACAATAACGTTGGCTGAAAATTATTATCAAGACTTTGGAATGGTCTCAAAAGTATCTGGAGTCACCAGCTTTAATTAGGCTGTTTGATAATAAAATAAAATCCATTCTCAACTAGGATGAGAAAGATGTGAATTTATTCATATTGGAAGTTTTGCTGAATTCTAAAAAATCCACTAGGTCAAAATCAGCACAGAGATCTGAATAAGCCAAGAAAGATTTTTTGTTGTAAAGGGTAGGTTTATCATGCCTATCATTACAAGGATCAAAAAACATATATAAATCACTGCCAATGATGTAATAATAGTCTTTACAGAATTTTAATAGGTTGTGTATTTGGGTAATAAATTATATTTTAGTAAGACAGGGTACAAATAAGTTAAGCAACAAAATTGCTTTGTCCAGGAAGTTATCCTAGCAGCTTATAAAACACCAGTGACTATCAGGACCAGCCTTGGGGGCAAAGCCAAGGTGGCCAACTGAAGGCAGCATGATTTCAGAGCTCTGTAAAATGATTTAGTCAAACAGGAATTCAGTCAGCAATATCAACCAAACTTTACAAAATCTTGTCAATTATACTTTTTACTTAACTTGTAACAACTTTGGAAAATCATTTTGAAGAAAGCCCTGTCAAATTACCTGAGACATATTAGAAACAAAATGAGCAGCACCAAATATTCTCAAATGCATTCAGCACTGAAGAAGGAGATACAAGTGTTAACTTCAACTCTACAAACATTATCTATGAAAATAGATAACTTCCAGCAAAACCTAAAACATTTTCAAGATAACTACCAGAAGCAGACAGAAGTTTTCAAGGAACTCTTAAAGCAGCACCAGACTAAAATCTCTGACATGGAAGGTGCACTAACTGATATGGATAGGAGTCTTAAAAAAGATGAGCAACATACTGACTTTCTGCTTAAACAAAACACCTGGTTAATAAATAAACTTGATGATCTTGAGAAATGAGAAAGAAGGTGCAATATAAGAATTTTTGGTCTCCCTGAGAAAACAGAGGGAAATGACATTATTACCTTTTTGAACTCCTGGATTGCTGAAATACTGGACTTACAAGAAGGGGTTTCATATGGAATTGAAAGAGACCATAGAGAACTAGGTAAGCCAGCCTTGGCTTCCTCGTCTACAGCACCAAGGTGAATTATTATAAAATTCCTCTCTTATATAGATAAAGACCTTATAATAAAAACAGCTTAGAAGAAAGCTCAATTAAACTATAACCAAAGCTTTATTAGATTTGATAATGATTATTATGCAAGAGTACTAGAAATAAGGAAAAGGTTTGGCCTTTTGTAAAGCTACTAAAATTAGATATTATCAAAACACAATTCCTTTATCCTGCAAGAATAAAAATACATCTGTTTAATGGAACAAGAACAAATAATAGGCTAAAGATGTGTCTGCTTATACCAAAAACAACCACATACTCACTATCTCTGAGGACATGGAAGTTTCTTTCTCTTCATTAAAGAGATCATCTGAGAAAAATTCTTGGAGAGCATCAAAGAAAAAGAAGACAAAAAGTGACACTTCGCCCCCATCTAGTAGTAAATCTCTCAGAGCTTCTACTAATAGGTAAAACCTTTTTTTGTCTTTAACTTACAACATTTTTCACAGATGTCATGCGGCTATGCACTTCATATAAACTCTCACTACAGTCACTAACTGTTTTTAACATTTAAAGAAAGTGAATAAGCTATTACAAGCTATAATAGTAGTTTGAAAATATAATAGTTATGTAACTCATCATAAGTTACTTATCCTGCTTTTCTTTTACTTTATATTTTTAATAGGACTGTCTGCCATTCTTACAGCATGATTACTGGTTTATTTATTTCAGTGTCTCAAAATGCACTTTTCTGAATAATATGTATTATCCAGTACACTAAATTTATTATTAACACAATACTAATTAATTTAACTATCAAAAAAGAGTTTATTAATGCTTTCCTGGGCAAAAAACACTTAAATACAGTTTGCTATTGATGTCTATGTGATTTGCCATTTACTAACATACAGGAAACGGCTGTGAACATTTCTGACTTTTTTAAATGTTTTTTTTTTCAAGACTACATACAGCCTCACATTGCTTTAGAATGTGTTACAAAAAATTTTTACTCAAATTGAATCTTTAATTTATCTCGAGGGATCTCGAGATTTCTTTTAAACCACTCAGTAGACACCATTCTGAAAATAATCTCCTGCCCGGGATTCATGAACGTTGTGCCAGGCGGACGCATAGCATAGGCGTTACAACGCCAAATATGGCCGCTGAGTGATTCAGGTATGATCCAATCCCACGTGCACTACCGGCATGTGCCGGATCTGCGCTGCCTCCAGCGTAGGTATGCTAAACACCCATGTGCGGTGTTGCACCATGCAAATGAAGGCATATAGCGATCCACGAAGTGGCGCAGGCATAGCATAAGGGCACGGCAATGTAAACCAAAAAAAAAAATGGTTTACATTTACCCAAGCATAACATAGGAGTAACGGAAGGCTGTCAACATCAGGTATCACACTGTTGCCATATGCCAATGGTGAAAGACACAGAGAATGTCAAAAGAAAACATGCACAACATGTAAATAATAACATAAATGGTATGTCCACAGAAACTCACAGCAGAACCCCAGGACATGTCTGCGGAAGGTGCTAAACAATGAAATAATATGACAATGTCATAAAACAGCAGTGTAATACACATCAGCTTCACAGCCACAATACACCATGGTATGCATGGAAAGCCACATCCACGGTGCAAGGGTTGCCAAGGATTCGCGGCAGTGTTCGGTGTGGTAACTATGAATTAGTAGTCAATGCCATGCAAATGAGGCAGATAATACTGAATCGCAAAACCCCCGCCGGTGTAAGGCTGTACCAAACGGCGCAGCGGTAATACACCAAGGAGTGGCTCAGAGGGGAATACATGTCACCTGCAGAGGGGTGTGCCACTGTAGGAGGAAGCACATTGGAGCTCAGCAAACCTGGGCTGTACATTGCACATCACAGCTGCAGGACCGGCGTGTGGGGAAATAGTTGAGCTGAGAGCACACAATGCGCGCAGAGGTGCATGTGCACGAGGATGACTATGTTTCCTTAACCCAGTCATGTGACGCTCGCCCCGCAAATAACATCAGATACAGGAAGGTGATGTTGAGAATATGAGGAAATGCGGAAGCAGTGTAATTGGAGTAGTAATGAGCAATCAACAGTAATCAACCCACGAAGGCCAATCAGCGGCAGCTGACAACTCTGCATGCAGAAACCTGCAAAACAGGATAGGGGAGGCATATGAATGCAAAGAAAGTAGGGGAGGTAGCAGATTGCAAAGAGTGAAGACCTGACACAGCAGAGCCAAGTAGACAGGCAGCATAACGGTGGCGGCACACAAAACGCACGATATGCCATGTCCCAGAAACTACACGACAGGGCTCTGCAGGATGCATGCCAGGAAATAGTAGGTGCAATGTGCAGAAACAGTAAGGGAAGGTCGAAAGGTAATCCATTGCAGGCAAGAGTAATGCAACACCAAAGGCAACAGCGTTGCAGTGCCAACGGTAAAACACGGAAGATAATCCCCAGATACGGCCGCACAGACACACCCTATGACATCACCGGGTTTACAGCACAACAGTATAAAGTGTGAATGCACACAACACACAGCCGTGTATTCCCAAACACCGCACCATAGGTGTAAACACACGGGGAACTTTTAAAATGTACATGTTGGGTGCCGCCGTGGCCGTGATCCATCAGCATGTGTTAGAGACAGACAGAGTTATGGAGGAGGGTGCCGACAACTACCGTAGGCCTCAGAGGAGAAGGAGAGTGTTCAGACCAAGGGTAACCTACCAGGGGCTACAAGACCTGGAGATAGTAGAGCGTCACAGGGTGGATAGGGACACGTTACAGCAAATAGTGGAGCTGTGCCGGCCACGCCTGAGAACAAGAAACAACAGAGGGGAGCCCATCCCAGTGGACACAAAGGTATGTGTAAGCTTGCGAATACTGGCCACAGGTACCTTTCAAAGGCCAACTGGGGATATAATGGGCATCTCACAGGCATCAGCATCCAGGGTACTACACCAGTTTCTGGATGCCATGTTACCACATGCCAATGAACATATATACTTCCCCAGATCTCAGGAGGAGTTGGCTAGCAATATGTGCCACTTCCACCATGTGGCACAATACCCGGAGGTACTGGGTGAGATAGACTGTACACACATGCAAATCAAGTCACCACCTGGGGAGCAGGGTAGACGCTACATAAACCGCAAGGGATTCCCCTCCATCAATTGCCAGGTGGTGTGCAATGCGCAGGACATTATCATGGATGTGTGTGCTGGCAGCCCTGGAAGCTACCACGACTCCCATATCTGGCATGCCTCACAGCTGTACCAGGTATTCGCCAGGGGGGACATCCCACAAGGCCACCTTGTGGGGGATGCTGGCTATACACTGGAGCCGTGGATGATGACTCCCATCAGAAATGCACACACACACATGCAAGAACGCCATAATGAGGCACACGCACAAACCAGAATAATCATAGAGCGTGTGTTTGGGATGCTGAAATCACGGTTCTGGTGCTTGGATACATCTGGTGGAGCCCTGCAGTACTCTCCAAGCACATGTGCCCACATATTCATAGTATGTGCCATGCTACATAATATGATCCTGCGGAAGCAGCTGCTGCAGGGACATAATGGTGAAGGGCCACAAAGCCCACCACAACTGCCAAGGCCAGTCCAGGCACAGAGGGTTCAGGACCATGAACACACTGTGCCAACCCCAGTAGGCAGACGGAGGTGTACCCAATATGCCTATGCCCTGGCAAAGAGGGAACGTATAGCACATACTCTGACAGCGTAGGCCCCATGGACTGACACCTCCCTACCTGCACACACAGTGAAATGGACGGCACACAAACATGACCACCCATAAAGTGTACCATATGGGTGGCCCCATGTGTGACTCCAACATAGGCAGCACCCAAACACTGTACACCCAACAGCCAGTGGAGCATGGAATGCCAACACCTGAACTGTACGCAGGTCCTACAGCAGACGGCGTTGCTGTATGCTGCCACGTTTGCCGAAAGGTGTATACATATAGACATGTAGATATGTGCATATACAGATATGTAGATAGATATAATTACATATATAGAAATATATGTACACATATACATATAAGTACTACAGGTAAGACAGGGAATCAGAGGGATGTAAGGTGACAGAGATGTAACACGCGATATCTGTACATAGTATACATAGTGAAAGACAACCTGAGCATCCGGGAGGTTTAACAGAAGAGGAAACCGCCACCCATGGAAAGGTCAACATACTGAAATGCATAACCGCGAGTTGGAATGATCGCCAGGCGACAGTACAGTAACAGTACATGCGCGGGTAATACTATGATGATATGAGGGGGGAGGTAGACACTGCCGCCGGTGATGCGGCCCATGCAGGTACTGTGTGCAACCATCCCCATGACTGCTGCAGTATGTGTATGTGTGCAGTGAGGGTGCCGTGTGTTTCGCTGTGCGAGTGTAATGTGTGTGCCTCTGTAAAATGTGTATGTTGGTGCCATGTTAGAGGCAGAGTGAAATAACATGCGTAGGCATACAGTACACTAGCCACAGGCATATGTACACCAGTAGTCCCAAAGTAATTCTGAGAGCCCCACCCTGGCTAGGCGTGTGGCGACGTATAACGATGCAAAGTGACAATGTCCCAGAATGTAGCACAGGAATATAGCCCACATGAAATGGAAAGGACGTATGTACTAATCATGACCGTATGTATGACACCGATATGCTAATTGCAAAACGATACATCGTTAAAGTCACACAGCAATAGGTATGTACCGCGGAAATACGCATGTGCTACCCCGGTACTGACCGTGGCCACGTATAGGCCCGTAAACACCGCTGTGTGTTCTACAAGTGTCAAACAAGCAATCGCCACCTGAATAGGTGGCAACCACTGGCAAACAGGCCATCCCAAGTACAGGACCACAATGACTGTAAATATCTGGGACAGAATGACAAGGGATAGTCGTCACGTACAACCGCAGATATACCACCGATGTGACGGAGGAATACATGCAGGAAGCACACACGCAGGCGATACCAACACCACATGACAACAACACAACCTACACTCCCAGAACAACAGACAATTAACTGTCAACTCCCCAGGCAGGGATGGAGCACACAGACAAGCATACCGTGTATGTAGAGATGCAAGGCCCACAACCCGTATCCGTCACCTACAACCTCCGATATTCCCCATTGTACATATTAAAGGGATACAAGCCGTAATAGCAGCACAAACATACAGGCAGTCAATGACAGCTGCATAACCGCAACATCTTGCGTGGGAAACACTATCAACAGCGGATGCATACTTGCATCCGTTGTTTAAAGGAATGCAACAGCTATGTTACACATCCGAATGCAAAACGCCATCAACAGACGCCGTCAGGACAGGGACACCCACATGTCGAACATAATACCATACCCAACATACACAATCCACGGCTAACACCACTGCGAAATGTACTTGTCGCCACACATAGCGGCTGCAGTTACACATAACATAACACAGTACAGACCATTTCCATGAAGGTAGGGCAAATAGCCAACGCCCAGGTGAGGAATGCAACCATACCCTAGTTACGATGCGTAATGCACGAATGGAGTAGATGCACAGGTGATATGCGCACAAGTACACACTGAGGAACAGCAATTGGTGTGATGAACCCACATGTTGCAGGTATCGATGGATATAAGGATGACTCCCAGGGTATTCAAACCGTATGCTCATACCGAACCAGCAGTGTACAACGGAAAGAGTAATAAATAGGAATGCCGATACATGGAACGAAAAACGGAACGAAACACTGACAAGGTATGTAGAACCCACGATATGTATGGGTGTGTAATGCATGATGTGTATGACGAAGCTGTACTGTATGTGAATGGTGTTTGTAAGTAATGATACTTGTCCATAATGCAGAGAGTGGTGAAAGGTGGTTATGTAGTGCTATCCTGCTGAGCATACCAACGACTGTGGACACCGTGTGCACAGCAGAGGGACATCATGTACACAGCCAGGATAACACAAGGGCTGCCACAGGGGGGCATAACAGAGAACAATGCCACACCACACGCCGATGCTGGCAGTGGATGTCCAACAAGGAAGTGCCATAGCAGGGGATAGGACATGTATGTATACTGTCACAGCACACATGTGTATAGGCATATACCGTCGATGTCATACGTAATGTGCCCGGCATGTATGCCTTGCAGTAGGGGATACTATGTCAACTATGTGTAATGTAAAGCTGTCATGGTGGATATGACAGACATCATACACAGTATCACAGGCATATCATGCATAATGGAGTTATTGCCTATTGGTATGTACAATAACAGGATACATATGGCCTGTAGATATGGGACAGAGTAGTAGCATAATAGCCATCTGAAATGGAAGGAACACCAAGTAACCATGCCCAAACGATCTGTAGCAGGTGCAATGTGGGCAACAATGAAGTCCGGCAGGTCCATGTGTAAACACATGTGCAGTGTACACAGTAGTGTCACCTCCCCATGGTAGTGTCCAGTGAACAGCAGAGGTGGGTGTCAACTGCATGTTTACACAGTAATGCTGCTGTGGTAGTACCATGACTACGTGTCACTCAAACAGCAAGGGAGCTATCACATGAACAGTGCCACTGTGTGTCCCTGTGGGATGTGCACAGGACCTATGTTCCACAGCATGGTGTGTGTTGTGTCTGCGGAAGTAACACAGAAGCCCAGCCCATGCAATGTGGCATGTGTGCACATATCCATGAGTGGTCCGTTCACACTGCCCACTGCAATTGTCATGTATGAGTACATGCATCAGTAATGCGGAGGACATGGTCCATGTCAGAGCAGAAGACACCCCTGCAATGGGTGCAAAGGTACGCAGTAGTGCATTGCATGCCCACATGCCCCACACAGGTGCATAGCCTGAACATACAATACAAAGAGAGTGTTGGATCATAGCAACCCACATGAGGAGATGGGTACGGGTGGCAACCCACTACCACCTGTCCGGGTAAGGTGTGCATGTCCATGACACATTAGCACCCGAGAAGCTAGCAGTACAGCAGTACAGGATGGCATGCATATATCACTAATACCCCTGTGTGTTCCACCACTGGCCTGTGGACAGACAGACACCAACACAATGTGCAGCATTGACATGTGCACAGCACATCACCGCTGGCTACTGTAGAACAGGCTTACTGTGTAGACATGTGCACAGAATGTCTGCGCCAGCCACATTCAAACATGTTATGTGTTGAACCCCACCATCATTGTAGCCCATGCCACAGACAGATGTTCACGCATCTGTGTATGTACGTCTGGGAATGTCCCTGGCCTAGCAGTATAGCTGTGTCAGTGTTGCGAACAATATGCTGAATGGGCTGTGTGTGTGAGGTGCGCGTCATACGTGTATGGTCCGATGGATGATACCATCAGTGCCCCTGCTATGTGAACATCCCTGTCCCCATACATGGATACCTATGCTGTGCCCAACATCACGGTCCCTGTGCGAGGGATGGTGCTGTGTGGTGCACCAGCTGACATGGGGGTGGCAGCAGGCACTGGATGTAGACATATGTGGTACCCATGTCAGGTCAGGCAACCATCCATGTGCATGGGATAGCAGTGTGTGGGCACATACAGCACTGTGTTGAACAATATCGCAGCACATAGCACCTGTCAGGGGTAATGTGTATGCATGGATGTGCGATACCAGCATGCACCATACACACCCCCACCAAGCAGCATGCTGCCTACCTTGCAGAAGGCCATTGTCCACACCATGATGATAGACATGTGTAATGTCCATATACACATAGCAATGACATATGGAATGGACAGCCACCCTGCCAATATCAGTACCCCCTAGGTGGGACACATCCATGTGCCATGTATGTGACATACCCTATCATACCATGCAGCCCTGCCCAGCAAGGCTGCACGTGCTATCACAGTCATACATGGTGCGACGGACAAATGGCACTTGCACTATCAACCGTCCAGAGCGGTAATGTGGCACTGATGCACCCTGTGGTGTCACAGGTGCTGTGTGTTGGTGTGTACAACGTGCGCGCGCACATGCTATGCATGACCTTCCCTGCTAATGTCATATGGTTACACAATGTCCCATGTGTATCACATGTGCAATACAGGTGAGCCGTGGCAGGTTGTCCAACACCCGTACAGTGCTGTGTAGATGTACATGGCACAACACATGCATGTACAGGTGTCCATGTGTATGTGTGCAGTGCCACCGCTGACGTTCATAATGGCTGCGTACGTGATGCCTAGTGACATATACACAGCATCCAGGTGAACAGTAGAACTGTGTGCACATTGGGACACGTGCCAACTGGTATGAACACAGGTGCAGGCAGGTACACATGTTCACAGCAGGTTACCATCAACATGGTGTGTGTACAGTGTGATGAGTTGACACACAGATATGACATGATACCCACTGCTTAATGGTGTGACGGCAACACGTCAGCTGTGTCATTGCCATGATGCATCGCAGAGATTACTGTGCAGATGTCGTACATGTCATAGCAATGTATGTCCAGCGGTATGCCAGTACATCAGTGTAAATTTGACCTGTCACCATCATTATGTCTTACAGATAATGCCACGTTCCCGGCTGCCAGCCTCCAGCCGCCAGGAGGATGACGTAATCATACCGTTGCTCCATGACAGCTATGACCTGCTATTCAGCCATGTTCAACAGCAAGCACAGCAGCGGGATGACCTGTGGCAGGATATGCGCAGGAGGGTGAACAACGTGGGGGGCAACAACCGCACCTACCAGCAGATACGCCGACACTGCACAGACCTAAGGCGCAGCAAACAGCGTGCCACCGCAATCGCCAGAGAACAAGGTGGAACAGGTGGTGGGCCACCAACCCAGCACCCACTCACACACACAGAGGAGCTCCTGGCCAGTCTGGGGACACCCAGGGAACATCATGCAGAAACACTCGCTGCCATCGTGGAGGTGGGTGTCTCCCAACCAACGAGCCTGGAGCTGCCTGGTAAGTCAGTCTTGCATGTGTGTATGATAACTGGCGTAGGTGTGGGTGTCACAGTACACCACATAATGTACCAACACATGCCAGGTATATGGCCACACAAGCTGCATACTACAGTATGCTACGTTGTGTTTGCAGACATGTGCATAACACATGCTACCACACAGGTACATGATGTGACATGCACAGTGCTTACTGTGGCTACAGTAATGGATAATGTGTATACTGTTGTGTCGCCCCTATACAGGTACCTCTGGCGTGTCGCACAGCCATGGGTCCGTCGCAGGTGAGACTGCTGCTAGTAACAGGCATGTTACAGTGTATAGATATTCGCCATGTGGCCAGGTATGACATGCACACCTGGGTCTGCTCCAGTCACGGTATACAGGTTGCACCACCTGACACACACGCCACCCATGTACAGTAGATACAACCATTAGTATACACCGGCATGACACCACATAACCCATCGGTGTGATATGAGCAGTCAGCTATGCATACAATGGTGGAGGTGTTCTACAATGGCTGCATATGTAGTATGCATCGGAATGCCATTTGTGGTATGCACACAGTACCACATAGTGAGCTGTGATCTGGCCAGCACACAGGTGTTACCAATGTGACCTATGCCCCTGCATTGTGTGCACACGTTGTGACATGGCACATGACATGTCCCATGCACGTGGTGTTTTGTCTGCAATATTGTCACACCATGACATGACCTACACCCGACATAGCAGACATCCACACTGTCTGCATAGCCCTCGGGATTGTGACACCTCAGACTAGTATGGGTGTATGTCACATGGGCCACCACAGGGATGTGTACACGATGCCCATCACACACAATTGTCCATGACCCAGTCAAACATGGCCATGGGTGATACCCACAGGCATGTTGCCACACAGTACATCTGGAGTGGGTAGACACCGTTGCACTTTGTCCACACATAGTGCGATCATAGCTGTAGTGGACCACCTGTACATCTGATGTGGTACACCAGACAACCGCAATGCCTGTCTGCAGCCACTGGAGGTGCCACCAATGTCTACCGTATACGTGCTGTGGAACAGCATGACTGTGTTGCAGACATGGCAATGCAATGCGTCCATGTTACGCATCACACAGAAACATACCTGTGTCTTGCTGCCATGCAGTGGCACAGTGCCTGTACTCCCCACTGTATAGCTATGTACACAGCTCACACCAACCACACCTGCACAGACATCTTTGTTACACATGCATTCTATCTGTAGCCTGTACACATAACACTGCACTGTGACGTCCAGTATGATGCGGTGCATGTGGTGGGACACCATTGTCACATGTCCACATGTTATCGCACATGTTGGCGGAGTACATGTCAAAGTGATGCCAGCCATGTGTACTGTTAACCTGCCTGTGGCCACACGGTGTATCACAGTGATGCATGCAAACTACCATGAATGTGTGTACTGCATGCCTACTGAAATGACACCTGCTTGATGTAGTGTGCACCCCAGGGCAGTATGCATACTACCACTATTAATGTCTGGCCTGCATTCACTGAGCTGTGGTGTGGGAATGCTGCATGCCATCTGCAATATCACATGCATGATGTGTCTGCGTGTGTGTGTCTGCGTGTGTGTGTCAGCATGTGTGTGTGTCTGCATGTGTGTGTCTGCGTGCGTGTGTGTGTCTGTGTGTGTGTGTGTCTGTGTGTGTGTCTGCGTGTGTGTGTGTGTGTGTGTGTGTGTGTGTGTGTGTGTGTGTGTGTCTGCGTGTGTCTGCATGTGTGTCTGCATGTGTGTAATGTATCTTACAGTATGTCTTTGTATTCACAGGTGGTGTAGGTGCGTTCCCCTTCTGCGGTCCATCTGATGCTAGTGTCCCCACAGATACTAGCGGTGATGACCATATGCATGAGGCACAGGCAGGGTTGTCAGGGGCAGAAGCTGTGCCATTGGTTAACATCCCACCTATGTCCCCTTCATCTCCGCACACGGTTCTGATGCCGACACATACCACATCACCGTTGCCCATAGAGGAAGGACAGTCAGCATCTGGTGGCATTGAGCAGGAATGTGTGGTGGCTACAGAAGGTGCGGGTACACACCATGTTGCCTGTGTAATGACTGGTGATGTGCCACTCAGGCATGATGGCTGGTGCTGCTCGTAGGAGGAGCTCTGGTAGACATGCACCTGCTGTACAGGGTGCAGCAGCTGGTATCACCAGACGCATGTTCCAGACTGTAATGGCGGCACAGGCATGTGCTGAATGGCAGAACCAAGAAGGGCAGAGGCTGCAGAGGGCCGCAATTCGTTCCCTAAATGAGAACATCCAGTCATTGGCGAATGCTCAACAGCAGCTTGCTAATGTTCTGGATAGGCGATTAGGTGAGATGGTTGGAATCCTTGAACGAGGCATGTCAATCAGCTGTGGCCTTGG